>NC_091101.1:3127023-3437976 GCF_024713975.1 Paralichthys olivaceus
CAGCTCTTCCTCAGCTTCTACTAAAGAACAACTTGAGCATCATGGTGATCTGCAGATTCAGTTTCTTTTCTAAATCCAGTGGCATGCGTCAGCTTTTTCACATACGCAAGCAGAGCTGCTGACACCCCCACCCCCACAAAGCACCATCTCAATGCATTACATGAGTCAGCTGTTTACCACACCATGGATTTTGTTAATTTTAATAAAATGAAACACCTCACACACCAGATTATTTTATAACTATAAAATAGACTAGGGAAGTGGATAGAGAAGGGAACAATTGACAGACTGTTTGTTACAAAGATAATGATAATACCCAAAAGCGAGAGCATGCAGCTTCCCTTTATTGGCTCCCTATGTAAGAAAAGTGCCTCATACTTTCTCACTCTCCTTAAACCTTATATTGCCTTCTCTGACTACAGGGAGACTCAACTGAGTCCTTCAATTTCAACTGGAAAATAGTTTCAATTAGTTTATTGTATTATTTCAGTCTTTGAACCTGTTATTCTTCCACCTGAAGGTCATTCTCAGTTTAAATAAACCAGTTAAACCCAGAATATACTAAATAGTCCATGTTATCCTGTTAATGGGATTGTAAACAGGAACTTTATTTGCTCCCTCGAGCATGAGTGCCCACACTGTGCTCCTCCCTCTCTCGTTCTTGTTCTTGTTCTTGTTCATGTGATCATTTGCATATTAAAGCTGATTTTTTTGGGTCAGTTAGGTTCAGAAACCTTCACAACAAGCAGGCGGGGATTAAGCTTGATAGCAGACAGACAGCAACATTATTGTTCATCAGGAGAAGAATTTTTGGCTCTTAATTTTCTAATTGCTCCACTATGTTCACCAGCTGGAAGCTAACTGTGTCTGTCTGCTGTTGGTTGGTGAGCAGGCAGTGTACAGCAGGTGTATCAGAGCACTGTGGCTGTAAATGGGATCGCTGAGAATGAATTAAAACACTGACGTTGAAAGCTGCAACAACCAACCCAAGAAGCTAAATGGATCCATAGAACACTTAGGTCTCAGTGGATTGGAAACAAGTGAGCCTGTCCACATGTCCTCATTACATTCATGAAAATATCATAGCTATAAAAAGAGAGGAAAAGAATCCAGTTCATTGTGTCAGTGACGTGTTAGAGTGATATCTATTCATCGAGTCCTGACAAATGTAAAGGCAGGCAGGCACAAAATAGAGAGGAAAGCTGACATTTGAGTTTGACCGGGGATGCAAGCCTGACCTGAAGGTGGTGGTGGTGGTGCTCAGTGAGGTGGCTGGGATATTCACCCGCTTCCTTTTTTTTTCTGTGCAGGATAAATGTCACAATGGTTAGGAGTATGCCAAGAAAGCAACAGGAACAAAAACCCACTGGCATCCTTGGCTGGTTATAAACCTGCTGTGACACAACCCTTGCACATGTTCCTATTTATAACCACATTCTGCCAAGATGCCTTTAAGAGCAGAGAGAGTGGCCATCGTATATTTCATAGGCTCATAAATGTCCCCCGTTATAAGCTCGTATTGACAAAACATCCACCTCAAGTGCGGGATCCCAATGTGCATGTGTGCTCCATCAGTGTTTTTCCTCGGCATGTATGCTCGTGGGTTCACAACACTATATCCCCGCTCTCAAGGTTCACTTGGCTCCTCTAATCATTTCACCATTCAGACAGGTTCCTTGATTCATGCCGCTACAATGCAGGGCTCCATGTACCTGCCTAATTCCATCCACGCTGAATGAGAGGCTGATTAGCAATGCATGGGACCTACTGCAAAATGGCCCCGCCATTGTTGTTTCTGCTGACAAGGCAGGCTCGCTGGCTGGCCGGCCAGCTGCAGATAGAGACGGGGTGGGAGAAAAGAGGGACAGGAAGACAGAAGCAAGGGGGAGGAGGGGTGGGTTGTAAATGAAAAATGAGCAGCCATAAAAAAGAAAAAAATAGAAAGTTAAATAACAAGAAGGTAGAAGGTGGATGGAAACAAACAAGAGCTGAGTGAGAAAGGACGATGGGAATGAATAGATTTCTAAACTAAGCCAAGTAACAAATATTTCACTCTGTCTAAGTGATAGTAAAGCAGGGAGAATAATAAGACATGTTACAAAGCAGTGTATCAGCAGAGTATGTGCTGCATGTATTTGATTTGCCTACACAATGTTTGGCTCGATGAAGCTCAAGTGCTTAAAAAAAGATTAAAATCATCGTTTCCTCTTTTACACCAAAGTAGGTGGGTATACACATTTTCTTTAAATGCGGCAAATCTGCTAAAAACAGGTGATTAACCACTGCCAGTAGAGGAGAGGGGTATTGTGTTCAACGTCACTGACGTGCCGGAAAAGGAGAGGTTTTCTCACCTTCCTGTCTCAGTGATCTGGACAAAAATCACTGTTGCATGTTTTATCCCAAGATTGAGAAGACAATAAATATAAAAATGTTCATTGCTATTTATATGTCAGTGCCCAGAGGTTCAATTCACTTCATAACATTATGCAGAAAAAGTGCATCATCACTGTCTAGACTGCCAAAATAAAGACAAATAAATTTAGTATGTGCCATCACTGCTGGAGCTGATATAAAACTGTCTACTGCAGAGCCATTTGAACCTGGAGTTTTGCAGATGAAAGTCAGATGTTAGTGGGTTTTTTTGACCAGTGAAGAAAGAGGCTTGTGTGTTAGGGAACCCCACTGCATATGTAAAGAAGAGCTGTATGAAGCTTTTTATGGCTTCAGAGGAAACCGGGTGAGGTCTTGTGAAGCGAATGTCCCTAACAAAGAAGAAGCCAAGCACCTCTGTGGCTTGCTCCTCATATTTGAGGCAGGTTACATTAGCCACTGCTAGGAAAACACATACCCCAGTCACCCACCCAACTGTCAGTAGTTTGGTTGCCTTGTGGGTAATGAGGACTCCAGGTTCTGACAAGGGGGAAGGACCTTATGTGTGTTTAATTGCACACAACCCCTCTGCATCAACATAACCAATGTATTCCGTTGTTCAAGAGAGCTCAACACTGCAGCTTTTCACCCTGCTCTTCTCACATGAGAATAGTCCAACTACCCATTTGACAGGCCTGTGTTGTTGCAAAGCCCCTCTCCTGTGGTGTAGCCGTCTTAATGCCGAAGCTTTACCACCATGTTCAGAAGTATTACACAGTAAAACTGGATTTGCACTGTCTATGGCAAATCAGCGTCTATGTGACAAACTTTTTTAGGGGGATAGGGGGAAGAGAAATCTGATTCTCCCTTCAAAAAAGGCTGAAAAATATAAGACTATTAGCCAGCACATATTTCTCCACTAAGCCTCTTAGAGTGCAGAAAGACACACCTAGGATGCCAGGACGCTCCCTCGGAAGCTAATCCCAAGGCATAACGTAATCTCGTGTTAGGTGATCAAACGGACGAGAGGAGAACCTGAGAGAAGGAATTGTAAAAGCCACAAATCCACAGGAACAAATCTTATTATGGTGAAACCACTGACTTTACCCCGGCATCAACCATATTTACTGCTCAGGCTTCGTGTACTCTTTAAATTGTCACAGTTTCAGTTGAAAAAGCGAGCTGTTATGTGGGTTCGCTGCTGCTGCCTCTCCTGCTGTCACTTACCCAAGTCTGCATTACTTTGGTTTTTATAGGCAAAACATCCCACTGAGGCTGAACACGCATAGCAAATTAGTATTTGATTTGCTCCCTGTGAGTAAACCATGCTGTTGTACTTTCCTCACCCGTTTCTGAACTTCCAGAGGAAAATGAATTATTATACACCAAAACAAGGATCAGCTGGGTGGAATCAGATGGGTGTGTTGAAACAGTAAGAGGAGAATGTAATGACTGATGTCAAAAAAAGAAATGGAGAGAAGACAACAGCAGATTACAAAGAAAACAACTGTATGTAATAAACTCAAGCTGGGGTTTAGTAATCAGAGTCATTTATACAGGCAGGCAGGGGTCGGCTATCAATTCCAGCTCCTCCTGTGGAGCGTTTGTGCCTCTGACATCACATCCTTTTGAGCGTGTTTGAACATCAGTCCCTGCAGTGGAAGCCAGCATGCACAGCCTTCTGGGATAACTCTGGAGAGCTACAGCTAAAGAGTAGGAATACGTTCTAAATGCAGGAAACATGTTTATACACTTCCAGGTTACCTCATCGCAGAACCAATAGTACTTTTCTATATTTCTTCTTGGTTTGATTCCTGAGATATCATCTGTGGTTCACACATGCTCACATGTTGTACTCTACTAAATTGACTTGACCTTCTATGTAAAGTGCCTTGAGATAATGTATATTATGATTTAGCGTTATACAAATAAAATTGAATTGAACTGAATTAAATACAATACATTGGTAAATCACTGATGATTTGTACTTTTTGTTAAATAGGAGTTCATGGCTAAATGAGACTACAGAGGTTCTTGATGACATTCATGTTCCAAAAACCGTCAGCCTCACCACACCACCCTTACAGCTTTGCTGAAGCACCAAATCAAAAATATGGCCAAATAAGGGTTATTAGTATTTTGAGCCTATATGGTCTCATATAATTCCACACTCTGCAATTGTATATTACCTTTTTGTGTATATACAAAAAAAATATTTATATTCAATTAAAATGTGATCATGTGTAATTAGAGTTCATAGTTCTGGTTAGCATCACAGCTAGGCATTAGCAGTTAGTAGACTGCTATAAGGGATTAGGTGTGGGTATACTTGTTTCCCAATAGGGCAGTTGGAATTTGTTTAGTTGGATTGACAATGTGCTAACTAGCTGGTCAACTAGGTTGCCAGGGTCACAATGAACGCATGTAAAAAAAATCATATGCAGATAGGAAATGTGTGTGTCCATCACTCAGACTTTGTAAAACCTTAAAATTGAACACATATACAAGATTAGTGCAGCTATAAAAAAATATATTAGTTCACAAGAATTACATGCACACAAACAATTATATAAAACTACAAGCTGTAAAATACTGCATTCATTTGTAAATGATATATTATTGAATCAAAAATCTATCTTTTTTTGTTTGTAGTGAAGCTTCTTTTCAGCATTGATCCAGACTCCAGAAAAGATAAATGTCAAAGAAAGCCAGGGTGATGCTGCTATGATGGAAGAACAACCAGGCTGCAGCAGAAATATCAGGCATCATCTCCAGTAGATCACATCTGAATTGTGAGATGCCTGCTGGCCATAACACATCTAGCTGTGATGGCTGTCTTCTCCACCACCCCAATAACCCCTCACACCCACCCTAGCATTTTTATAATTTCTTTACTCTACAGATATTTGATCTAACACCAATTATGTCAACATTGCTATAGCCTTACAAAGAAGCAAGTGCTGTGAACCACAGAAATCCACAGCGCTTAGCAGTCCAAAGACCACATCATCATCTGGACACTCCTTTGAACGCAACTCCCACATCTCGTGCTCATATTTGTTTTCTGCTTGAACATATTTCAGCCTTGGCAATACTGTGTATTTTACAACTCCAGAAAAATGCCTCAGCTTATTATACAAAATGTGGCAATGTGCAGGTCTTTTTTTATGCAGACTTTCCCAACAGCCTCCATGTGCATCACAGTTGCTGCTGCTGTATTGTTAAGCACCCAACATCTAACTTTCTCCCACATCTCACCCTCCTCGCCACCCCGACAGTTTCAAAACCTCTGGGATACAGTGTAATGTTTTGTAGTTGGAAGCTCCTTTATTATACCACCTAATCTGGCACCACAATGATTGTGCGTCTTTGCTTTAGACTGGTGGAGCAGGCTGAAGCATCAATCCAAGCAGGTAATTAACGGTGCATCTGGCAAACTGTAGGAGTGGAAATCTGGCCCAGTCTCCAAGTCATTGAGATTTATCACACAGAACCATATCCAGGGAAACAGAACACATTCTGAAACTACTTTCAAAACTTTCAACACGCTGAGCCAGACTCATAGCCCACGTTTGGTAAGGGTCCCCTGGCAAAATAGTTAATATACTTATTACTTTTGGTGCTGTGCAACATGACGTTATCCAGCAAGGCACTGCATTGGCCCGATACAGAAGGTATATAAAAAATAAACGTAGCTTCTGTTTCTTAAAGAAGAAACCTATGCAGAAGTGCTTAAAAGTGGAAAGAAATAATTGTCTTGCTCCATAAACTGCAAACTTTACTTGTGAAATTGCTAAACTCACACCGTTATATCAGTGATCTGGTGGTCCATCAGAAAATAAAGTCATCATTGATTAGATATTAGAGCTTAAAGAATGGAAGGTTTAGGGGAGTGTCTGTTTGTTTGTAGGGCTAGGCCCTATTTAGTTGTACTTTGTTTATTATGTTCGGTACAACCCCCACAGTTCCTCCTTCCCCCACATGTTTCAAACCTGGGTTTGTTGTTTACCATCATTTAAATTGTGAATAAACCTTTTTTCTTTGACTGCCTCATGTCCACCCTGAGTTCTTTCTATGTTGATTGTCAGCGTTATTGTTTCTGCAAACACGGAAACGTAACATTCAGTAACAACAGACACAGATATCTGATTTGTTCAGTGAGTAAACTCTTATTTTATTTTACAGTTTTAATCTTCACGTGAATGTGAGTTAGGATGCTGACCAAACTAGCTAGTTAGCCTACCTGTCCCTTCTGTTAACCTCTGTGAACCAGACCGATTTAAAGGTAAACTTAACCAAAATAGAGATGAGAAAGTTTGTTTTGTTTCTGTTCTTTAATGACTTGTGATTATGAAGTCAATTAACAACCTCAAGTTCAGCTTTCTCTGATGAGATGACAACCATCAGAATGTTTTGCATCATTCTTTCTATTCACAGGTTTAGTTTCTTGCGTTTGATTTAATTTTGGCTGTTTTTAGTGACATTTTAAAACAATTAAATTGGAATCAAGTGAGGGATCAACTTCAGTAGTCACAACCTTCACAGCTAAGTTTTTAACAATGTGACATTCCTCAATTGGAATCAGCTCGAACTGTCAAGTTAACCAAGGAGCAAAACTGTGTGTTCTGTAAAAACTTCCATCACATGTACAGTGGTAACAACTGTACAAGTATATACTAGAAATGCAAATGTATTTCATGATCTCTTAATTAAAATTTGAAGACGGTCTATGTCATTGAACAGTGTGTTCAACTCATTCACATAACATGATTTAGCTATACTGAGTACATTATCCACTGATCGTCAGCTGTGCTGCGGCTGCGCGCCTCGGTGACGTCACCCCAGTGAAATCCCGGGATGTAAACAAAGCAACTTGGACTCACAGGGGACTAGTGCTGGCGATTCATAGTAAATAAAGAGATTTTCATGGCAGATAATGCGTTATTTAGAGACTGTATTGTGGATGCCCCAGTCCCTTGCGTTGTATGGATATACGCCGATTGCGTGTGGATCTAAAAGCATCCGAAGAACTCCAAGTTACTCCAAACCTTGATGGGTGAGTAGATCTACATACCATATGCTGGAAATAAGGACCAGGTTGAAAAAAAACGAACTTCTCCTTTAATAAGGGAGTTTTTCCTCCACAGTCGCCAAAGTGCTGCTCATTGTGGGAACTGTTAGGTTTCTCTATATTAAATAAGATTTTAAGGTCTTGACCTTCTATGTAAAGTGTAAAGTAAAGTGCCTTGAGATAATGTATATTATGATTTGGCACTACACAAATAAAACTGAATTGAATTAAAGTAGTACTTAATAAAAACCTTACAGTATTTGTTGCAGCTGTCTGTGCAGTGTAAGTCTAAACCTCTGTGCAGTAACAGAAGCTGCTCTTACATTTAAAATGAGCCCAGTGCAACAATGTGTAGTTTGGCTGGTTATAGTGCCGAAGGAAAGGTGCAAAAATCCAGGAGCCGCTATTCATCAAGAGTCTAGTGAGACGGTTCCTGTAGCAGCTCACATTTCCTCTGCAGATTAAATCACAGTGTTGGAATATATTTTACACCACACTAATTTATTATTTTACACATGTTAACTTCAGTTTCAACTCATTACTCCTCTGACATATAATGTGGACACGTATACAATGACTTTACCATTTAGCTATAGAATATACTCAGATTACAGAAGCTAACTGTGTTAGCAGCAACAGTTCTCAGGGCACAGTCTGGAGCGTGTTTAGAGTCCTCTCGCTCAAAGTGTAGACCCACTCCTCGCTTCTCTCCAGCTCCAACCTGTAGTCCAAATAAGGTATAATCTGGATTTCCAAAAGGTGGTTCAAAAACCAACGGGTGACGTCACAGTAGCTTGTCACTTGCCAAATACATGCAAGTGCACTTACCCAGTAGATTACTTTGAAATAGCATGAATGAAGTAAACATGTATTTTCATACGATGAAAGAGAAAATTGTTATATCGCCATGGAGGTTATGTTTTTATTGCCATTTGTTTGTTTTTCTGTCTCTTAGCAGGAGAAATTGAGAACAGAGTTCAAGAGTTCGAGTTTCTACATCTTTTCTGCATAACAAACAGTTGTGCAGTGTATCGGCATCTGATGAGCCTTTAATTTCACACATTTGTTAATCAAACTGATAAATGGTACTGCAAAAATGGTAATGAATAGCACGACTGATGGCCTGCAGAAGCTGCTGAGCTAACCGCTAAGTTGGTAGCCAGCTGATGTAGATAATTCCCATGAATGTACTTGCTTTGCTCAGTTGCTAACAGGACAACAAGTTCACGCTGTTTATTCACACATATGTTTATAGGTATGCATAAGTGCTGTTTTTTAACATATGCACATTTGTGCAGCAGTACTGTGACTGAGCCAAACACCTTTGCCGAGTGAAATATTTGCTACCTGTCCTTAACCAATTCACAGCTCCGACTAAAAGTGCTAAGTGTCACCCTATCATTCTGATAACCAGCAGAAAGAGAGTGCACCTATGCAGTACTCTGTACATCCACGCTGCATTAATCTCTTTATCTTAAAGCCAATTGAATAGATACACAGCTCTGTTGTTGACCTTGCTTTGTCCAAACAAATGATGAATAGAGCCTGCAATGCATATACAATGTTTTTTTCATTCTTTTATTGCAAGCTGTTTCCTTTGCAACGTATTTGTGGCTGAGTGAAATGCCTTTTGTTTTCTGGCTGCAAAGACAAGCGTAGCATGCCTGCCCAACAAGCCTCTCCAGTATGTCATCACAGAGCATGTGATAAGCATCTGCCTCCTCATTAACAAATAAAAACAAAGACACCAGACTGAGCATCATCCGTGGTCCTGTGTTTTTGTTTTTTGTTCTGAGAATTTTATAATCCTTGTCCGTGTACAACTGACTTGATAATTTTAACTGAAATACGTTGAAAAATCCAAATGGTTAGCATGCAGGAGTATCTGTCTGTTTCTTCGTGTTGACTGCCTTTGTGCTCATGCAACCTACAGGTTCCTGCTCTCTGTTGGATACACAGCATCCCAAAAAGCCAGGCCCATAATCCCATTAGGGACACTTGACTAGTGCAGCTAATTATGGCCAGCAACATTGTCTCCCATCTATGGATCAAGTCTCATGGACCAGTGGGCTAACAGCCTGAGCAGTGGCCCTGACATCTGGACACAACACGGGCTGATCCATGGTCCCCAGCCATGGGAATGCTAATTACCTCCTTCAATTCATCCAAGCATTGACCTGAGTTTTGTCTTTACATCTTTTATGAACGTCGGGCCCAGAACCCCTGATGGTGTCTTTCTGTTGCCTCTTGAAAAGTGAATGGCCTGGATTTTCACACGATAACAAAGCATGAAATGAGCTTGATTGCTCCCCGTGAGGTGGCTTGGTCGTGGAGCCATTTCTGGAACTGTCTACTTCTGTATTTGTGCTTTTTTGGGGTCATGTCCATTGGCGTGAAAATAGCTTGTCAATGAAGCAGGATCAACCTTTGTACCTCACACAAAGGTAATTGGAGCCTGACAGAAAGATGAGGCATTCAGAGAAAAAGGGGGGGGGGGGGGGGGGGGGTATTTCCATCCGACTCTTGCTTTGCATAGCTGTGTCGAGGAAATAATGAAATAAAGCAGCAGCAGATGCATAATTCTTCCCCCGTGTTACTGATGCATGAATGCATGTACATGTTAAGGGTGTAAGTTTAAAAGCGAGGCGGGGAGTGAAACAAAGGCAGGAACTCTAATACATTCTTTCTTTTTCCCCCCATTTCTCCACGGAGTTCTAGCTGGAAACTACAATCCAACTTCAGAGAACTGCGGACCAATCAAGCAGCATAAGAGGATTGGAGCTCAGATACCACTTGATTAGACCGCAGTGAATGGCGCTGTGTGCTCACTCCCAACAGGATTTCCATGGCAGTTGACTGGCTACACAAGCTTTTAGCCAACGCCAAGAAACATCCCACGATCTGTTGCTTTTCTTTTCGTGTGCATGTGTTCAACACGGGGAAGAAGAACACCCAGAAAGCTATCAACCTGCTCACTTATTATGCACAGAGACGAAGCGTGCATGCCATCCTGGTGCTTAATTGAATCATAACCCTGGGCCGGGCCACGGAGCTTACAATAACCTAATTGCAAAGTGATAGAGTTGTTGTTTTCTGAGATGAA
This sequence comes from Paralichthys olivaceus, assembly GCF_024713975.1. Taxonomy (NCBI): domain Eukaryota; kingdom Metazoa; phylum Chordata; class Actinopteri; order Pleuronectiformes; family Paralichthyidae; genus Paralichthys; species Paralichthys olivaceus. Next base: position 3,137,568 of record NC_091101.1, read on the forward strand.
CAGCAATTGCAATGTAATAAAATATATTAAAACATTAGGGAAGCAGTCACAGTTAATTTGCACTTAAAAATCCAGCTCTCAGTGCTATAAATGTGAAAGCTGACCTTCGTTTGCTGAGGCCTCCTGGTCTGTATGTAAACATGCACTTGATTCGCCATGTTTTTTTATTGCAGTGAAGTTTCACATTATTCATGACTATGTGAAACACTGACTGTTAATTACACATGGATAGTTATGTGGTCTTCATATAGAAACAATAACCCTGACCAGTTGGATGTTTTGAAAACTTGTCTATACTTGACCATCACTGTTGTGTTTCCCTGACCTTAAAGAGATAATTCAACATTTTGGAAAAAAAGTGGAAATCTGATTTTTACTGTGTGACTAATTTACTGCTCCTGCACACTGGCAACTGAATTGAGCTGAACCGAGCGTGCCCTGCCATCTCCTCTAGCTCTCTATACAGTGTCTAAGTCTACAAATTATTTAGTTGTTACCCACTCTGAGTTTACACATGTCCGATCACACGTTTGTTTGCATGTGTGAGTGAGTGAGTGCGTGTGTCGGTGTTTGAGTGTGTGTCAGCGTGGGAGATGAGCTGAATTAATGTAAAACAAATGTGCTCAGATATGAAAAAAGATTTTCCTAATTTAAGAAAAGTATTGATAATTATGTGATCAGTGTCAATATTGTGGCGTCATTTCAAGCAAATCGATGATTAGATTGTGGTGGGTTCAGACACCTCAGCTGAGTCGATTTGTGTGTGTGTGTGTGTGTGTGTCTGTGTCTGCCAGTCGGCACAAGAGAGACAGAAAGAGAAGTGTGAAGAAGCTCACAATGTCATATTGCCCTTTTCTTAAAAATCACTACACCTTTCCTTCAAGTTCTGGGACTATAGCTCAATTTGGCCCAGACAACCACGAAAGCTGTAGGCAGTTTCCACTGTATATTGAATCTATTTCTTGCAGTTACGTCCCTCTCTGTCTGCTGGTATATAGTTGCTTTGGCCTCCTAGCTCATCTCTAATTCCTCACTCCTCTTCCACCCAATGTGGTTGTTTTTCATCATAGGAGTTCATTCAATTTCAGAATTGTTTAAGATTACACATGGGGATTCCGTATTTCGTCATTGTTTTTCAGCCAGTTTGTGACATTACGTTAAAGGATATTGATTTAAGTTATGAATTTACAGTGAGACAATTAAAATATCTATATCAAAAAGATAATACATTAAAGAGGTTCTAAGAAACCCACAGAGAATCAAGTTATTCTTTGGTTCTTGTGGCTTTAGAGGTTCTTAGACATATGGTCACCAGACAATTACCAAAAAGCTCATGAATATGTGTTTTTTGCTGTCATCGGATTGTGATGGTAATATTATATGGTCGACGATGCTGGATTGTGCCATGTGTACAGTATCAATATTTGTGTGAGTGACAGGATGTCCTTATTAATCCTTTTCCCATGAGCTCTGATAATCCTCCAAAGCGTGCAGTCTTATCAGCCACTTTAGCACTGTGGCAATAACCAGAAACACATCTCACAAATACACACTAATGCTGCAAATGCGGGTAATTGGAAGGACCCATAGTGCAGCATTTCACAGTCAGAGAGACAGATATATTTGTACTAGGAGCCCAAAACAAAATGAAAAAAGTAGTCCCCTTAGGAATATAATATAATAATCTTCTTGAGTGGACTAATGAATAAAAGAAATCATACTGTTACCATACTGACGTAGCTTTAGGAGAAAACAAGAGGCAACTAGCAAATAATTGGCAACTAAGATAAGTGCACTAAATGGCTCTTTTTTGGACTCACCATCAGTATAGTAAAGTAAAGGTGTTAACATGGAAATCTTTTTGCAGAAAAAACAATACATTTCAAGACACTTAAGGACACTACAAATTCAAAATGGCATTCAGTCACCAAGACAAGATCCTTGATAGATACTGAGAGGAAAGGCCACAGTGTTGAGTTGTTCCGCCACTGTGTTTTCCACTGGTAAACCCCAAACTTTGTCCATTCCCCTCTGCCAGATTTGCCTGGGATTTTGTCTTCTCCTTGACTGTTATGTTGTTTTTCTGACTGATTTGTCCCTTCAGACAATTGCAGGGACATTTCTGATACAAGGCAACACGCAGCCAATCATCTACATTTGAGGGGTTAACAGAATAAACGTAATGCTCCCGATTGTGTCGGAGCCTCCCCAATCTCAAACAATGAAACAACGAAAATGAAACAAAAGCTACAGTGTCTCTTTTAGTGACTGAACTAGCACTTGATCCACAGCTGCACTCTTCAGTGAATCAAGTCGGTTTCTCACCTCTCTGCAATTAACAATCCCAGGTGAATCTACTCCTGGCTGCTCTGAAGATGTTTTTTAACAACTATTACCTTGATTTTTATTTCTTTGACATGGAAATATAACTTTTTCCATTATTGTGCAGATAGATTTGACCCATTTCTGCTTTGAGATTTGATAAAAACTTACAGCAACTAACTTTTACTCCACAGTAAATTCAAGATTGGCACCTAGTGTCGTTCAGATTTTGTAATAAATATGATGTATTAGATATTTCAGCAAGAAAGGTTCCCAACTATTTTGAGTGAATTATCAATAGAGGATATTTGTCAGAAAGACTGGCGGTGGGCACACACTGTTCAACTTTAGAAATGTTGTAACATTCCACTTGACAACTGTGAATCAAAGCCAAAGCTCACAATTGAAAAGCTCACACTGTACGGTCCTAATATCTAACTCACACTGTATGTTGATGTCAGCCGCTCCGGACCTGTCTGGCTATTGTTGATGAAGAAGTTGAATTTTGTTGGCTAACAATGCTAATAAGGTAAAAAAACATGCTGCCTCGAACAGAAATGTGATATTCTGTGTGCTGAATCACCCCCTCCCAAAAAAGATAGAGCGGTGTGTACGGTCACACGTGGCTTGGAAGAAGTGGGCATTTTGATTTGGATATTTTGCCAAAAGAATCGAAGGTAAGCAAGCTACACTGTGTTTTGCACAGACACAGTGAGACTCAGTTTGAGTATTTAACTCTCGGTTATGGTTCAACTGTGCAACAGTGTGAAGACAGCCGACCAACGTCTCTGACTTGTCAGAAACTACCATCTGGTAGCTGGTCTGAAGCTGATCCCTCTTCACACACTCCAGGAGACTGCACTACAAACAAATGACAAAAAATGAAATTAGGTCCTTTTCAGAAATCTGGACAAATAACGGTTGAAATCATTATTGTTTACCCAGACAAAAAAAATGCACTAGTTGTAGGCACTTTGTACATTCTTATCTATCAGGCTATACCAACAGCGGTTGTCTATTTATTATGAAACATAACTATGACCCAAACATACAGTCTGGGCTGTTAAAAACTAGAAAGGTGTTTTAAGATCTCAATGTTAAACAAAATGAAAAAAACCTTTCCCTGGACCACTGCTAACTTGAATCCCTGGGTCATGCCCCAGTCCTCCACAAACTGTCATAAAAGTTCACCCAGTATTTATTGAGTCATCATGCTAACTGTCTGACAGAAGGGAATGAATAATGACCTCCTGTGTGTAGGTAATTATATTCAGAGGGATGGTCCGGCCCCCACAGAGCCCTGATCTCCACACCACGGAGCCAGTCTGGGCTCACATGGAGCGAGTAAGACAGAATAAATCTGCAAAACATCTGTGACAAGTTGCAACAACCTGCCTGTCAGATACCTTGTGCAGGTATACTGAGAACACACTAGTGCTGTTTTAAAGGAAAATTGTGGTTACTCAATTGTTGATTTAAATTAGGTTCTTCTGTTTACTATGTATGAAGTTATTTGATTGATAAAAACTGTTAAAAACTGTCCATAGCCCTATTTTGAAAGCATCTTCATGTTTATTCAATTATATCTGTGAAGCCTGGGATTCCAAAACTTTTCAAGCCCTTGACCCCACAAAATAAAAGGTGCCAGAGACTTGCAAACCCCATTAAGAAAAGAGAGATGATGATAAAATACTGGATTGGATTTTGAACTTAAACAAATTTTAAGATGTGGTCTGTTACATCTCTTTATTATGTCTCATATGTATTGTTACTGTAAATTAGTTTTACTGTGGACAGGGAGGTGATGATGTTAAATATAGTGGCATAGACTATTGCACTCTTTCAAAATCTCTTAGACCAGAACTAGACATAACAGGATACCAGTACTTGCCTCTCATAGACTCTACAGCTGCATATTTGATAAGCTCAGGGACCTCATTTCTTTTCCATCATTGAATTGGTTCCCATGTTGGTATTGATATAAATATCTTTGACTTCCTCCATTTTCACAGAAAGCTGGTAAAATGCAGTGAACAAAGATCTCCCTCTGGGATAATAGTGAGAACTACACATACAAGGACATCGCTCCAGATTCATTTTGGCTGTAATTATTACTGCGGAGGAGATGAAAAATGACCCACATATGCACTCTGGACTGGATTAAAATCACAGACCAGGGTTGGTGGTAATAAAACCACCTCCTTTCATTCACTTCCAAGAGAAATAAATCCTGTGGGACTTAATATTATATGAGTGACACTTAATATAGTTTTCGGGGTTAATTCATTAATGACACAAAAATTTTAAACCATATATTCTGACAACTTTGTTCAAATGGAAAGTTTTTTTCATGTTCAAGGTGAAAGGGAGCAGCAATAAATTAAGTGTACTGTCAAATAATGGCTTATTGCTCTCAGTATGAAGAACTTATTTTACCTTATGAACCTTTAAATATTAAAGGTAAACTTAGTGAGCTGGCTACTCACAGTGTAATGTACCCATGCTTAATGTGAACAGGAGCCACTGCTGATCACACTACTACTGCACTACTTGGATTTAGCCAACACAAACATTAGCATTAAGTGTACTGACCAAATACACATTTACAAAAACGAACAGAATCAGACGCGACAGTCAGACACTGACTGATGCTGGTGTTTGTGATTGGCTCCTGCCTGCTTAATGGATGCTACGTACCGTTGTGTGGTCGCTGCAAGCCTGCAGTGTCGTCCAAAGGCAACCGGGTGGTCTCTCCACCGTTGAAATGGCTCACTAATGTCCATGTGAGTCTTCAGCCCTTAGCATTGTGGGTATAACATTGTGTGAGATAGCAGTTTTAGCATTTGCAGTGGCTAACAGCAGTTGTTAGGTTCAGAAAGAGTAGTGGTGATGTTTGTTATCTGAGGCCACTTTTTCAAGTCGCCCTCCCATCCCTCGAAAGTAGAAGAGGAATGATTTCATTATCTCATTTGAGATGTAACAGGTGATGTTGCCACACGTTTTATCAATTACTACCTGAAAAAGGATTAACGTACTGTTAGAAGACAATATTTATAACCCCCACCAACCCAATCCCCATCCTGTACTCTAGCACGAATACCCTGGTGGCTGAAATAGTGCTGTGCGGGTGATCCAGTTTTCTGTGTTTCCCAAATACAGAGCCAGGGTTGTGTATTTAAACCAGATTTTAAGCCAGAACGCCCTATAGCGGAGGAGATATTAACATAATTTCACATAAAGTGTTTTGACTGCAACACCTTTGAACTGGTCCAGTCTTTGACCTTAATAGTTATGTTCTCACAACTCTAGGACTTTAGTCACTGCAAGTGGATGTTGTGCTGTAAGATCAGATATTTTGGTGGAAAGCAACATTTTACTGATACATTCAGTGTCAACATACTGTGCACCAACTCCATTAATATGCAACAACCCTCATACTATTATATATTAAAAAATAAAAAGTGCTTTTGCAGATTGGTGTATATTTGGAGAGCCATTTATACAACTAACACTTCAAACCCATTTGAAACAGTGTTATGAATTGCCTTTTTAAAAATTCTGTGAAATGCACCCTTTTGTTGTATGGTTTGTGTTACTCTGAACACTGTAAAAGACGTTTATAAAGGCAGCCGTTGATTGCAGATGACTTACAGATGACTTGGGTTACGCGTCTGCAGCTGCTGAGAAAAAAGTGTTGTAAAATGTCATGTTGAGCAGCACAGAAACCTGCTGAGGAGACATTTCTCATTTATAGAACAAAATGACAATGTATGACTGCACTTTGAAGGAAACCTGTCAGAAGATGTCACTTATATTTTCACACAGGGCGGAGCTGTCGACACGGTGGCCAGACAGCTGTACGCTTCAGCAATGGATGTATGCACATATGACTGAGCACATGCACAAACGCACACGTGATCACCCTTGACACGTACCTTTGAGGACACTGTGCTATACACACCAGGTCGGAGCTGCCAAGATCTTTTCACATCACACGTCGACCTCCCTTTCCCACCATCACAACCATGCACACACCACAATTGAAGGTGTTTGTCTGTGTGACAGGTACAGTCTGTCTGTCAGGGTGGCCACAAAGTGCTCCGACATCTCCCAGCTGTGTTCACCAGGCTTTGTGATCCCTCCCACACTCCCCATCCCCCTTTACCTGTTGATAGAGGAATCACATCTCATCATGTCTAACCTGCCACACACTGTTTCTCACCCCTCTTCCTCTCAGTACCAGGATTAGACTGACAGAACTGCACTGAGATTTCAGATCACCTCAACAGGATACTAACAGTTTTAATGAAATAATAATAAATTGACAAAATATGAAAGCCATATTGATAGTCTTGGTTTAGATATAAAGCCACCACTGCTCTTTCTGGTTGTACAGCCATGACTAAATGCTAAAATGGCGTACTCAAAACTACAATACTGCCATGCCGATGGCAAGTTTTATTTACCATGTTCACCCCCATGGTGTGTTGACATGCTAACTTTGCTAATCAGCAGTAAATAAAAAGAAGGGCAGAGGCTCTTGTTTCTTGGTCATAGAGGAAAATAAAGCAGAATGAAAAGTTTCATTAACTTCTACCAGAAGAGGTAAGTACCTGCTATGACAAGGACCATTGCCGATTGGAAGGAAGCACTATCCATCTATTTGGGAAAACCAGATGTGATTCATTCCCAACAGAGCATTCCTAATTGAGTGAAATTACCCAGAAGTATTTCTGCAGCCACCAGGGCTGCTGCTCCCATCATGTGCTAGGCATAGGACTACAAGTGGCAGAGGGGGCACCACAGTTACATTATGAAGATTATCATCATCATAATGACAAATTGTTGAGTGATTGAGAAGCCTCAGAGACACTAATATCACAAGATCAAAAGATGCACAGCTTCATACCAAGTACCAAATAAGTTGAGTACACAACCAGACTTTTATTCAAGGAAATACAATAATTATACTAGAGACCTCACGAAGCAGCTCCGCTACAGAACAGTAGCAGATACTCTCCCTCTGTAATCAACTGCAACACGTTGCTGTTCCTCAGTGCCCCATGCGTGCTGGGTGCTGTGGCTGGAATGTGTGCACTCTGGCTGGCTAGTGGAGCAGTGCAGTGTAAATGTAGTCGTGTGCGTCTGTAGAGCTTCCCATAACTGAAAATGCTTGTGCAATCCAAGCCATCTTCTGCAGAGTTTGTTGTTTTGTAACTTTTCTTCTGTTTTTTTTTTACTAATTGTATCATTCTGTTTTTCTTATTATCATATATCTATTTTATTTTAAGCAATTACACTTAAGGCACCCAAATGACTAGCAGCGGCCCTGGAGGACACTAATAAGTGCTGTTCCTAACTTATCTCCTTTTAGCCTAGGAAACACTGGACCATCTTTAAAGAAAGGAAAGGAGAAAATGCCGCCCCACAATTCTTGATGTTGCTGATGTAACATATTGTCTGAGCTCCTGATTTTTTATAAATATGAAATGTCTTACATAAATAAATAAATATATATATATATATATATATATATATATATATATATATATATATATCAGACATTTCAGTCCTGTTTGTTTTATTTTTATTCTTAATAAAAATCTATTATTGTGGTGGCTGGGAGAGCACCTCCACCTTTACGAGACGATCAATCAGTGCAGATGAGAGCCGTTAGCTGCCTGAAAAAGACAAGCGGAGAGAAACACTCAGGACAGAGACACACACAGACATGAGAGACAGAAACTGAGCTGCAAAGCTTAGCAAGTTTAAGTTGGACTTTTAGATTTATGTTTCCTGTTTAAAGTAATAAAACAGATGCTGAAAAGCAACACTTTAGCTTTTTTAATTAAGTTGCTTTTCTAAAAAAACGAAAGTGTAGTAGGATTTCCTCCTTACGGCTGCTCGCTGAAATACTTCCAGGTCATTTCACTCAATTAGGAATGTTTAGTTTGAACACACCCCATCTGGTTTTCCCACCAGTTAAAAGACAGACAATGCTTCCTTCCAATCATCAATGATCCTTGCCATAGCAGGTACCTACCTTTTCCAGTAGAAGTTAGTGTCATTGTGTATTGCTTTTTGTTGTTATGTTTTGTGATATGTAGTTGTGATTTGCTCTTCAGGGCCACAGTACGTAAGGGTGTAAATTGTGTATTGAATCAAATTTCATGGCAGTCCATTTGAACATTGTCAGGCCATCTACCTACAATTCCACAAAAACCTGTCTCAGTTTACTTCAAGAACAATTGATCTAATCTTCACACTTAGCATGTGTATTGTTAAGGGCCAAAGGAAGTGCACTGTTGAATTTGGGGCAATTTAGAACTGATTTATATTTGTGATAGGTTCAGTATTTATTAACTTTGAATAAACAGGTAAACAGCACTGTGTAGGAGCAGCAGCAGAGACTCATCAACATAACACTATTGATCACAACAACAATGTGTACAGGACTTTGTGCAGCAGAGGTGTTGCCGCTTCAATGTTCTGTGGACTGAGTCAGTCTTCACTTTTACAGTTTCAGAAGTAAAGCTGACACCAGCATCACCACAGGCCTAACAGACATTCAAATCAGGCATGTTTTAGAACAGACGCTAGTTTTACTAAAAAACCTCATGGTACAAAAAGAAGAAAGGTCGAAGGATCTCAAAAGACAGAGGGAGTCATCTTCAGGGGACAATCCATCCAATAATTACTGATTTGTTTCAGTCTGGACCAAAGTTGTGGATACACTAGATACATTGAAATCCCTTCAGCCACACGGTGAGTGTGGTCAAACATGCATTAGCTGTGTATTGGTCTCACGAGGCAGAAAGGTTTTAAATTGGGTCTGTTTTTATTTCTTATTTCATCTAGATTTGTTGACACTGCAGAGAGTTGATGAATTTTTAATTTACTATTGCCCCCTGGATTTGTTCTCAATGATCCTTAGAATATACAACACCACTGGTTTCATGCTTGCTCTTTGAGGTAGCCATATTTTTCTTCTTCTTCAATTTGGCATACATTAGTAAAACTTAATATTGCCTTTGCAATAACCCTTACCCTGCTCGCCGCATTTGTAAAAAGTGGTTACCTTGAAGTGTTTCCTTGAGCCTTTTTGTCTGCTTGAGGCAGTCGACAGTTTCCTCTCTTGAGGGGTTTTATTCACAAAACTGTTGCTCAGTGGATGTTTTTGACATAATTTTGATATTGGATGTGAACATTAACTGACGTTACTGACCTGTATCTGCCTGATTTGATAAACTGCACTGCTGCCTCATAATTGGCTGATAATGGATTATGGCATGAATAAGCAGGTGTGTGTGTGTGTGTGTGTGTGTGTGTGTCTGTAGGTGAGTGTAATTGTTGTTTTATGATCACGAAACAAATCATATCGTTTCGTTGGATATTTTTGGATTGGAAGTGAATACAAGACTTTGTTTTGTAAGAATCACAAGAAAACAAAGACTGTCAACAGCTCACTGTATATCCAGGAAATAATGGGATTGTACAACAAAAAACGTCTCATTGCTTTCATCCCACTGTCTTTCCTCTGTCTTACCTGTCTATACTCAGTCTCCTTTATCTCTCCTCTTGATCCTTCCCACATGCTGCAGGACTACCTTTATTATCCCTCTCCATTCCACTCATTTTCCTCAATCATCTCTATTTTGCCGTCACTGTTTCTTTATCAGTTCTCTTCCTTCACTCTCGCTTCTCATTTTCCTCAATCCAATCTGTCAGATTTTTCTAAAACCTATAACCAAGTTTCTATCATTAACAGTCAGTTCTTTTTTCTCTATTCCACTGTCAGTCTATTTCTGGCCTAAGTTCTGTGAATGGCATGTGTCCATGCATCCCCACATCCATCCATACCTGTCTTTACACCACAGACGTTAATGACAGCTGATGGCAGTCAATGAAATGATCAATACTTCACCTTAATACATGCTTTGTCAAAATCATCTTTTAATGACCTATTCAAGTCAGTATACAATCTGAAGATCAGAAAAAATCCTGTACATTTATTCGGAAAAAATTGAGTTGCACACTCATATTTGTGGTTGTGCACTTTGATGGAACATGCTTGAACTGCTAATTGTCTGTTTCATTTAAACTATGCTATATAAAATTCCCATGCCTATTTGATTAAAAAAGGGGAAGACGAGCTGCCATCATACTGATGGACATGCTAATCTTTACAAATTATGAAAAAGAACATTTTTACCAAGACTATTAATCTTTTAGTAGAAAATAATCTAAATTGGGAGGGGAAAGAGGTAACTGGTGGTGGAGAGTGAAGAGTTGACGGGTGGGTGTATGGAGGCCATCAGCGTTAGGGCGTGATCCACACTGACAGTGTCTGCAGGCATGGCCACAATACCAAAAACACCCCAGCTGTCACACTGACAACTGGAAATGGTAGGAGAGACATCGTACTAATGAGTAAGAGTGCAAGAGTGTCTGTGTGTGTTCCTTTAGGCAGGCAGGACAGAACAAGGCATCAATAGTGTTTGGCTGTTTGGGGAAGGTTAAAGTTCCACACATACATGTACACAAACAGCCTCAAAACATTATTGGTGCCATCATCTGTGTCCTCATCACCACCATAGCCATTCCTATCTTCATCATCACAATCATTATTTTCGCTCATCATCACGGCAATCAACGCCTTCATCGTAACCACCTTCCTCGCAGCACAGCATCATTTTGCGAATACAAATGTGCATCAGTGATACACTTTGTCTTCTCATTTCAACTGAATGCAGCGTACATATGCATATAGTATTTATACACACACTCTCTCCACAGCGAAGGTGCATCAACTGCAGCTTTTCTATGAATACAATTTAGTATCTTATGAGGCCCCCATCCATTAAAGTAACACACAATGCCATCCATCTTTGCACTTTATCAACAAGCAGTCTCAGATTCTTAAAGTGACGCTCAATTAATTTCTAACAGGACTATACAAGCTCCTACCCCTACACACACAAGTGTTCCGTTTGCACAATTTATGAGGGACTCGCATAAAGTGGGAGGTGTTGTATATCTTTCACAGTACACAACCCACAGATGCACACACATCCCAGAGCCCAGGATCTTTACATGGCCTGTCAACGTAAATATGCAAATCAGCTAATGAGAATATAGTAAAGTAACATGGCAAGGTGTGGAGCAGGCAGAATGGAAATGAGCACGGTCCTGGGTCCATCAATAACCCTCTTGTCCCGTCTCTCTGAGAGGAAAACGGTCTGCGACTAGAATTGCACACACAAAGACAAGGAACAAGTTCAGGTAAGATTAACACAGGAGGTTAACACCTACAGGAAAAATACAGATATGTGCATTCATGCATAGATACATGAATGAGTAATATATCAAAATCACACACAGATGTACTGCAAAGTGCTTTTCATGATAACAGCTCAAAGTGCTTCACAGTGCAGGTTTTGCAATTCACCCCTTCACACACATTCATACCGTGCATCTATGTGCAGCCCTTCCTCCATCACACATATTTCACATCAATCACACGCTGTCGGCACATTCAACACAATTTGGGGTTGAGTTTCTTGAATGTCTTCGACTGGGATCAAACTGACCACGACCCGCTCTACCTCCTGAGCCCCAGCCGCCCTGTGGTCATGTGTTTGTTTTCTCCTGCCACAGCAAAACATGTAGCTATGCTCTACAACAATAAACAATCTCAATTCCAAATGTGAAATGATACTTAATTTTGGGGTAATATTTAGGTAATATCATTTTTGTTATGATTTAATTGATGGAAAAAAGTCCCTGGCTTTGTTCCTGTCGTTATTTATATGATTCTACTTCAATTTTTTTCCCTTTTATCAAGAGGATTATACATTTAATCACCCATAGGTAATATGTGGTATAAAGTGAATAGTTAAGAATATATATATACCTATTCCATATTAAATAAAATACACCATAGACATACTATAAATAAGTAACATATGAACATATAAATAAATGAGCTGCACAACTGAAAAGTAATGCGCGTATGCTGCTTGGATTACCATAGGTGTCACAACCAAGAATGATTAGGAGCAAGACTGATACAGTCACTGCCAGTTCATGAAAGAACCAGCGTTCCTCCGGGACTGATAGGGTTAAATAACAGCAGGTTATCCAGAATGCATGGGACCTCATGGTGAGTCATGTCGAGGTCAATAATAACACATGATGAAATACACCGAGTCTAACAAACACACACGGAATGAAAAACATCAGTTTATGCTTTTACTGGCTCACAAAAAAGAAACTGACACACAGATCTTATCAGAACCAGAAACTACAAGGTAGTTTTACCATGTTTAAAAATACACATGTAAAATGAAATTCATAAAACAGTGCGGTTAGTCACATGTTACAGATCTGCAAATGAACACTGATTTTTTTTTCCTGTTGCTTACATGAGTCCACTCTCAGGCTTGTTGAGGGAGCTGCAGATGTCGCCCATCAATCCAGAGCATGAAGCTATAGAGGCAATACATGGAAATGATTTGGAAAAAAACCAAAAACAAAGAAAGGGCAAGCAAGGTTAAGCCCTGCTTAAGCCCTGCACTCAGTTTACCAATCAGCTGTCTAATTCTGTGTGAGGGGAATTAGATTTTTCTATAAGGGAAAATAAGGACACCTGGACAGAGAGGAACACAGGGACAAGGAGGGAAGGTATGGTGGCTTTGAAGCGTATCAGGAGAGGACACGGAGATAAAAGATATAGTGGATTCAAAAGGGGTCAGAGGTCAGTCTGTGCGTGATGAGATCAACTGTATCATCTCCTCAAGCAAAACATTTTTGGATTTGCTACCAGTATGATAGTCACATGACCCAAAATCCATGAGTGGTGTGTGTGTGTGTGTGTGTGATAGTAGCTGGTTTTCATATCCACAGGGGCGTTCAACAGTCCCTTAAGTGCTTGTCACGCTCACATAGGCACTTACTCAGGCAGTCCCCAAGGGAAAGCACTCGAAAAACAAACAACGATCGGCAGAGGAAGAAGAAGCGCGACAAAGAAAAGGAAAAAAAAAAAAGCACGCACAAAACAAAGTAGAGCAAATGGAGTAGTAAAGTGACGCTATAAATGATGCATCATCACCCTCCCTTCATCCCTCCATATCTGTCCTCTTGTTCCCCGGAGGTCCGCCTGCCTGTCACTCTACTTTGAGTTCTGTCGGCTGTCAGTTTGCAAAAAGCTAAATGAATAAGTGACACCACTTAATATTCACACGGTGGCATAAATCTGTACAGCACTTTTATGAGTCTGAGCCGTGTTTCATTTCAATTCTTTATTGGTATCGAGCACAGTTGCAGCAGATGCCAGTTATTTATAGCCTCCTGACAACCCAAGTCCTGATGCATTAGTCGGCGGGTCGTTTTCTGGAGCCAATAAATTAGCCATTTTGTTCTTCATGCCACAGTGTCTCAGTGGCAGCAGCCAAGGTGGTGAATATGAGCCTTAACACTGTGGTGGAAAACACTGTCAAACTACCTCTAGCCCACTCTCTACCTACTGCACTAAAAATGAATCCTTCAGCATCAGACGCTCACCTCCTGAATGTTTGAAAGTTGGGTCAGTCTCTTCACCTCTCAATCACTCAACCCTGGTTTCTTCATCTTGTTGTGGAGAAACTACATCTTCAAAACATTCTGAACATCTGGATCAAGCGTCAGGTTTTGTTGCCATGACACTGGGAGTATTATGTTTGGGCATTTGATACATGCAGTTACCAACTGTGCCTCAGTCAGATGCTATTCGGACTCATTCTGTTCTGGAGGTTGAGGCTGAGGTGTAGCAACATCCCAGAGCTGATGGAAAGGCATGTGAGGCATTTGAGCTGTATTTCAAGCTTCATAGCAAAGTGTAAGAACAGTTGTGAATGTTAATGTTATATTTTCAGTTTTTATTCGATCAGTCTGTGTCCGCCTGGTGAATGTAAGTTCAATATTTGCTCTCTGTTAGGTGTCTCTGGTCCTGTACTCTCCACTCTGGCAACACTGCAGACGGACCAAAACAGTTCCAGGGTGGAAAAAAATGGATCCCAATGAGATGCCTGCAAATCTCTGCAAACCTGAGGGGATTGAAAAGATTAGGTATTTTTTAGGGAAAAAATCACAGTCATGCCGTTTTGACTTTAAAAACTCAAAACAACACGACATAGGACATTGTTGTCACATCACAATTATCATACTTTCCCTTGTTATTTTCAGCTCTAGACAACTTAACTTTGTTGCTTATTTACTGACAGCAAATCCGTGGGGCAGCAGCTCCACACTGCTAATACCAGATAATCCCCATATCTCTGATAAACAAAAAATCTGCCCCACTGTCCTTCCTGTAAAGACCTAATATCTCATCAGATATGATCCTGCATGATTTTAGGACAATCTGATTGTTTTCTGCTGTGCTGCCACGGCAGTGACAGTGTTTGGTTGTCTTGGCTTTGACATCACTGTTGTTAAAGCTTTTGATTTGCAGCAGATTATACTGGGATAATCTTTTTCTATCATTTTTCATTTTGAGAGAAAATCTTGTTTGAAATACAGACTGACAGTTATTAACAATGTCTAACATAGACTAACATATAAGACTGTTTTATTCCCCAATGGAATCAGTTCCCAGAAATGTTGTCGACCTCTGATATGTTAGATAGTATGCAGTTTGTTGAGTACATTTTTATCAGGTTTATTATGTTTGTACTTTGTTGCATTTAGATAAAATAAAACTCACAATATGTTTGTGAGGATTTGAGGATTTACTATCGTGACCAATTAGGTCTATTTTTTCTGTCTTTTTGGCTTTTAAGTGAAATATATATAATGTTTTATCCCACTGACAGTAGGCCTATTATATGTGGTCTGATCACATACAATATGGGTGTGTCTGAACAGACTAAATCAGCATCTGAAATGCCGGATTTAAAGAACAGAAACTATTTTTACGAACTATTGCAGAGATCAACCAGGTGAACTAAGGTGCTGGAGTCATTGACCAATCAAGCATCTGCAGCACTGCAAGCCCCACCCCAAAGTTCCTTGTACTACCAAAGTACTACTCCCTGAGCAGGGACCTAATATTGACCCTGATTTATAAATACATAATATGTATTACCACTGCTACTTCTTACTACAAATCTGCACACTCTTACTTCTCTTTACTTGTCACCAGCATGTATAGGTAATGTATGTGTATCTATCCTGGAGGACAGATACCTGATGGTTGTTTTACCCTCTATGCACAGACAATGTCTTATGATGAAGAAGCCACCTAAGACAAACTTGTACTTGTGGCTTTAAGAACAGAAGAACAGATTTGATTGGACTTACCAATGTAAAGTATATGTAATTTACTTGATTGATGAAAATTGTACAGTCAAATTGTATTTCTGTTTTGTTGTTAATATCTGGATCACATTGAGGTTTTGTGCATGTAAAATTTAGTCTCATGCGATATTATTGGCAGAACTTACTGTACACTTATATTCACCACAGACTGACTGAGTGGACTTTGAAACCAGGTGGAATTCAGCTTCTGGGGTAAAAAACATGTGAAATCTGAGACTTTGTTTAATCTGACACACACACACACACACAGAAGGCAACAGAGGACACGCAGGTCCAGTGAGTGAGAGAGCCAGACACAGAGGAAAGTCAATGAATTATGAATTACATATACCTTCCCAAAGCTGTCCACTCAGCACTACAACAGAAGCCATTTTTTAAAATCCATTTACAAAACATGCAGCTCTTCCAAAAGTTATTCAAACACCGTATTGAGCTGACAACATCAGGTATATTTAATATTTCATGACCCATAGCCCCTCATGAATGCTTTTCTTTATATATATTATTCCAAGTTAACAACAAATAACTTTGGCTCTTCGTGCGTCATTACTTACCAAACATGCACGACACAGTACAAAACATAAAATATTTTACCATGCTGATATTTATTTTAGGTGTAATAGTTACCATATTCACCATTTTATATCATTGCGTTTGCATGCTGCAGTTTGCTCAGTAAGTGCTGTTGGGTCTGAGATCAATGTCATTAGTTCTGCATTGCAAACTGATGGTACTACCACTAGGGGCAATTTAGGGTTCAGGCTGCCAGGAATCCTTTGACATACGGACTGAAGAGGCAGGATCAAACCTCTGACCTTCTGGTTATTGAACGGCCCACACTACCTCCTGAGCCAGAAATTCAAGCTCTCAGGCTCCCTTCCAACTCTGCCTCCCCTCTCTTCTGTCATTCAAATTAAACCAGCACCTCAGCATAAACATCCAAACCCCAGATTACAGAGGACAGAGGTTATATTATTGCTAAGAGTTCGACTCCACCACTGTGCTTCATTCAACAGCTTCATTTCTAAATCCTGTTAATTATGGAGGGAAGCAAGAACATTGGTTTAACTTGCTGCTTACTTTACCTGTGTTCAGAGAGCCAACAGCACACACCGTGTTAACATTGTTGACGAACTTCCTGAATGATTATTGTTCAAGAAATGGATATAAAAGCCATGTAAGGCCTTTCTGATTGTGACAACTACTAACACTGCGGCTTGCAGACCTGTGGTTCAATGCTGACAGCACAGCTGCTCCTTGCCTTATCAGCCGATGTGGACTTTCTCTATTTAAAAGGCCACAACTTCAAATGTTTAATTCCATGTCTATATAATCAGACACATTATTTCTGCTCTGTGACTGGTCTTCTACCACATGTTGGCCTCTGCTCTTGCATTACCTGGCTAGACTGGTTGCTGGGTGTGCATGTGGGCCATTGTGACATAAGATTCTGCGGATAGATTGGCTGAACCATTGATGATGCATTTCAGGAACTTTAGGAGCAGTTTTAATGGAAAAACTCATTATTAACATTAAAGATTATGTCCTTCATGCAGTTTGCTATCCTTTCAATTGACTATTTCTCTGCAATGTATCACCCCCCCTCATCTTTATAATGGCGATACTTTTTTACACAACTTCACCACTTTTTGCTTTAACAAAAGAGATGTAAGAAAAAAGCCATCTAAGGTTGTCTGATTCGCCAAAACGACCAGCTTTCCCTTTAGCAGTAGTCTTGTTCTCAAAACACAAAATGGCCACTTAAATCCGAGTCTGTCAAATAAAACTCACTTTAAGTGAACTGGTGATGCCCACAGTTTGTTCCAGACTCAACTTGTTTCTGTGCAGTCTGATATCTTGTTAAGTGTGCTGACGGCCTGGATGAGTGTTCTGGAAAGTTGCATGGCTGACCAAACTGTCTTAGCATTGATCTCTGTAACCCCAACACCGTCCCAGTTTTAACAGTCAATAAGGACGGCTCAGACACCTCCAATTTGCACAGATGAAGACACACATACCGTACACCCTCCTGTCTGCTGTATTTTTGTGCACACTCTTAAAATAATTTGTCATTTGGCTTTTCTGTCTTCCTTTCTGTCTCTTGTTTTCTGCTGATTGTTTAACAGGAAACAAAGACAGCAGCCACTGGGGACCTGGTGAAAAACAAGCGCTCTGCTCTGCACTCAGTTATCCACAAATGTACTCTTCATTTTATCTCTCCCCCTGAAAAGACACAGCTCACGGTTTGTTGCTATGCTTTTAATGTCGGCTTGTTACTGTACTCCCTGTTGGCACAGAGCAAATGCCAACCCAGATCCACCAAGTTTTATTTACTTTACTTTGCTCAGCAGTGGCTAAAAACGACCTCTGCTCTTTTGCCAGTGCAGCTGGATTTGAGCCATAGAGCTAAGCACACAGCTCTCAGGACATTACCAAATCCCAGCAGCCAGAAATAAATCAGTTTAACCATGGAAAAAAAGCATGGCAGCCGCCTGGACAGCACATGGTTCAGATGTGAGAAAAACCCTATCAGCATTGGCATTTCCTGGGCTGAAGCCTGTGGGCCTGGGGTGAAAGAGGGCCCCTGAATGTCAACAGCAATAATACTACTACCAATAATAATAACTACTGTAGACAAGCAAGGCTATGTAGGAATGCTGAACACTGAGCCATCTACTAAAGAGTTCAAACATTTTTATGGGTACAGCAAGTATTCAGGTATTCTGGTAGCCATAGCAGTTACTGTTGAACCTTTAAGCAAAGCCTGGTCTTCCGCTGCAGGGTCACACTCAGACCAATAGACAGCCTGGTAATGGAATCATTTTGGATCAAAAGTCAATTTGGTCATCTGTCTATGGAATCGTGTCACACAGAATGGGAAAGAAAGTGCTTGATGAAGCTGTGAGCCATCAAACATCAGCCAGATAATTGTGTAATATGTTTTTGATTAATCTACCAGCTTAGATCCTCTGTTAAACATCCATCAGAGCACTGAGTTAAAGGTTCAGTGTGTAGTATTTAGTGACATCTAGAGGTAGAGTTGCATGTTGCAGCTGAATACTCCTCATCTCATCCTCCCCTTCCCAACATGAAAGAGAACCTGTGGTGAACTTCAGGTGTTATAAAAACTCAAAAGGCTTTAGTTCGTCCAGTTTGGACGACAGTAAAAAACCTGGCGGCCTCCACAGAGGGGAGCCGCTCCATGTCAATAGTTTTTAAATATAAACAACTCATTCTATGGTAAAGAAAATAACAATTCATACAAGTGAGATGAAACACACCAGTGAAAACATCACTAGCATTATTTTATATTCAATATCTGCCAAAAATTCCCTTTAACCTAAATCTGACACACTGAACATTTAAAGGGCGCTTTCTAAAATTCATTCCCATTAGGAGCCACACAAGTTGAGTTTTCCTGTTGCAGGTTTGTCTGGATACAAATATTTAACATACATAATTCAACTGCTAAAAACGCATTTGGAGACAGAGTTTACATCTTGTTGTCCGGAACGTTGACAGTATTAGGCACATGCCATGTTATGGGCCTAAAGGAGTTAATCAGGAAACTAGAAAACTAGAGCAGACTCTGAAGTGTAAATGTTACATTTCAAAGTGATGTAATGGCATCATTATGTCCTTGACTGTATGCACATCTTGCATCTTATATTTTTAGTTAGTTAAAGATGTAAGTGCTGCTTGAAAGACATAATGAAGCATAGATAAAGTAAGAGAATGTACAGTATGTTTGTCATGGTGAGGCCTGACTTATATTAGTCTGCACATCTGTTGGTTGTGGTAGATGTGATGTTTTTAGGTAAATCCAGGGGCCAATGACAAGATCAATTTGCCTCTACCCATCAGTGGCATGAAGCAATTGGGGCCAGATAAATGAGCAGTCAGGAAGATGAGTGGGCTGCTGTTACCACTCAGAGTTTGGAAGCTATAGCTGCTTTCAGACATGCGCCGGAATCTGCAAATCCTCCATATTTTCTTTGGAGGCGATGCATGTGTGAACAAAAATGTCCAAGTGAGAATCTCCAGAGTTTCTACAAACGGGCCTCCTGGCATTAATCTATAGAAATCCAGGAGAAGTCAATGTGTGAACACAGCAGAGGATTCCTCATCGTATTCACTATGAGGGGCGACAGATGCAAGCAGAGTTAATACGTCACTTAGAGCCTCTGCCTGTTGCACCTGGCTGTTCCACCTCTACCCTGAATAATACAGAGGATGTTGTGACGCTTCTGTACAGAAAACCTCCCTCTGAGTAGTGCATGTGTCAAAGCCAGACTAATGGCAAACTTTGAGGTCATGTCTGAAATCGGCTCATGTTGGCTACAGAAAGAGAGAGAACAATTATTGGAGCAGAAGACAAGGGGCGGGAGATATAAAACCAATGTAATATTGAGGAAGGTGTTGCTTACCCCTCTATGTCCACATTTATTTTAGTTATACTGTGTTTTGGGTGACATTATAAATAATATGCATCTTCACAGAAGAAACATTTCAACACAAGAAAAGCTTTCTGACACCTGTGATGTGCTAATAACTCCTTCCTGTATTTTTTCCAAATTATTTGAAGAAGAGTCTTCGTCCTACATATTATGTGGTCTCTGAAGAAAGCATTTTGCTGCCTGAGTTATAGTAACAGAGAGAGAAAATGTTTGAAATCCTTAAGTGGTTGATATTGAATATATCAGCAAAACATTGAGTGACAAACCATTTCCTTCCTTGTCACTCTAAGCAGGAAGGTAATCCTGCATGCTTCCGTTCCCCACAGGTCCTTCCAGCTGAACTTTCTTTCCTCTATGCTCTCCCATGCATGACAGCCTTCGCACAATAAACATTGTGTTGTTTAAAATGTGTTTTAGTTTTTTTTTTGGGGGGGGGGTTTAAAAAATGTTTAGCTGTATGCTCTAAACTTCACAGGCAGTTTCATCATAACTGTCAGAGGTCAGATAGTGATATAAACACCATCATTATCATTATTCTACGAACAAATATATCCAGGTTGTCTCTGAGCAGCAGCAAGAGGATCTCTTCCTTAGTCCATTTATTATAGATAAACATTTCATTTGCTTGTAGTAATGACTTGTGACTGTCTCAAACACCATGACAAAAGTAACTAAGTGACATACAAAATAAAATAAAAAATAAATAAAAGCTAAAACCCAATTTTCAACCTAATTTAAACAACTAAAATAAACCCCCAAAAATGCATGAAATGTGTCAATAACTAAGTTGTGTTAGCACGTGAACATGAATGAGTAAATACAGTGTGGAATGTTGGATGGTGAAAGGAGAAAGTGTGGAGCATGGAGGAGCAGAGTTTCCTCTTTCTCTCTCCACCATTGTCAGTGGAGTGCTCTTATATGCTGAGAACACCAGGCCCACACCAACTGGGCACATGCAACACAAAACACACACACAAAGACACCAGCCCAGCAGCCCAAAGAGAGGGGGTCGTCACAAATGGAATATCAGTGCATTGCTGTCTCAACTGATGACATATTCACTGACACACAGACATTTGTAGGAAAACCGAAAATCTCTTTCTGTCTGCATGCAGAACACGTATCTGAAGAACATTCATCTTTTAGCTTCACACCTGGCATATGCACTGTTAGGCAATGAGTGCAGTGTCCAATATGTCCAGTATCAATTTACTATCAATATCATTATCAATAAAGACCAGTGATCTGCAGGTGCAGGGGCTGGGACTCATCAAGGTAAATGATGAGTTCCAGCATGCTAGGGACAACAACGTATTCTGTCATTTGGGATTCTGCGTACTTTATCGAGGTTTACTGAGGTTTGAATAAATATGTGAAGAGTGCGAGAACTGAGCCGGAGGCCTTTACTTCCTGCAGCTCAATTTCTGCAGGTCAGATTTACAGTTTCAGAAAGAAAGCTGCAACCAGCGTTACCACATACATATCAGTCAGCCCATTCCTAACAGGCATGTTGAAAACAAGCACTGCACTCGTAGAGTTTTGGCAAATTTAGTATTGGACGAGAAAAAAGAGATCCTACACTTACCATGACGCAACCAAAGTAGTCCCTCCCTAATGTTAATCATACCTCTTCTGTTATATATCTGTAATTTTCCTATTGAATATCATGAGTGAACACTATAATATACAATATATTGCTATCAGCCTTCGAAAGAAACATACCAATGTAACAATTTTCTTAAAGCATAGAAAATAGACTGAAATAGTACCGCACACCCACACACTGACACACGCAAACATACATTACCGATGATGGTATGCCATCTGAAGGATTCTTAGATTCCGGGCTCGGGAGAGGATGCTTGCTGATGATGAAGCTGGAACGTAATGGCCTGGAGTCGTCTCTGAGCAAGCTGTAAACACACTGTAATCAAAGATGCACGAAAGCAACACTGCTGCAGCAGAAGTCACTATTACCTTGATCAATTTCATAACTACAAGCATCTCAACAGGAGGCCGTAAAGCTACACAGCTCAGTAATTACCACTAAATGACAGTCAGTCTCACACTGCTGCACAAACTGGCCGTGAATGATCTGTGATTGATCCCATGTCAGCTCCTTATACTGTGATTACTGGTGTAAGAACATTTGTTTGCTGTGGTTGTTATTGTTTATTCTTCTTTTTAATGCTTTCTTATCCATTTGCTGTCATATGTGATGCAATCAATATGGGGATCCATGAAGTTATAGTTCCATATCAATAATGGTGCTTCTAGTTATCAGACACCAGCGCTGGCTCCTAAACCCTTTGTATGTATACAACTAAGTGTAAATGGAATGACCTGCATTTATATAGCCTATGTTCACACAGGGCTTCAATATATAGCACTTGTCTGTCACAGATCCTATTCTCGCACTGCCAACCCAGCCATCAGGGGCAGTTTGGGTTCAGTGTTTTGCCCAAGGACACTTCAACATGTAGGCTGTAGGATCTGGGGATCTTACCACCAACCCTTTGATTAGTGGACAACCCGCTAAAGCCCTGAATCTTTGCACTCACCATCAAATTGTTGAGCTCTGAATCACTTTTTGTTAAGCATGCATACTGACAAAAGGCAAATTGCACAAGCTACTTGGATGGTATTAATACCTGCCCAAAGTTTAAGATAGGATGATAATAAAAATCGTTATTATTATTGAGATTCAGATGCCGCTTTACTAAAGCATGTTATCAACTATAGTTGATTCGGACCTCTGCGGACCGAGTGCTCACCAGGACCAGAAGGAGAGAACATATGACATATTACATGTTTTTAAAGCACTTCATGGTCTTGCAGCAGCATAAATGATTCATGTACTGACAATGTATGAGCCAGTTTGGCCCCTGAGGTCCTCTGGCACAAGTCTTTTAGTTGGACTAAAGTGATGGACTAAAACTTTTGGTGAATCAGCTTTTAGGTTCTATGTGCGGAGCTGCTGGAACATGGCTTAGGATCTATAGGCAGCTAAAAGTGTTGAAATGTTGAAACGTAATCTTAAAACCTACCTCTTCAGTCTTTCTCATGACTAAAATGCTTGTTTGGACATTTTTAGTTTTATGTATTTATATATTAACAGTTTACTCTCTCTTATCATTACTTACTTATTTAACTATTACTTTACTCTATTCTTACTATATGTCTTATCTTGCTTTTTTATCTTCTTTTATTTGTCATTAGTCTGAAATTGTTATTAATTGTTTATTTTATTGGCTGTTGTTGTATTCTTACTTATGTCTGTATTATTTCCATATTGTCAATCAAACGTGAGGCATTTTGAACTGCACTGAAAGGTGCCATATGAGCCAGGGACAATATTAAAACACTTGGATCACTCTGAACTAAGAGCTGTCCAGGTAGTTCCCATGCTATGGCAGTCATGCATTTACAATTAATTTTGTGGAAACCATAATGCTGCCAAAAATATATTTTTATGATCAGTGAGGAAAAACTTAAATGCCTTTTCAGAAAGCATTAACAATAATACAATATACTACTCTTGATTTATGGGTAAACTGAAGTCTTGGAAAAGTGAGACATAAAATGTTGACATTTATTATTTGACAAAATAGTTTGACGTATTAGGACATAGGTTTATTTGCTTCACTAATTATAATCCTACAAGCACAGCTAAACCCCACATAGATCTTGTATCTCAGTTTAGCTTGAGCTGTAAACAAACTAAGTGCTTAAATGAGAATTTGCCTCTTTACAAGGGCTCATGAACCAAATTCTTGGCTACAGCCTCCTCTGGGTGCTGGGTATCTGTCCTCTGCCAGAAGAAAAGTTACTTAAAGGTCAAACTACTTATATCTATTAACTACAAGGCTGGAATCAGGAAATGATCAGTCCAACATATATACCTTATTTTAAAATAAAGAGTGGAAGCAGGGAGAGACAGCTAGTTTACACACACCAACATGCTACACATTGTAAAATCCGTACATCAACAGTTTTGAGAAAATGACAGTTGTTTTTTTTTTTATAACTTTGATGGACCAAGCTATTTCTTATAATTGACACACAGACAGCAAAAGCAATTTACTCATCTCACCTCAAGAAAGACAAAAAAACTCACAAGCCACAGCTTCTACCTATGGTTTACAAATCATCCATATATTTACTTGACAAATCATCATCTGAGTGTTTTTACTGAACCCATATTAGACTTACCTGAGTCCTCCAATGTTTAACTCAACTACATTAGTCTCCTATTCCCATCTGCATTGTAAATTTAATTTATTCGCTGCTATTTATAATAATGACTGGTATTCAGTATCAGTAGATGTTATTCTCACAGACTGTATTTAGTAGCTAGTCTATTTTGCACATCACTGTATCACTTACTACTTGCACTGTTTTATCACTTTATTGCTGTACCACTTCTACTCTTGCACTGTTTTAATTTTTTATGTTCTTATGCTTCTTGATTATTGAAACATTCAACTAGTCTCCCCTGTTTTAACTTTTAACTTTGCCTCAATTAGTTCTGTCTGAACAACTCAGTCACCATCCCACATGTATGCTCTTTTATGTAAAAAAAAAAAAAAAGTACTTATTGCACATGTCTGTACTGCTGGACCACAATAATTTCCCCTTAGAGATGCATAAAGTATGTCTATATCTCTATCCATCTATCTAATATCGATTTGACAAAGAGCGTTTGTAGTGAATGTATGTATCGGTAGGACACAGTGTTGCACAACAGTTCATCCTCGCAGTGAAGTGCAGGTACTGCTGCAAACCACATGAAACACAACATCCCAGACACAGGTTATATAAGCTTTGCACATACATAGAAATTAAGGCTGAGTTATTTCCTACACACGCCTGCTGTCTGTTTTAAAAACTCTAATATAGGCTGTGGGATGAAGGCTTCAGGAAGCGGCACTGAATGAATTCTGTGCTCTACAAACATTTAAGCTCAATTTGCTGAACACTAATATTAAGTATAAATATTTTATACCTAATATTGACAAAACTTCCATGTTTTTTAGGGATGAGAAGCCTCTGAAGTTATGTCATAATGTAACAGGACAACATTCCCTTCACTTGGAAGCAAATTACAAAATGTTTCAGTTAGCAGCTCATTAAGACTGTAAGATCAGAGTTTGTTTATGTGTTAGTGCTAATTTATTAGTGAGTGTCCTGCAAAGGCATTACAGTTTGTACTAATTAGGTCAGGTTTTATAGGAAGCTGCTAGTTTGAGTTGCCTCATTAAGCAAAGAACAATTTTGTGTATTACTCCAGGTTCTATACAATGAGTCTATATCATCATAGTCTCTGATGTATGGTTTCTAAAACTATTACAACCTGGGTTCTGTCAACTCCTGTATATATCATACTGTAAGACACTTAAGTATATTAAACATGAGCATTTTATGGCTAACAGCCAATACACAACATGATGTCATTATGAATATTTGTAACATTAGCTAATTTACTGACATCACTCGTCATCTTTTTTGAAAACAACATCTGTGTCCTCCATCTTCTGTAATTTGAGGGTTTGGGACATTTTGCGCTGGATGTTTTGTGTGAAGCTGCTGTTTGAATTGGAGTGTGAGTTTCCCTATTGGCTGCTAATCTTCTTAAATGAATTTGCAATTACAGGCAGTCTCATAGCTTATTGCTACTTTTACCATCTTTTCAAAATAAAATGAGGACATCCGTTGTCTGTAAACTTCTGTGTTTGGTTGTCAGACAATGATGTAGTAGAGCAGACCAACTGTTTAAAACTGTTAAACTGTCAGCGTGATGGGCCACACTCACTAATTCACAAAACACATAAATGAGATCTGTTTCACTGTGAATTTGGCTTTAAAAAACTGTTACTGTGAGCACAAAGACTGACTCCAGGCAGAATGCAGATACGACATGGTGAAGTCATGTATATGCTAATTAATGTATAAGCAACATTTAGTGACTGTTTCAGGCCTTTCAAGTACAGAACATTTCCCCTCCATCACCTCGATGATTAATAAATCAGTAGTCTTTCCAGTTAACAGCAGACAGGTTGATTTATAAAAGAGGTAAGTCTGAAATGGTATGAGCCATTTCTGGAGAATTAGCTTTGGGTAATTTATTTCATTTACCCCATACTCCTTCTATGCAGAATTTAACTATGTCCATAGAAATCATTTTATGAAGAACAAGTGACAGTATCACATTAGTTTTTTGCAATATATGTGCATTATCTTCTTAAATGTATGAATCACAACCGACAACCAGTGATCAGTCACCACCATCCTGCCCAACAACAAGCTGAACCACCTGCTGTGTTCTCAATATTCAAACCACTATCCTTTCTTTGTGATTTGGCCTTCAGGAGACGACTCCGTCTCTGTGCAGATCCATGTCTCCTTCTCAAGCTGCACGCAGGAAGGAGCTGTGAGTGTAAATCAGGCTTCAGACTGAATGTAGATGTGAAAAAGGAATGAGCTACAAGCCACTAAGAGACACACAAGATGGGAAGTTACAGTGCTTTTCTATCATCTATTATTCCTGTTCCACTGTTACCTGGAGCTTGAGCAAACATACAAGGGAAGCATGTACAGTATAATGTTAATACAGTAAATATCCTGACTTGTTTCAGCAATTGTGTTCGAACAATTAGCTGGAAAACACAGTTTGAACACAAACTGACAGGCAGATATTTATGTTACAAAATGCTTATTATATCAGTGCATTATATTATTATAAGAATGACATTTCTTGAATAAAAAATAATATAAAAACCTGTTAAGATGGAACCAGATTCGAGACACACAGAAGGCAAGATGAAATGTTAATATGATGTGCCTCTTTGAGCTTCATCAATATGCATGTCATCAATGACTGTCATCGATCAGGACACCGCAGGGGTGAGGAAATATCATTTCTGTTCATTCTTTTTCTAAATCCATGTCTTCACCCTGAAACATCCAACTTCTTTCAGCCAGATTTCTGCAGGAACATTTTCTAAACCCCCCACAGAGGTTTCACTTTACATGTGATAACTCATCTCTATGCCAGGAAATGGTTTTTTTCCAGCTGACATAAAGCGAAAGTGAAGATGCTGCCTTTAAGTGACACGTGTTTTTGTGTCCTTTCCATGAAACACAATCCACAGAAACCAATTGAAAATATACAGATTCCCTGTATTGCTTTTTATAATTTTTTCCATACATATTCTTTATCTTCTTGTAGTGATTTGAAAAATGTATTTACTTCAAAACGTAGCCCTTGGTATGATTGTCTGCTTGTGTTTCCCCCTACATGTTTCTGTGATGGTGGAATGGAACACAAAGCTACCACACTGCAATAATAAACTCATGGTGTGTGACACAGAGAGGGGAGACCAACCAAGGGCACGTGCCCATTGACTAGATTATGGCAACAGAGACATTTATCAATCTACATAACAAGAGGTGTGGAGTGTAGATGTATCAGCAGTGAGTGGCATGTGTGTGTGAGTGAAAAATGTGTGTGTTGTAAGCAAACACAGAGAGAGAGAGAGAGAGAGAGAGAGAACAAGTCCTTCGTTAAGGCCTTGATGAGACTTGAGGTGCCACCACATTAGGAAGAGATCTATCTGACCCAAGCAGAAAGGGAGTAGCCATAACAATCACTAAGCAAGTGAACATGCTAAACAAGAGAAATGAGACATTCTTGAAGTTCTTAACATTATCATGTAAAAGGCCTCTTCAGTTCCAACTGGAGAGTGATGAGGAGTCCCAGGTATTTAACCTCTTCTTCCTTTTCCACACTTCCTGTCCACGTCCACCTGCAGCCTGTATGCCGAATGATGCCGAACACACAGCTTTGGAGAAGGTTTGCCCAGCAGAGTCAGACAGCAGAGCCAGTACTTGTTCACCTGTTAGCCTTCGGCCGTTTCCTGCCTGCGGACTCACTCCAGTCAAGTTCTACAGTTTTCAGTGCCTGTCAATTGTTAAATGTTTTATACCTAATGTTTCATCATTTCCAGGTTATTTCTCATTTCTGATACTGTCAGGATACAACAGTAAAATATACATATATACATAAAAACAAAATTGTCACCCTTAGTTTAGTAAATATATCAATCATAAGTTATCAGCTTTATTTAGCCTGCAGCTGAAATATGCTGCTTTACTTTCCAAACAATAGCGCTCCTTGCACCAGTTCAAATTCTATGTTTTTTGATCCAACCAACTGCTTTGCATATATATGCAAATTTCATTGGTATAATTCTTAGACTTTATACAAAACTTTTGAGTGGTTTCTCAACAAATCCTGATCTTGGGCCTGTCTGTGTGTTTCACCTTGTCCCCTTTATTGTTCTCTGCCTGCCAGTGTGTGCTGCTGACTGGGCGTGACCTCCGGATTGGTCTCCTCCTGCCAATCTTCCTCCGCAACCGTTACGTTTATCACAACTCCACAGCTGACTGCAAAGACCAGTTTGTTTACCACTTCCCTGCCAGAACATCCCTTTACCTTGTGGTAAATTCATGCCTCGGCCAAACCTTCTTTGCTACTCGTCTGCTTCTTTGAAAGTCTTGGTTTCCGAGCCTTCCCATTTGCCTTCTAACCTTCTTCGGCTGCCAGGATCGCCTACTCACAGTCAGTAACTGACACACTCATCCAGTTCCTCAGACGCACTTCCTTCCAGAAACCCTCTGGATCCTATTGAATGCATCAGACACTATTTTAGTTCAGTTCATTGGGCTTTGGTAAAAGTCATTTCTGTGTCATTTGAATGTAAATACTTTTGTCAAACTGGTCTGTTATTGGGTTAATTTAAAAAACTACAGATTTGTAATGCAGTGGGAAGTTTGAGCCGGATTGTTAGAATATAATGAGCTACAGCCACTAGTGTAAAAGGGGTCTTTACTGAGGTTCTGCTCTTAACCAGAGTTCAAATGCTAATTTCAGTGAATCTTTAAGAACATCCTCTGCTAATGTCAATACACAGTGGTTGTTTCATATGAACGATTCTTGTGAACACTGTATATAAGAGAGGTGTTAATACTTTCATGTCACCACTAAACTGTAGGAATGAACCCTCCCAATAAACCCAGTAAGAAAAACTGAAACAGCATGCTGCTCTATTTGTAAAATAGGTGAAATGCAATTTAGAAACTATGAGAGGGCAGGACACCATAAAGAAAACAACATTGTGCAAATTATGTATTTATGTAACTTTAAGGCTGAGTTCATGTATTTTAGTTTCCAGCAAGAGCCATATTCCTGATAATTATATTTCAGGTAAGATGTCATCGCAAGTAACTTCATGAGGGTAATGATGCTCCACACTGAATCTCCCCTCAGTTCCCAGAAGTTAACATAGCTTCATCTAATTTGTTGTAAAGGGGAAAAAAAGATATGTTTGCTTTAGGAGTGGGTCTTTTGAGCTGCCAACAGATTCTCCACTCATTAGACACTCTGATTGGCATAATCAGGTTACGATGATGCTGAAAGGAAAAGGCCATCAGCAGGAATTAGCGTCACTGTGTCGCACTAATGATCAGTAATGTCAACAGGATCTGTGTCAGATAGGGGAATAAAAAAAAAAGCACATATGACTGTGAGTCCTCAAATTGGGACCACACCTGATAAACGGGGGAACGGCCGCCTGGTGAAATCTAACGTTAACAGTGTTGTTTCTGAGACTAGGCACTGAGGGTGGGTGAGGATGTGATGTGTGTGTTTGGGGGGTTAGAAAATAGCAGTGGCAGACGGATTTGAGGTGACAAGGCGCGTACAAAGCCCTGTCAAGAGCCTGAGATATGAAGAAAGGCTGTCAAGATGCAGGGGAAGGCAGGCATGCTGTGGTCTTTTGAAGGAGCTTGTCATTACAACAAATTGTTTCTTCAGGTTTGATTTCTAATTTAGCCGTCTATTTACAGCGATCATTTGAATATTCACTACCGATCACGACACAAATCATGTCGTTGGAAAGGGTTTGGTGTATTTTTGGAGGAATCGTTTAATTACCCACCTGGGCCGACTCTTAATTGTAAGTCAGAGCGACAGCGTTAGAGTTGTTAAGTCAGTTGAATTTATAAGTTTGGCTATTGATGTAATGTCAAACAGTGTGCTGGCTGCAAGCCAGCCATGGATTTAGCAGGTATTACACGCTAATTACAGAACGGTTTGGTGGTGATATTTCCATGAAAACTCATCAGCACTGTGTGTTAAACATATTCAGTAAAAGTGTTTAGCAAAACAGAGATGAAAAAATAATTAACAGATAAAGGACTACAGTGCAAGTACTAATTAGCGCGAGTAAGATAAACAAACAGAACTTTGAACAACTTGCCAACTCAAAGCCAAATGTAGACAGAATTAAGGAACAAAAGGAAGCAACAAATAAATCAAATTGACATGTTGAATATCTGCAGCCGGATCACAATTTAAATCTCACCGACTACACACTTATAGTGGAAAGTGGTAAATAAAACCAATGTGTGTTTTATGCGCGGGTGTATGATCACAACAATCATATATCTGGCTATTTGACATTTTGTAAGAAAATGTTAATTAAAAGATAAACAATGTAATTACATGTGATGCACTGTGGGCAGCAACCTTGACACCATGCTGTTTGCAGTTTATGTGTGTTTCTAACTGCATCAAAAACATCTAAATAAACCTGAACATAATATTATACTGGAGAAGTTTTGAGGTGCTTTTATGAAAAGCTCCGAATCATCTCACACATGTACGGACTTTATGAAAGGTAGAGATGTATGAGTATGTGGAGACCACAGTCCAGATGCTCCATGGTCAACTTGTTACCACAGTTAATACATCACATAAAATACTTGTTATATCTCGTCAATTATGTTAAGTTTATTCATGTTCATGTTTAGAGTTGTGTCATGACTGAGTTTAGTTCATGTCTAGTCTTGTGTGTTTTGATCACTCTATGTTAAGTTAAACTTCACTCATGTCTAGTCTCGTCGTGCACTTCCTGTTTTATTTTGTACTCACCTTTTCCCTCTGGTTTCAGACCCTGACTTCCTCCCTTTGTGTGATTTTCCCTCCTTGGTGATCGTCTGCCCCGCCCCTGATTGGTTTCACCTGTTTCCCCCCACCTCATGTATAAATAGTCCTCGTCTCCCTTTGTCCGGTGCCAGTTCCTCTTGTTCTGTCCATGAGTGTTCATGAGAGTTTGTGTTCTTTTCAAGATTATGATCTTTTGTTTAATTTGTGGTTTTGCAAGTGTTTTGTTACTTTTTGTTCTTCCAAGAGAGCGCTTTTTGTTTGTGCACCTTTTTGACTAGAAAGAAACCTTTGTTATATTCACTACCTGCTTTTGAGTCGTGCATTTGAGTCCACCAGCATTTGTGTCTGAGGTTGTTACAATTGTGTTTACGTGTCAGTAATGGTCAGTAATATGTCTACATATACATGGTGTATATGTATATATGTATGTGCATATGCCAGACGACTAACTCCACAGGTCAACAACCTCCCTCTGCCATTTTTTTTTATACAAAATTAAAAATCAGTTTGAAACATTTTTATTTATGAAACCAGAAACTGGCCTCCATGGTGATAGACCTTTTATTTTAATTTTTATTGTTTGTTATTTGAAGTGGTAAAAATATCTCCTCAACTGGAGATCTGATCATGAAACAAGATTTAACGAATGGACTTAATGAATACATGAGCTTTATTCTTTTGTCAGCCATATGTTGTTTGTGCGTCACACAAACCCTGTTAAGTTAGAACAAACAAAGCAAATATTCATGTAAACTAATGATAATTCCATAAACTAATTGAGCAGGAATCATAGTTGCCATTCTCGTTTAAACAGAGAATAGAACCTGGACGTTAGCTATTTCAATTCATATCAAATGATGAGGATCATGCGAGGTGTAATTTCAAACATATGCATACACTACATTCAAGCAGGTGTGTTTATGGAGTAAAACTGTGGAAATTTCTGGACAATGATTTAAAATGTCGCTCAAATATTATTCACTCAAAACAAATTATGCTGTTGGCTTTGATTTATGAATAATTAATTTATTATCTGATTTATGAAGAGAAAGTTAATCAAAAACAGGGATGTCATTTGTATTTGTGTATTATTTATAAGACAGATGCCTTTTAAAATAAGATTTTTCTTCTTCCTGCTCCTTTATTCGTTCATGGAATAGGTAAACTAAAACTGTAAGAACGTATAACACTAAACTCAAAGAAACCTGGTCTAGTAAGTGCTTGTGATGCTATAGGATTTGTTGCTAAGCCAATTGATTGTGGCTTCTGTGCTCTCACCTTGGCTCTGTTGCTGTTGACCTGTTTTGTGTCAATTTGTGTTGTTGTTATGTGTTGTTCCTTAATTACCATGCTAGATAAAATGCTAATCTTCTGCAACCTTTTTGACATGAGGGGCCAATTTGAAATGTTATTGTCTATTATTGAACCACATCAACATTTCCAACATGCATGCCATTTTATTCAATCCATATGCTATATGAAGAACAACATTTTAAAGAAACATATCTCATGATTGAAATAATAATTGTATGTCATTAACCCCACCAACCACACACTCATACGAATTTCAGAAATAAACACCCCACCCCATGACAAATTGCACTGACACCATTTCAAAACACTGCTTTCAGTAACTAATTTATAAAGTCTTGCATTGGACTGGTCAAAAGTGGACAAAAGTGCATCAAACATAAAAAAACAGTACAAGGGCTATACAAGAATGTGACCTCATGAAAACATGCACATCAGAGAAAAAGAGATGCACAAGTGGCAACATACACCAACACACGTGTTGGCCTTGCAACAGATAAACAGATGCCTACCAGTCACAGTGTTCCTAGGCCTTGCTTTCCTTTGCCGAGCTCCATTATCTGGGGGGCTGCACTTGGTCACTTTAAGTTGCACAAATGCTTCGGAGTGGTCAGTGGTCAAACGACTGCTGAGCACAGAGGAGGGGCTGAGCACATTGTTCATGTGTGAGAATATCTGCTCACACACGTACGTTGACCCAAAGACTGTCGGCATAGCCAGTGCAACGTCCCGGAGACAGTTGAGCTTCTCTGGAGAAGATGTCCAGCAGGTGAAGATGCAGGTTCTCTGATCCTGCACTACTGTGGTTTTAGCTGTTTCCATAGCTCTGCAGACTTCTTCACTCACAGTGTTGAACTTTTAAGCTCAATCAGCTGCATTTCCACGGCTGTGTATCCAACCACTCTATCAGAGATGAATCCAATTCATGTCCATGAAAGCTGTTGGGCTTAATGAAGAAAGACAACATAGGTCCATACTTTTGCAACATTTCTGCAACAAAGCCAGCGGACTGCTGAGAGGATCTTTGTACGCGTAGTCCATTTCCTCGAGCAACGACTGGAACGGTGTGTTCGGTGCACCAGTGAAGATCGCTCAAACTATAAAGTTGATAATCTTTACCACTGTAGCTATAACCACATTAAGATCTGACTTTGACGTCTTTGCACAGAGGTTTTCTTGGCGTAGTATGCAGTTGAGTTTCATGATTAATCTGACTGCTTCCCTCTGTTTCCCGCATCCCTCGCTCCTCAAAATGTTTCATAAACACCTTGGCTGTGTCCTCACCTTTTGCTGCTGAATACCACTGCATCTTTTATCTTGGTTGTTTGCTGCGCCTGACATATTCTGCCATTTCTTCCACAACACTTCTAGCTCATATGGGAATGTCTTTATCTTGGTTTTATTGACTCTTTGTTTGGAAGTCCTTCAAACAGAAGTGCTGAGCTAGAGAGGAAAGCCTCCTTATTTCATTTGCCATCAGTGAATGGCTTTCTATGTTTACAGAGAGTTTGCTTGCTTCCCATACCTGGACACTACACGTTCGATTGATTCTTCCTTGTCTGCCTGTTCTTTGAAACTTCTTTCGTGCTTTGTCTCAAAGTGACCCTTAACACTGGACGTTCGGCAAACAACATTTTCAAAACATACCTTACACACAGCACGGCCCTTATAAAAAACCAAGCTGTGGTCTTCTGCCCATGAGGGCTGAAATGCCTGTACCCTCATTTTTTTTAGCTAGCGGGGTTGCCCTCATCAATACACCTGAACAGCTAGGAGGCTTCTTCCTATTATTATTTAATGGCAATTGGCATCCAGCCTGTGGTGCATTACTAGCACCTAGCGGCTGGGAGGTGTTATCATCAATCAAGCTAAATAAGACTGGGCATGGCAAAACCTTTAAATATATCTATAAAGAGAAATTGCCTGTGTGCCAATGATTATGGATCCTTGTGCCACCATAATCCTGAAGGCCTAAGGTTGCCGACCCCTGCTCTAACATGACCACCTCCTAAATCATTGTTATAAATGTTCTAGTGCAACCTTGAGACACACACGAAAAAAACCCTACGATGAAACACCTTGAAAAAAACAATTTAAAATTGTTGAGATAATTCTGTTCGTCAGTTCATTCAAACTTTTTTCAACTTGCAGGATGACTGATTATGAAAATGTTATAAAACATTTTTTTTTAAAACTCATGAACAACCACAGAAATAATAATTCTGGTTTAAATTAATTTAAATGGAATTAAGTGAAAGTCAGACACATGTTGCAGGATTGGCTTTGTAATGAAGTGATTTGTAAATATCTATAATTGCATTTACACTGTAAGAAGCGGGAGGACTGATCCTCAAACTCATGGTAAGTATGAAATCATAACAGCCACCTGAGTTTTAAATGCTCACACCAGGTGATGAATATCACATGAACATGCTGCTCTCATTAACCTATTTATCGCACAATTGTCTTACTGTCTGTCTGTATGTGGAATACCTATCATGCGAACAAGTCATCTTATTGACTTCATGTGCAATACATTCAACATTGATACAAAATGTATAAACAGGTGCCAAACCGCAGGTCAAAATTGCCAATAGATGCTTTTGATAATGATGATCATTGTTTGCCCATATCGGACCACCAAATCAAATCAAGTGTATTTATGAAGCATATTTAAAATCCACTGGGGTTCAAATAAAAATAGAGGATAACAAAAGAGAAGATGGAAAACAACATCAGAGAATAAGAGCCAATAAAATAACAGGAGAATAATAGAAGATACAACCAAAGTCATAGAGTCCACAATACAAACATTTAGCATACAAATAGACTAAATAGGAAGTAAAAATCCATGAGCAAAGTGATGGAATTATAATAACAAAAACACATGACTCAGTGTGGAGTTTTCAGGGCCACTAGAATACTACAGAGATGTGACTGAAGAACAATCATGACGCAGACTTAAATAATAAATTGAGACTGATTGCATGCAGAGCAAAAAACTAATAAAGCACTGGAATAGCAGACAAATAGTATTTATGTATGAAATTTAAAGTTAAAAAAATATTAATCAAGAGTAAAGTGGTAGTAATCAGCTTTTGATAAGAGAGAATAACAAAGCACATAATCATCTAACTGACATTAATCTTTATAAATGACCTACTAACTCTATTCAGTTTATGCATCACACTCTAATGTACAGTACTGGTGAGACGTAATCGCTGCAACTCAGTGTAACAGGAAGTCAGACACTAAGTTTTCTCTTCGAGTAAACTTGTCACTGTAAACCCAACAACGAGGTACAGTAATGGTTTAGCTCTCTGTTATTCAAATCAGCTTGCATGCCAGGTACACGGGCACACGGCCTCCATACACGAGCCCTCCTGCTGAGTGGGAACAGACTTTCTGAGCCCATCAAGGAGTCAGAACGGCATAATTAACCGAGTCACCCCTGGACCCCCGCCTCGCCACCTAAGCAGCCCCTTCCTAATGAACTGCAGCTACAGAGAAGTACAGGTTGCACAAATTGAAGGCTTGCCTGACCGTTTAACCCTTCCAAACACTGCCACCACCTCCTGTGAGAGTACACACACACACACACAGTAAAAGAGAGGGAGAGAGTAATGTGTCAGTATATCCCAAGCTTGCCCTTAGGGCATCAAACTGAGAGGCCAGCTTGTTTTGGCCTCTGAAAGGTTTGTGTGTTTATCCGCTCACTTTCTTCCCTTCTGGCGACGTTCTACTTACGCATCTCGGGGCAGCATTGCTCGACTTCAAAGGTGCCTATCCCCCCCACAATCACACACATTAGTCTGTATTCTGTGTGTGAACGCCTGTGTGTGTTTGTCTGCTTTCCAAACCAGGGATAGGACTGAGTGTAATTGAGCAGGCATTAGCAGATGCCCAGCAGAGACAGACCCACAGCGAGTGAGCTGATTTAACTTGAAAGAGATGGTCCTCTGTAAAAGGGTGGAAGGGAAAAAAAAACAAGAAAAACATGCCACGAACTCCCCATCGAGCTGCAAACATACACCCAGTCTCCAGAGGCTGCAGTTATATTTACCTCGAGCAGTGTTGGGGCAGAGTAGAAAACTGGAAAACTAAGGCAAAGGAGGCACAGGAGGAGAAGTTTCTGGCCTATGAGAGTGAGTGGCAAACGCTGGAGACAGAAGCTCCCTAGTGACCAGACCAGCCTAGCAGAAACGTATCACTGCCTCCCTCTATTACATCCACAGTGCTACAGGCAATTCTCTGTCTCGCCTGTCTAGCTCAGAGATCCACTCGCTCCTCTTATTCTTCTGCCACCCACAATAGACATATCCCCAATGCTGGAGTACCTCTTTTAACCCGATTTCTTTGAGGGCCTGTCTGGGCTCCGTGCTCTTTTTAAGCTGGGCCCTGCTTCATATTCACAGACTGGAAGATATCCACAAACCTATGAACACTCCAGCATAGGTGGATGTAGAACATTTTACATTGGGTAGAAAAGGAAGCCAGTGGTTTGACAAGTAAATGGCTGCAGGAAGTAACTATTAATATTTTACTGCGTGTGTGACACAAGTTGATGATTTTAATCTCCATAAAATTACTTCAGGAGTGGTAATTTGTTTTCACAGTAAAGGTTGAATGTTTGTATTGTTGCAGCAGTGCTTTATACTGAGCATAATTGCAGGGCATACATTTTTGATGAGTGGTGACTTTGGTCTGAAGATTGTGATGAAAACAATCTGAAACAGCCAACATGCAATTTATAAAACATAACAGCAGTAAAGTAAATAATTCTAACTTGTATGTAAACCACACACATCGACAGCAATAAAACAAATTCGCTTTTCTTTTATGAACATCGAACAACTATTAAAATCCTCATTGCAGATAAACCAGGTAGGATGAACACAAAGTTTTCTAACTGCACTCTGCAACTTAGACTGTTTATTAAGTAAAGCCTGCACACGACGTCAATCACACAAATGATGAGAAGGTGACAGTGTATTACAGAACTGTTTGAGGAGGACTCACAAGGAGTAATTCTAAAGGAGCTTCTGATTCCTGACAGACAGGTTTGGATGGGTTGACATGAACAAAGAGGAATCAAATCATGTGATCCAGACAGAACCATGACAACTTGAAGACTTGACTCTGATATGTGTCCCATCAGCGTCTGATTCTGTCCTTTCTCATTTGTCTTCTAAAAATTCATATTCAATATTTAAACTTTTCTCCAGTCAAGGTTTTTAAAGCAGTTTATTCATTCTGAATAGCAAAAAGATTTTTGATAATCGACCAAACATCTGTTTATTGCTTTTACATCTTACTGTAGATATTCACAAAGCTGACACCTTTATTTTAACTGCAACTCTTAACTCTTGAACCCGGTACATCAGTTACGGTTTCAGAATGATTTTATTTGCAACTTTCTAAAAGAGATTTCTGTGGTTAAGGTCCATCTCCATTTTTGCCCATTTATATTTATATATTTGTGTAGAGATTCTCCTTTTATTTAGCATGTATAAGTTTTATGTCTTTGTAAGAAAGTGCCATGCCATATAGTTATGAGAATTATTTCTATTATCAATTATTATTGTGTCTTACTCTCATATCCTGATTTATTTTCTCTTCGAGGTTTGTCTCTTCCTCTGCCTGTCACTCTGCTCTCCTTTGTCATCTTTCCCATCTCTTCTGCTCAGTCCTTAGCACAGTTGGATAAAGGCCCTTTTTTCCTTTGTATTTTTTTTTATTGTATCTGAAGACCAATGCCGCAACACTAACCAGCAGTAGTCAGCAACTGAGATGATGTCTTATGCACTGGTTTTTGTATTGAGTCACGCAGTTTAACTTTAATTAAACAGTCAAAAAATACAGTGAGTAAAGATTTCTGTTTAGATCAGCTGATGTTGGAAGAATGATGGAAATGTATTTGTGAATCAAACTATAATAGTTGATCCTCTTGCATTGAAGGAGGGTGTGGGTTTTATAGTGCATGTCTTTCATATTACTGAAGCCTGTGCATTAGTAGTAAGTAAACTACACCACTGCTGTTTTAATTTATGCTGTGTGATGAACTGAAGCTCCTTTAAAAATGATAAACAGCAGGTAACCTGACTTTTGGGACACTTTTAATGGATGATCTGATTATTTAATCGAATCTCTGAGAGAAGTGTTCACCTCCAGCTCACAGCAGCTGTGTTCTGTCGTGTTTCTGACTCGCTGTGAGAGAACGAGGCTGTGCTGTATGATGAAGAAGAAGCAGGAGAGAAGCCCTGCTATGCCGAATCAAAGAGAAAACAAACTATTACTGTTAGAACCATGACAAAGCTGTGCAACTAAAGCTGATTTCAGACATGCACCAAACTCTGGATAATCCTCTGAATTTATTCAAACGTGTATGTGAGAAAGCAAATGGCAGAGTGAGAGGCTCCTGACACTCTCCGCCATTTCTCTTGCCAGCCCCCCTAGTAAAAACTCTGGATAATGTCTGGAGGCTTTCGCTCGGTCATTTGTCGTCTCACTCATTCTCTGCCCATGTGAGAACACAGCGGGAGATTATCTGGAGGATTCAGCGTGAGCGTGTTGAAAGAAAGACGATGAGATTCAAGAGCGTTTGGTGATACAGCGGATACTGGTGCTGAACAAAAAATCTCTTCAGCGTAATTGATATGTCACGTCCTGTGCCACCCTTTGACTGCTATGGAAGTTTCTCTGTTGTTGTGAATGTGTCTGATTCAGAGAAACTCCTGTTCAGATGTAAAAGGAAAGCTCTGGACATACTCTAGACCCCATTGTCCAGACATTTTCCAGAGTTCATGTCTGAAAACAGCTCGAGAGAATGATGCAATAGCTAATAGTAAATAAAGTTCCACTGTGCACACTGGTTTGATACCAAAACTTGCTGTTTCTTTAACCAACAGTTTTTCAGGCCACAGTGGCCACCATTCCTTTGTGACTTTGGCTTTTACAAGGTGTTGGATGTGACCTGTGGACATACAACCTGCTCCTTTGTTTTCAAAGTAAATCCCCAGTTCACTCCCGGTACAGGTTTTAACATGGCTGTCATCACCTGTGCCTGAACAGGTCGCAAATATGGCTTTACCTGACAGCACTAATACACTGCTGTTGTATGAGAGAGACACTGTGTGACAACCTGACAGCAAAAGGCAGTGGCCTCTTCACACCTGTTTGTGAAATGAGCTGAGCTGAAAGATCACACACACACACACACACACACACACACACACACACACACACTGTGGACAGAGAAAACATGACTTTGACTATTCATTTCCTGGAGCCCTGTTCATGCCTGGCACTATCACAAATGGAAAGCTCTAAGTAGAGGTGTGGACACAGCCACGACACACTCTCCTGTTAGGCTGGAGATAAACTTGCTGTTTAAACACGTGCTCGCGTAGACAACCAGCTGCGTCGTGATCGTAGTTGTTCACACCTCTGGATTTGCAGGATGTAAACAATAAACATGGCAACACTCGAGGAGGTTGCTATTTTGTTCATTCTGAGATCACATCAGAAAAAAAGGCAGTGGCACCATCGTATAGTCTGTAAGGCCCTTGAAGGCGAGTATGTTTCTGTCATTCTGCTAATGCGAGAAATTGATGATAAAAAAACACCACCAGTATTTTCAAATGTCCGCCAGGACTTTTGTTGATTTGTTCCGCTGGATTAGCACGCTGATGATACACTACAACACACACAGTGAGCCAATTAAATCAGCAGAGGCTCGCCGTCACCCTCCGCTTTCTAGCAAAAGGGCATCAGCTACCAAGCCTTGTCAGCGGGCTACATAATTCTACTGCTACACTGCCCTTACCGGTCAAGTGCATATTGCATCTGGTGTATGCATAGCATACGGGTAGCTGTGGCTGAGGGGTAGATCGGTCATCCTCCAACCAGAAGGTCGTAAACTCAATCCCCAGTCTTTCCATCTGCATGCCAAAGTGTCCTTGGGTAAGATGCTGAACCATAAAAAAGCTCTATATAAATACTACCATATACCATTCATTTCTGAAGACGTGCAAAACCGATGCTCCAAATGGACACAGGATACGCGAGGCAGCCATTATGCGCACATGTACAAGTAGTTAACAGCAAGTATATCTCTGGCTTCAGTGTGTAAACAGAGCAAACACACTTCAGAACCACCTACTCAACCGACATCCTGGGGCCCACCACGGTTTCATTATTAAAAAAAACAAACTAGTTTTGCACTTCTCAGTGTTTCCTTTTCAATGATTTCTTTATCAATGGTCCCCTAAAGATAAACAGTTGAATGTCAACAAGGTGACCATGTAGGCAGATTTGGAGCCCATGAAAGAACAAGAGTAATTCACCAGGCACACACTGTCATTATTTTCATCTATTTACCTGAACGACATGAAGCCTGTCACACCCATCTGGCCAATCACTACATCCCAGCCAAACCCTCCTCCAACAGGCAGGCACAAGCATTCAGGGCTCAGGTTCATTACTGAGCTCATCAGCAGGATGCTTCTCCTGGGCCCTATAAGTGTCTTCAGCATAATTCCAAAGTAGCTTAGTCCACTTGGCAATGCTCAGCATGTATTTGTAGTTTTTATGCCAACACAAATTGTCTAACGCAGCAGAAATAATATCCTCTAATACATTTATAGGCCTTATTTCCGCAGCAGAGAAGGAACACAAAACTACTTTTTCATTTCTTTCTGTCACTGACTAGCTATTAGTGTCCTTGCACTTTTCGACTGCACTGACTTTAAAATGAATAATAAAGTGTATTTGTGTGTGTGTTTTGTGGTAATGAATGCATTAACAAATGTTTGAGCTAGTAACAGAGAGACTGGGAGGAAATATGTGGTTTGCTTGATGAGACTTGTTTTTAAATAAATAAAAAAAAAAGTAAGTTACAGTCTCGTGACTGGTTGCTCCTAATAGTTCTTCACAGAAAAAAAGGTTCATGGAAGTATTTATTGTGCCTTGCGAGGCAGATCACATCACAAAGGATCAGGGATGGAGACAAAAGTGAGACAGATGTGTATGAAGCGGGAGTGCACGTATGACTTGCGGGAGAGGAAAGACAAGCTCAACCTCCTGACCTTTATGAACACTCTAACACTGCAGAACTCCAGCTAACATGCCTGCTGGAATGTGTTGATGTTGACCTCATCTGTTGTTCAAAAGCAACAGAAAATCAGTAGTCAGATTAGGACCAGGAAAAAAGAGAAGAAAGAACCTTCACATGTAATTTCTGTTGATGCAGTAATAACCAACTGAAACAATGCCTTCCTGTATTCTGTAAATATGGTTAAGGTTTCTGAAAATTTAACCAAGCCTGGCCAGTGATAAGATTTGGTCAACCATGTCAAATGTAACTACACTATATGCCACTAGTTTACTAGAAGTAATCTAAAACTTGACAACAGTGCTGCAGTATGGCCAAGATACAACCCGGGTCATATCAACATGGCTGTTTGAAACCAAAAAATACTTGTTCAGTGTTTTCTACTCTGAGGAAACCTTTGTATAAAGGTAGGAGCTGATTATTCCTCAAAGGAGATCATCAAGATGACCTCACTGAGTTATTTTTGGCATATAAAACAGACAGTAAATGAAAGTGTTTAACGCATCAGCCTCATCGTAAGCAACGACACAAACACCAACTTTAACATAAATAATCATCAAGAAACCGTTATGGTACAGCTGCTGCACGCACCTTAATACATGCTGATGGATGGAACTTGCCTTGCATGTAATGAACATAATGAATGTGTAACATTAGTTGGAGCTGTGAATGAAAAGCTGAAAAATAATTTGTCTTTACATCACTGCAATATTTTGGGGAAACATGTCAGTAAATGACACATTTTGCAGAGAACATTTTGTTATTTCTCACGGAATTTGACAAAAGGTAGAATCCAGCTGCTTCCTCAGAACATCTGGCTGTGATTGTCACTGTGAGGCCTGCAGACTGTACAGCTATCCATGATCTGCGTGTGTGTGTGTGTGTGTGCGATGACATGTACGTCCACTCTGTGCCAGTAAAGCAGCAGGATGGATGTTAAGCTAAGAATTGTCTTGCCAAGATTCTTTTGGATCATTCTGTGGTGAGTGACAGCCCACAAATGTAAAAGAATTTGGAGCACAAAGTGACAAAACATTACATTGTTGGAGGTTCGAGCTGTTCTCTCCAGCTGCAAACAGCTGACTCTCCCGCTGAATAAAGAAAGCATGAATTCCTCTGGCTTCCATACACTTCAGAGAAGAATGCCGTTGTTCTCCTATTGTACAACTGAGCCAATAATGTCTGTCACCCTGGCAGTGGCAATTATTTCACTCCTACCGGCAGCTGTCAGTTTTCACAGCCATGAAGATAATGTTCAGTGGCACTTTGGTGAGAGAAAAAAGGGGAAAGCAATGGCAGGGAAAAATCCACTGTGGTGAGTGACAGCATTGTTAAATCCAACAGTGGGTTTCGAGGCTTGCTCTTTGGCTAGTGTACATGGCTTATTCTCTCTCATCGGGGTCCAAGACATACCAGAAGGAAGGCAGGTTAGGTTGTAGGCAGAATGACACATCGTGGGTGAGTGTGGGGATTAAGAGGAAAAAGAACACAGGAGCAGGGAGTTAGAACAAGCCCAAAACAGATGATACAGATTTTGTAAAGATTTGTCTTGAAGTGAGAACACAGGAGCTGCTGCCTTCCCCTCCTTTGTTTGAAGAGGTTCCGTGCAAAGACCTGAACTGTACGAGCGTCGGATGAGATGAAAGCCTCTTGACAGAAGAGGGCTGGAGGTCGGACTCGGTGGTAGGCATCACATTGTTAAAGTTCAACCTCGCGGAATCGAAAGGGCCTCTCCCAGGCTCTGCCCTTCCTCATCTATCATGACCAGCTGCCCACGCTCACGGCTGATTCATTTCCTAGTCCGCAGCGAAAGATCATAGAGTGGTTTGCTTCAATGCCGGGCGAGTCTGAGGAGGCAGGACAGAGAGGAGGGGGAAAAATGAGAGGATAGCGAGAGACAAGACGGATGTTTGATCCAGACAAAAGGAGGAGTAACACTACTTTTCCTCAGGTCAGTCTGTCAATTAGCCTGGTTCTAGCCATCAGCGAGAAAGGTGTTAAAGGTGGAGAGAGGCAGGAAGGATGGCAAAGAGAGCATGAGGGCAGGTGAGATAAGAGATGGGGGAGTGTGGGGATCGAGAGCAGGAGCTGACTGGTCTCTGAAGAAGGCACGTGGAGAATAGGAACACTCGTCTCGGCCCCCGTGAGAGGCTCGCAGGCTGGAGGAGCGTTTCTTCTCCATACGTCTAAACTTTCGTCTTTTTCACAGCGAGAACATCCTGTGATCTTTTCTACTGTCTCCCGTAAACACAGCAACAGGAAATAGATGTGCTGTCATTTACCACCAGGCTCTCCTAGACAGAAATGTGAAAACCAGCCAGGAGGAAAGGAATGTTAGGGAAGGGATAAGATAAAAATAGGAGGGTTGTGAAATAAATTGAGGTCAATCCACGAAGCTCATGGAAAGACAACATGTAACAGGCAGACAAATACTGTATCTGTGGCATTCATACGGAGTGGGGATTTACATAATGAGACAGTGCATTAAGAAACATCCGGGACACAGATCATTCCTCTAATCCTGGTCGACACAAAACCTACCCGCCCTGTCGTGCCCACCTGATCCTGTTGCCCAATCCGTCCCTGAGTCGTCCCTGTTAAACACGTTATCCAGCAGCAGTCTGGGGGGATCATTTTGGGCTAGATTGCAGTTTGTATACGTTTCTAACTAGGGCTTAAGTTGGATTTGCAAAAGGGCTCACATCATTTGTGCAATTTGTATTGTGCTCCCTTTACTCTGCCATTATCATAATTGAGAGTGTCTATTGTTGGTGGATCAGAGGAAGTATCTCACACGGGGGTACAGCGATCTGTGCTGGGAGGGAGGCAAACGAAAACGCTAGTTTAGAACCACTGTGATTAGATTAAGAAATCCAATTCTGACATAAAGGCAGAGCCATCAGAAACAGATGGAGTGTCTGTGAAATCCTTGCCTATCATTCAAGTCAAAAACAAGATTATCTCCAGCAGGGGGGTGGGGGGTGGGAAGTGGTCCCTCGTTTGTTATTTTTCAGCCAGTCTCTCATTCTGATAAAGCCAGACTCTCTGCTTCAAACACCAGCCCAAGATGATGTCAGGCAAGAGCAATCATTCTTTGGCAAATGACTAATGATC
The DNA here is from genome assembly GCF_024713975.1 of Paralichthys olivaceus. Taxonomy (NCBI): domain Eukaryota; kingdom Metazoa; phylum Chordata; class Actinopteri; order Pleuronectiformes; family Paralichthyidae; genus Paralichthys; species Paralichthys olivaceus. The sequence goes on from NC_091101.1 coordinate 3,182,248, forward strand.
CTATCACACTGACGCTATAAAAGAAATGAAGAGGATATTGGAATAACAAAGTGAAGATAGTCCAGCTCTTTTGTGAAGCATGTGTTTTATCTACCCTCCATACATCAAGCAAATGTTGTGAGACACTCTTTTATGCTTTGACGAAGTCGGCCAGCTGCCGCGCTGAGCTGTAAGCGTCACAATTAAGTCCTCATGCTGTAAAAGCTTAAATTTTGTTATTTCATCCTGGATGATGCATGGGGAAACAAACCCAGAATGCGATCAACAACTCTACACTGCTATGTTCATCCCATGAAATGAAAGATACATTTGAGAGTCTTTGGATCAAAAAAAGAATAGGATAGATTTGATGCCAAAAATCGGACATTTTCAGTAACTTTGAAAAGTGCAGTACAACAGGAACAAAACTCAGGATATAGTCTGGATGAATACATCTACCTGCTAATTTCTTAAATGTCTGTCTGTGTCTGGAACACATGAATACACATGCCTTGAACAGTTTGTGAGATATAAGTGTTGAATTTGGTGCAATTTGGACATAGACATTCCCAAGTGGTGATTTCCATTATGAACAGCCATTCATATAATTATTTTCTCATTAGCAGTATATCTACAAAGTAAAAGCACAACAGTCGTTTTTTTGTGGCAATGCTTTAAATTTAGTTAAATTACAGAGTTTTTATTTTCAAAAATTATGATATTGGTTGGGAACATTGTGTCAATTGCTTGATAGACCTCTGAAATAGCTGACAAACAGCTGATGAGTAAATAATTCAAGGTTATATAAAATCCACATACATGAACAGTGACAAAGCAAATTCAGATTCATTTTATGAAAAACACTGACAATAAAGAAAAAAGAATGTGGTCGATCATGGACACATCAACGGCCAGGTAGGATGAACACAAAGTTTTCTAACTTCACTCTGCACCATAGTAGTATAGCAATAATATATCTCAGTATATTGTAGAACTGTTTGAGGAGGACTTTGAGCATCTCAAAGAAGCTACCTGTCTGTCGGTCTGTCTGTCTGGCATATGTAGAACAGGCCCTGCAATTGCATATAATAGATGTATTAAAAAATCACAAGACAAAACACATACCCCATAACCTCAAGCACTCCTTGATAGACTTCAGCTTTCTTAAATATCAAACGTAATCTAGTTGCTGTTAGAACAGGAACTGCTCATAGCGAATCAGCGAAACAGTTCAAGGACACAAGATCAGAAGATGTAAAGAACACAGTAAGTGAAAACAAAATAAAAGCCTTAATCTGTTTGCCACTGCTCAGACTCTCTGCATTATACTTCCTGATTCCATTCCCCAAAGCATTTTGACTGTGGCTCCTAAAAAAAGAATAACAAGAAGCGACAAAGTCCACAAATACTTATTCAACAAACAGAGAGACAGCTATTCAGTGTATTTTAAAATGTGTGGACATAAACCACCATCTCATAAAACATTTGATTGCATCAAAGTTATCGTTGCAAATCCAGGATCACGACTGCAGCCACATCGTGGATCATGGATCATGGATTGTGGTGGCAGCTGATTATGATTTAGTAATATTGCTTAATATGCCTTCTCACACATACACAACCATTATTGAATAATTATATCATTCCAACTGACATTACTCCTCCCTTCATCTCTGTCAGACTTTTTCTTTTGTATTAATACTTGAAATATTGATACACCTCTCCATTTATGTTAGACACTGTCTGTTAAATGGGCTGATTTGATTTACCAAGTATGTTTAATAACGCAATAGAGCAAGCAAAATGCTGAGCATTATTAACAAAACCATTCGTGTTTGGTGGAGAAGAGTAAAAGAATGCTCAACACTTAAATGACCCTTCCCACCAGGCAAATCAATATTTGTGTATTTGTCTTATTTAGGCTCCTGGTTAACCTCATTGCTACCAATTAAGCTGTAAATGATAAATGTACACCAAAACCCATGAAGAGGACTTCAGTGAAAATGTAAAAATGTTAACGCATCTTGTCAGGCATTCACCTCAAACCCACTGAGGTCAATTTCCTCCTTGGTTTCTGTGTGAATATTCAAAATACCACACAAATGTGGTGTGTAGTTTTCTTTTTTAATGGATGTAATGGAGACCATAGCTGGGCACTGCAGATATCTGCAAACATTTGTGTGTGCGTCTAGAGCAATGAAGGAAGACATCAAATGATGCAACACTGTGGCTCATCACTGTGTTTTGAATAGTTTCTGGAAACAATGGAGCTCTGTGGCCCAGAAGAAGAAGATACACACATTGTACTTTTGAGCAAATTCATTCACGATACGTTTTGGGATTAGCTTTTTTATTTGATTAAAACAGAGATGCTGCTAAAATGCTAATGTGAACTGTTATAGCCTACAGTGTTATTGTCATGTTTGTTATCATATTATAAATGTCAGCCGAGGTCGACAGTAGAGGAGGTTACACTGGTTTCTCCAATCATGAGTCTCTCTCCTCCGTTACAACTACCCGTCTCTGTTTTAAATACAGCTGGGTAATATTTAGACAGGACTGGGTTTGTAAAGGGTTACACGCTGCCAAACTGTTTCATCCGCTCCTCACCTCAGCCACTCTCTCATCCAGGGCTCATGTCCCCAGGCCTTTCTCAGACTGGAACAGTGCGGTTCTGTCTGTCGCCTGTCTCAAGCCTAGCTTATGCTCGTCATTCCTGTCAGTGCATTCTGTCATCATCATGCACCTCCCAACAGTCACGTGTGGTGCATCAAGCTCAACATGGATTGAGCAGTGTGCAAACAGGTCTGTCTTTACTAACATTTCTACACTCCCTCCTTAATGCCATTAATGAATTACAGATTATTTGATGGCTCCTAAAGGGAGTTTACAGAGACTGTTGGTAAAGACTAGACATGCAGGAAACTAAGGAAAAAAGCTGGCTCCAGTTTGTTGAGGTAAAAAAATGCCCACACAAGCTTGAAGCAATGCTCCTGGAGCAAATAAGCCAGTGCCAAAACTGTTTGGAAGACTGCACTGAATCACTCACCTCAAGCACGTCTATAAAAGAGAATGGCATCATGGTGACCAATTCATAGAGCATAACTGCTGCTACACAGCTGAATGAACCAAGTCGTGTCTAACCATGGTTACACCCAAGCTTCATTAGTGGAATTTAAACACATATAATGGCCTGCATGACAATGTTAAATGTCTATTTCATCATTTGAGACAATTGTGTGCAGGATTTACAAGCAGGATTGATGAGTCCTGGTAAAACAGGCCTTGTGCATAGCACACAGAACATTTATCTACTGGTTGGAGAATACTTAAATGACATCAAAAACACAGTTCACAGATACTTGATTTATCAGTTTCAGGTTTCATTTTTTATTCAGATTCTGCATTTCATTGTAAAAGAGCAAAGAAAATAAAACTATGCAGTTAAACGTATACGCTAACGTATAACAACATAATGTATACGTAACGTTATACGCTACTATTAAGTAAGGTAGGTAAAATATAATATAAATAATAATTGCAAATAAAATAAATATAATTAAAAAATGAACATTTCTTCATCAGTATTCTGCTGCCTGGGAAATGTAATGTAGACACATCCCTGAGTATTGTGTAGTGTTTTTTTTTTGTCTAATATAATAATATGTAATACAAAGAGCCAAACAACAAGTAGTGTGAGTATATCAAGGCCAGATATATCTTCTTCCTTTGTGCCACAGAGCTTGTCTGTTGTCCAAAAACTGTTGGAGACGGGGACGTGAGCAGTGCAGAGGACAGGGGATGAGAGAGTGGCTGAATGGAGACACTGAGGAGCAGATTGTGACTAATAGCTTGGCAGCCTGAATGTACTTTCTTCACAAACCTAGTGTTGTCTAAAAATCACCCAGCCTCAAAGAACTAACTGTTTTTTTGTCAGGTTTTAAAAAGTTTCCTCAGTTGTTCTGAAACCAGAGACACAAAGACTAAAGACTAACATTCAGCAGCTGGATTTAAAACCACCAAGGAAGAGTTACTTTGTTAAGCACTAAACCCCAGCAGCTCAGAGCTGTTTGTCAGGTCTGTATCTGTGTCCAACACTAGTGACCCTACAACTAGAACACAAACTACTCAATCAATACAAAAGATTTAGGACCTTCTCTGCAGACACCTCATCCCCAGTGTGTTTCTATGTGAGCAGTGTTTGTTATGGGTGTCTTGTGTTTGATAATGTCGGTAAATCGATGTGATTCTTTCACAAATACAGTATTTAAAAGTTGCCTGTGATATATATTAGACATCTTTGAAATTCTTAGTCGATGGTAAAGTGGCTAAATGAGAAGAGATGTTGCTATGGCAACCCGCGCTCTACTTTAATCACAGCATGCTACAGCCTCGTGTGCTGGCAGAAAGACCTTTCCCTCCCTCTCACTCAAATTCGAGCTTGCCCTTTATTTTAACACTAGTGTAATAAATTAGATAAGTCACTAACACTGAACATAATTCCCATGGCAACTGATCTCTCAGTCTAACTTGGTTAGCGTATTAATATATGCGTTACTTGGTTAGTGTATTAATATATGCATTACTTGGTTAGTGTATTAATATATGCATTGTCAAGATTCTTTAACAGTCCTCCTCAAACAGTTTCACTTTTTATTGTTTGTGTGCTGGACATGGTATTATAGTATTTATAAACCATCTGAGAGGGACAGGAGAAGAGTAGTATTCATCCTATCTGGTTTATCAGCGATAAATATCATTGTCAGGTATGTGGCTTTGAATTATTTACTGAACTGCTGTTATTTTTGTCATACTTAGCATGTCGGCTATGGTTAAGCAATCAATACTAACTTCAGAACCAAGTTCACAATGTTTCTGAATAAAAACTCTGTAATTCAGCTCAATATGACATTGCAGCAACAAAATGAATGTTGTGCTTTTACTCCGAAGACAAATATCCAAACAGGAAGTGATTAAATGACAGAGACCTGCACCTGTCCATCGCAGGTCAGTCCTACTGTGTGTGTCTCAGTCAGATATCTTGAAATGAAATAATGAAATGATGAAAACAACCCTGTTACCAACCACTGCTGTACTTTATCCGACATGTTCAACTTGGTAGTAAGCAGATGCATCCATTTGATAAACAAGCTGTGTGTATGTCAAAATGTTGCTGTCCATGGTGCTGAAGGAACTTCAGCAGATTTGTAACTGCACCTTTTTCCCCTGCAAACATTTATATCAATCAACTGTTAACGTTCCTGTAGCCACTAAAGTACACTAACCTACAACTCCTTACAGGTGAGGGCAATGACTGAATTGCCACTAAACCCTGGAAGACCTTATCCAAAACAATCAAGCAAGAGAGTGAAGTCATTTCTAACCAATCTATACTTTTTTGGTGTAGCAGTGATAAGACACTGCAGGTGGACAGAGTCATTTATTACCTGATAGTTTTACACGTTTCCTGAGCTGTTCTGTTTAAAAATGCAAATGAGGCATTATTTAATTAAAATATTTACATCTTTTCATTATGTTGATATATTCGAGCCTAGGGTTTTTACAAAGGAAGCAGTGAATATCTTTTTTTTATCATTCCATAAATCAGGAAATAGTGTTCAATTTAATGTTCGCCATGTTTTCAGCAATAAAATGTTATATAAGTTAAGCTGTGAATAATATATGAACAAACACCTCGGGCAAACACCTTCAGCATATAGTCAGGGATAAAAATGGGTAGTTTGGTGTTTGTAGGTACTACTGCTGTGGTGATTTCTGGCTTTGTTCAAAAAAAATGGAGAGAACTACCTTTAAAGATATATTCTGTGATTTAAATGTAGATGGAAATATATAATGTGCACAAAAAATTTGTTTGATGTTTTTCATACTTGACTCCATGGCCATGCTTGATTAGCAGTAAGTATTATACATATATTTATATATATTTTAGTACTGACATTAACACGTGATTTGTTTCATTTGAATGTGTCTTGTCTTGCTTTATGGCAGGGATGTGGTTTATATATAAGAGGAAAGGCTGATGAATGTGAGATGAGTCTGTGCCTGTGTGTCTTGCTGTTGGTGTTCAAGCGTAGTCATGTAGTTCATTCATACTTGTACATAGAGCATCCTGAGGTCCAGAGAAGACCCCTGTGCCAGAGGCCTGACCATACCTGTTTCTAGGCTTAATTATTTTATTTTGCTGGAATGGCCACCAAGACTCACTGTTAATGAGCCAATGAAAACATGTAGTCCTATTAAATTTGAACCTGAACTGAAATATCAATAAATGACAACACCCCTTCAAAGTGATTTTATGCATATGTTTTTTTAACTACAGAGGTTCCACATGTTAAAAGGAAAATCCTGTCAGCTTTGCTGCAGGGTAAATAGAGCACTGTAGATCAAACTGTTTGTATAAGACTTCTAATCTTAGCAGGTTTTTCTGGTCACTCTGCTGACAGAAAGTCATTGACGTACCTGAGCATGAGGACCTGCTGTGGTTGCTCTGCGGAGATGCCTGGCTGTAAATGTTAGTGTGGTGGTAAAGTACAGCTCTTTAGAGCTGTTAGGAGGGGGAAAGAGAACAGCACTGTTAAGTGCAGCATTACCTGACTTCATTTTCCTTTTCTTTCTGGGAATAATTGTTGCTACAAATTGTTAATTGTTGAAAATAATAGATTTTTTTGGACATAAATTCACTCTTTTTTCAGGTCTTACATTCACTGGCAGCATTTCTTACACACACATAGACGGGAGAGACCCCCTCCCCACAGATGATCATACAACGTGAGGGTCCTTTGAGAGGTGCCAGTCCACCAATCACAGAGCATGGATTCACAATAATCAACTGATTGACCGCACAAGAGCAAACTTGTTACAACACTTCTTCTTGCTGAAAGGTAGAAAAAAGTAGCTTCATTATTCAAGTGTGATGAGCCTCTCCCAACACACAGATAAAGGCACAAAAACCAGCACCTGACGTTTGCATAGTTGAAGTGTTTTCTCAACCTCAGAAGATGTAACGGAAATGCTCAGCCTCACACTTCTTCCAACTGTGTCTAATCAATGTAGAATTAAGTCAAAGGAAGACGTAAATCTGGCAATCCACTGATCACTAAGCTTCAGGGACTTCATCCCCTTTATCAAAATATTCCTGCGTGGTTATAAGAACAGGTTGCCTGTTCTTAGAAATGCAAGGTCTTTGATCAGTCATTCCACATAACTCCCTGCAGTTGTGAAATATGGCTTTATCTGCTGAAACAAGGCTCTTGTGATTGATTGTTGGTCGGGTAGAGGAGGGCATAAAAAATCTAACATGACAGGACATGGGATACTGCTGGAATAATTCATTTAACTCTCTTCAAGTAGAAAGCTGGATGGGTGGATGAATGGGAGCAATGATGGATGAATTGACCAGTCATTACACCTGTAACCTGTGTAGACGTTTGACAAGTTTGCATAATGTCAAGAAATACGGAGGAAACAGTGTATGGTCTGTTTTAGTGATGAGTTTAAAACGCTTCAGGCAATTAACAAGTAAACTAGAATGGCCTGAACCACATTGGCCTTAAATTAAATCACGCTGCACAACATGAAACAACACATTTTAAAAGAAGTGATTAAAATGATTCCTGGATCCACCACTTCCCTCCAACAAGTTCCACTGAAATCTGTTGAGTTGATTTTGTTGAAACTTGCTTGTTTTTCATTTTGCTTGAGCTTCTTGGGTTAAATTAAAGTATGCATCAGGATAGAATAAAAATCATTTGAATGCAAAAATGTCTTTGCAGATACTGTACATCAGAATAACTGCTTTATTCAGAGTGGGTTTTTATTGACAACTGAGTCAGTGCAGACACAACACACTACATAAACCATCTTGTCCTGGTAACTGGTTAAAAAAAGCATTGTTCCGTGACCGTATCAGTATGGGGTTGTTATATTGGGTGTGGTACTTGAAAATAGAACTAAAGAAGAGATTTCTATCTTTCTTTCTACGTGCCAGTGCTCTGCACCATGTGTGTCCTGCGTTGCAAATAGATCTGTAATGCCCAGTGGGAAGAGTGAAAGAGATAGTGACAGGCTGAGTGCTGCCATTATTGAATGTTAGCTTGCTGTTACCCCGGTGAGCAAACAGTGATGGATGAAAAAGGCGTGAGGTCTCCAGCTGGGCTCAGGTCTCAAATTTATCAGTATCAGTCTGATTTAATTTGGTCGAATCTTAAAGACTATACCGGCTGGGTTCCAGGCACAATTCTGCCAAACCATTTAAACCTACACAGTCTGATTTTGGCATCTGTAGATCATTTTTTGCTGGTAAAGCAATAAGAAAACCAGAAAATACAATTTTACATACAAAATAAAGATTACACTGTCAAGCAATAAGGTCATGTACAAAGTAGTCTATTTCTGTGCCTGCTAAATCTTACTGTTTCTGAAACTGTCAGGTAAAACCACTTTTACGGAAATGACTGCTGACAAATAACCATCATATGTGCCCCCAAGCAGCAAGGTGTGAACAAAAGCAAAGACACCACTGACACACTCCATAGCAGTGGGCGGCAGTGAATCACTTCATGGTCTCAAAGTCACCATAAAACATAAAAAAGAAGCAAAAAAAAGGTTTCCACAATCAACCATAGACAGATGCTCTAGCTGCAGTTCTCTATTAAATACACACTTTTTAACTGATGTCATTTATTTATTCAAGGATCTCTGATGACGAATATGTCTAATTGCTAGATGGTCAGGAGATGACTCCACCAAATGTTAAATGTGGCAAATAAGAGTATGAGCATGTGATAGATTGAAATGTGATTTTACAGTAGCCCTGACTGGACAAACTAAACACCTTTTGTGTTTTAATGACAATGGAAGGCTACCACGGGTTCTCCTTCATGTTTTGAAGTGGAGGGTGAGGTGAGGGGGATTCAACTGCAACGTGCAACTTCACTAATAGATGTCACACAATTCCACACACTGAAAACTGAGGAAAACCTAACCTGAAACTAAAACCAAACATATTGTGCGTAGGTAAAAATAAGTTTTTATGGAGGCAGTGCAAGAAGTCAACAAATTGTCGGTTGTTATTTCAAAAACAAGAAGGGCTAATAGCCAGGAACAAGAGGTCCAAACATGGGTTGGTATGGTGTTACAAGTTAATTTCACTGATCCACATCTGTGACGACAAGAACATTTTTCGTGGCCACAATTCAGTATCCCAATGTTAAGAGGGTAAATCCCAGATGATAAAATAATGTGTTATGTTTTTTAGGGGAACTTTATGAACCACACACAAACTGAAGTGAGGAGTGAAAGCTCATAGTCCAGCCACACTATTTCTTCTGTCATTATGCTACCGCTAAAAATACATGTATTGCCAGACGTGTCACCATTCCTCCCTCTGTGAATTATTGTACAATTGCCTGTAACACATCTGCTCATTATTTCTTTTCTCAGGAACATGGTCTTTCCGTTTGAGAACAGGACTTGATTTCACAGGACTTTGCAATGCCTTCACTCAAAACTCTATGCTTGCATTCAAATACACACTGATGATGTTTAAATCTGTACTCCAGCGTCAGCTCTCCTCCTCGCACTCACTCTGCTTCTGTGTGCGTGTGAAACATCTGCTCTCGGATTTTTTTTCCTCTGCTTTTGGATTTTTTGTGCAAATAGTCTGTTCAAATTCCCATACCAGTAAAATGCCAGGTGTAGATGACGAACGGAATTGCTCCACAATCGTAATACGATGGGAAAAGAAACAAGGAGCATCTATTTGTTTTTAAAGTTGCTTGCAACAGTAATCCTGTAATGTCAAAATCTTGAGATCCTTAACTTTGCTGCTCCATCTTCACCAAGAATCTGCTCTGCTCCTGCTACATGAAGGTTGTTTTCTCAATGGGAAGATGGTAAAATAATAAACCCATGAGGGGCATAAGTGAATGAACCCTGTTTAGAGTACACCCACCTGTATGGACCATATGGGTGTTTTGATAGATTTGTTGCACAAAAAATTAGAGAGCAGAGGAAAAATCCGAGAGCGGACATTTCCCATACGCACAGAATCAGTGTGAGCATGTAGAGAAGAGCTGAAGTTGGAAATCCTAGCACGAGCAGGGTGTATTTGAGTGTGAGCACAGGGTTTTGAGTGACAGCATTACAAAATCTGAACATGAAATCAAGTCTTGCTCTCTATCTGAAAGACCACACTCTTGAAAGGTAGCCACAACAAATGGCAAGAGTTGTTGCAGAAGGCAACATTAGAAAGAAAGTTTGTGATTCAATGTCTGTGGATTTTCGGTGTGTGCCCTGACATTGAATTATGGAGGATACTTTCACTGTGGTAATTAAATAACAGGTGTTATGGGATTTTTTATCTCACAGAGGCTCACAGAAGATATTTACCTGTTATGCATTGTGCAGATCTGAGCATCAACCAAGGCAACTGATATAAATGAAATAAAAAAGCACATTTCAGACAGAATGACCCCATACACACTGCACCATGTGTGGCCTTGAAAGGCCTCTAGGCTGGTATTTTGCTCTTAGACAGAGGCATTACTGATTCTAACCTTAAACTTAAAATCAAACTAAAATCACCTCAAATATAATTCCCAAAAAATATTATTATTATAAATATGTAATAATCTAGTAGAAGAGACTTTTTTTTTTTTAAATCAGCTCAAGTCTAATACAAGTAATGGTGTTGACTTAAAAATGATGTACAGCGAAAGAAAACAAGTTTACACCGAGAAGCTCAGTGCCATGTCCACATATTTGATTTTAACTGTCTCCTGTTTTTGAGCATCAACAGAGAAGCAATAAAAAGTATGGAGTATATAAAAGTGAAGATGAACTGTAAGATTAAAAAGACAATATAAAAAACACCATGTCTTTTGTTTTTCTGTTGTGAACTGCAATTAAATGTTTGTGTCATGTGGCTCCTGTGGCGACGTTGCTTTAGGCCTGCCCTCAGCCGCACAGCCTCGCTCACTTTCACATCCTGTCACACCGCGTGTTTGAGAGCTGTGGTCCAGAGAGGATGAAAGAAGACCTGACTGTAATTGAATGTGATTAACACTAACTGGAAACAAAACAGCATGTAATAAATGTCCATTTTAAAGAGCTACGCTTACATGACGGAATGGGGGCAATGAATTAGACATACAGTAGAGATATGCTGTCTGCTGAGTGCAGGGAATGAGCTGTGCACACCAGTGCCAGTTTCAGAATCCATCCATATATTCATTAAATGCTGCACTTAAAAAAAAAAAATACATTTATGAATGAGGTTGAAATAATTTACTCTGCATATAGCTGTGGTGACAGTGAGGATGGATACAATGGCCCTGTTATTTTACAGTATGAGCAATAATAATAGCAGTTTTTCACAGTAGGATTTAATAATATGTGTATTTCTACAATCTCAAGTTGAAAAGTCAAACATCATGGACGCATTCACATAATCAACTGCTTAGGTTAACATAACAAAAAAAACGGTGGTTACAAGTCTAATGAAAATACTTTTTTTTTCATTCACACACATTCACAACCATTGAATACTGTAAAAACACAAACTGTTTGCAAAGTGAAGAAACAGGGATGTTGTGCAGGACAATGGAAGTCCTGAGATTTTGATTGTTGATTAATTGTCATTGATTTAAATTCCTAATACTGTTTTTAGTGTCCCCAGGAAATGTTTCTTATACGTATGACAGTATAAAGCCAGTAAGGTAAAGAATTTAGAATTTAGTGGTAAATTTGCATGTTGCAGCTGAATAGCCCTCACCTTACCCTCCTCTTCCAAACATGAAATAAACCTGTGGTAGCCTTACATTTTTATGAAAACTCAAAAGGTTTTAGTTTGTCCAGTCTGGACTGAAAAAAAACATGGCGGCCTCCGTAGGACCCCCTCCCAGTGTCAGAATAAAGTATTTAAATATGAAGGGGCAATTCTAGGGTAAAGACAATTTGTACAATTTAGATGAAACACACCAGTGAGAATATTGCCAGGATATTTATTATTCAATTTCTGTCAATAGATCACTTACATCTAAATCTTACACACTGGGCCTTTAAAATATACATAGTTACTTTGAGAGACTAAAAACACCCCATTTTACCAAAAAAAGATCAGATCAGATTCCCCCTTTACTTTTTAATTTCCTTATTTTTACCACAATTATTTCTCCACAGATTATGGAACTCTGGAGTGGTTTGTTTCAGCAGCAGCTCATGATTTCAGATGTACATCAGTGTAGTGCTGGATTGTCTGAAAGCTGTGCTGCTTCACTTTATTAGGATTTCAACCCACAAAACCCAGCAAACAAGACATGAACACATACCTAAAGGGAGGCAGAGAGAAAAAAATGGCAGGAGATGTGAGGGAACAGCTGCCTAGAGGAAGAGAGGAGTGTGAGCAGAAGAGAGTGAGAGAATGGAGGAGAAGCTGGGGACCTGACACATCTGGTTAAGGTAAAAAAAAGGAGGGAGAGGAGGGAGCAGATATAAAGTAAAACCCCTGACTCTTTCTTAAATAGAGCATGAAGACCACACGCCCGCTGAGTGGGACCCGCCTGTTGCCGGCAAACTGGGCCGTGATTGCATAGTTTATGGCTGAGGCATGATGGGTAAGGATTAAAGATGGCTGCCCTGAGGGCATACAGCAATACCATTACTCTTGATGGATTCCTTTTTCACTCACATATTCTCTGCAGACGTCAGAGGGGCCACAAGGCTTGACTAATGCATGGTGTGATGATGGGATCAGAAGAGGCAGGAGGGGGACGCTCTGCAGCTTCACCGTATCTCCTGTAACCTTCTCTATTTTCTCCACTCGTCCTCATCTGCTGCACGCTGCTGTGCACCGCACACAGCCTATAAAGTAATGCTTAACAGTCAGTATTGATGTTGCTCTGAAACTTTGTGAGAATGTGCCTAATGGTAATAAAGCTGTGCTTTCTGTGCTTTCTTTTTTTAAGTCTTCTTTATTAATAGGTTGTCAGATCTGGATCCTATGGAGTCGGAGATGGAGAGCGAGAGAGAGACATTATGGAAGAGAAAAAACACAATGTTAGTGAGGTGTAGTAAAATAAATGGAGGGCGGTGGCAGAGGAAAGCGTAGTGCATGATGGGAGTTCCCCCAGCAGTCTAGGCCCATAGCAGCATAACTTATGTCTATATGTCCAAATGCAGTTACATTGTGTTATGAACTCGTTGGTGTTTTGTATGGTTGTCTTTGCTGTGCACGTGGGGACTGGCTGACATGTTTATTCCTCAGGGTCTATTCTGTACCTGTTCAGCGCCTCTACAAACCTGTGTGCTCACCTACACTGGACTCAGTTGCTGCTGATACCAGGTCTCACACACTCTTTGCCCCTGACACTTCCCCTGTCATGCTGAACTGCAGCTCCTACACCAAACGATACCGAGGAGAGAACCTGGGAGCTTCGGGCTCGGCAGATTTGTTCATGTATCACATTCAGACAGTCGACTGTGTGCTTGTTAGCCTGTTAGCCTGTGGATATTATTCCTGGTTTCCTGCTGCTTGTGAACAAACACAACAAAAACATAATATACTGCATATATAAAATACAGAATACAGGGTGAATACATGTTCTGTTACCATCATGAGAAAATGTACTCCTGCACCTGGGACTGAGGTGGAGAGCGGTCCCTGCAAAGGTGGATGTATGAAGGAAGTGTTTCCAAACAAGCTTTATCTCACATATTTCGTTTTATTCCCAGCCCAAGACCTGAACAGACTATAGGGACAATGGAGTCATCCATTTGAATCAGTGGTTCTCACCTTTTTTTATCCAGCAGCCCCCCCCCCCCCCCTCCAAAATTATGACCACCCGCATCAGATGAGATAAACGGTGATTGCATTCCCTGGAAATTGTTATTATTTTTCTTATAATCTAATCTAAATGATTAACAATCAATCTTTGTTAATAACATTATTACTATATTACTATTTTTTTATTATTGTCATGCGGTACATTCTAAAAGAAAATCATTATCATTACTATTGTGTATGTAAATATGAATTGTATGTGGGTGTTAAACTAATTAAACAGTTATAAACAATATTCAAGGGTCTAGATGACTGCCTTGGCAGTTCATTCTCTGGCGTCTGCTGTAAATGTTCAGGCAGAGTAATCGCTTGAAATAGAGCTCCAGACATCCACAGTGGGTTTTCTCAGTGCAAATTAAAGATCACAGTTTGAACAGGTTATTATATTTAATAACTGCTCTACAAATAAAATGCTTCTACAAAAGTGCAATGCATGCATAGACATATGTGCAATGTTATATGCATTTCTGAGTGGAGTTTGGTCTGCATCTTGTAAATTTAATTCATAGGCTTATTATGTTGTTTAATAGGACTTTAAAGTTTGCAACCAGATGGAATCATTTTATAAAACGCAGCAGAAAATTGTTTATTTATGTTTATCGTGTGTGTAGTTTATGTTAATATGCTACAGCAAGATTGCCTCCTCAGTAGAGACTGAGTGACAATAATCTAGATGATCTGGAAGCTGTTAGCAGTGGGAGAGAACAGTGCAAGATGAACAGGAAGTTTACCTCAAAGGATTTATGAGCTTATGTATAATATCAGGTAAATATGAACCTTTCTCCATATCCCCATTGCAGTCTACGCAGTCTCTTGGCTCTTAAAGTGAAACGGGCCAGAAAAAGGTACAGGAACTACAACAACACAATGGACGAATGCAAGCACATCGCTGGTTTCCAGTTTGGTACCATACATTCTCCAGCCTCATCATAACGTTGGTTCTGTGTTATCCACATGTATTTTTCTCTGAGTAACCTGTATTTCCATGAGCTTTAGGATCACCTCATGTCTGCCTTTTTGGCTGCACATCTCTCATTGTATAACCAACCCCTCCACAACCAGCTCATCTCCACTGGTCTCCACCTCACCCAGCCTCTGCCTCCCCAGCTCGTTCTCCAGCATGCTGACCAGTCTTCCATCCCGCCTTACACCCCAGCCTTCTTTTCCTGCCCTGCTCCATCCTGTAAACCACTATTCTCCTTTTGTCCTCAGTCTTTTGTGAACGTATTCAAAGCTTATGGATGGATTACACATCAGGAAGGAAGACGATCCCAAGGGAACTGTTGAACTCAGAGGATCCAGACATCAGCAGCTCCAAAACTATTTAAAATATACAAAATATATTCAGCACGTGGGACTTCTAGGTCAAACTGAAGCCATTCCCTCCATGTATCAATTTCTGCAATGAAAGTGTAGAGCCTTCTGTGACTCCATAGATTGATTTGTTCATTGTGGAATATATACTGAGCTCCATGGACTCCCATGGACCCAGCAACCAGCTGCCACTATTATTCATGATGTATCTTGGTCTTTCCTCCTTCTCCTCTTCACGCTGACTGTGAAGAGAGAGAGATGAAATGGAGTTGCTGCTATCCCCTCAGATTATATTTTGAGTGTTTTAATTTTTTTATCATTAAAAACAGTTACATACCTGCTCCTCTCTACATAGCCCAACAACTACTGATGGGATAATTTTGGTTAAAGTAATAATGTTCATCATCATTTATGATTCTAACCTGAGAGCCCAGTTAGTATATTTTTTGGTTGTTGCCCATGGGGTGGATTTAATGAAAACCTATCCGTAAATAAGTATAGCTGATAATGAAAACGGTTGTACCTAAAAAATGTCTGACAAAAAAATCCCTATGTGAGGCAGTAAAGGGTCTGTAATTATTCAAATTGTATTCAATTATTCAAGTTATTCAATTTTGTCTAATCTGCCACTGGAGTAGATTTCCAGCTGTACTTGCACTGTGGTGAGCAATCTCTCCGGTTATTGATAACCACCACTTTAAGCCCTCATAGTGTCACATTAAGAGCTTGCTATCGCTGCGTGTCATTCAAGTTCAGGAATTGTCAGAATTAGCCGTTAATTCAAGTGCACCCCCTTTTAATTAAGACACAGCGTGCCACTGGCCTTCTGAAACATAGAGAGCATGTACCTGGCTGTTACTGCCGTGCATTTCTGTCTGAATGAGAAACAGAACTTGATGTTGAGCTACAGCATGCTGCCAGCCCTGTGAAGCATATGACTGCTGTGTGACAAATCAACTTTTAGAGACAATCCTTTGAATCTCTGGAAGTTCACTGTATGCCTGTAGACATTTTTTGGAGAGCAGACTTGAATAAACTAGCTGGGAAGTCCAATGAAATGTTTTAACAGGAGCATGGGGGTTTCCAGATTTAATGTCCCTATTATGAGTTAAGATGTAATTATCGTGAGGTAAGTTGTGGTTAGACTATATGGCTTACAGACTGTATATACTGATCTAGTCATATCAACCAGAACAACCAAAGCAGTACAAGTAACCCATTCATCCACACATTCTTACGCACTGAACATTTTTGGTGTGTGTGTGTGTATGTGAATGAGTGAGAGAGAGAGCGAGAATTATCAAACCTTATGAGTGTTGGTATATTGGAATCTTGAATCTTATATATATATATATGCTGTCTATATATTCTGTATATACTGTCATATACTTGTATATATCTGTATCATTTTTATGCAGGTATATTTATAAATTGATGGATTTTCACATTAAGAGGTATACATAGTAATATAATATATAATAATATAATAGGACACAGATGTGCAAAATGACTGTTGTCCACGGTGTATTTAAATTTCATCAAAATACTCCTCTCACACACTTCCACAGTGGAGTCCAGAGGCAGTGAAATGAATGTGTTGATGCACAACACTGCTCCTCTTGAGTGGCGAGATCATAGGCGCGACATTATTGGACCAAGGTGCAAGTGCAACAGCTTACGTATGACGAAAGCAGGTTAGTGCGCGCCATCGCGGAAGTCAAAGAGATTGCATTGCAGTGTCTGCAGTTTGAAAAAAAACGTCTTACAATGAAGGTCTATGAGAGTGAGTGTGGGGCGGTTTTCGACCAGGCTGAAATTGCTCTGAACAGGGCGTGACGCTGCATCTGATTGGACTCAGCGGCAGCAGGCGAGACAAACTGTCTTGAGCATTTGTTTAATTTCACATTTTAAAATAATAATAATTATAATTAACAAAATGTATCAGTGTCATCTTTGTTTTCCTTTATTTCTTTGAGAGGGCGGTGCTCTATCGCCCCCTATTGGCCAGCCGCCCTTGTCCAGAGGGCAGTCCAAGACAGAGCTGGTCCTCTTAAACAGTTTGTTTTTCTACAATGACGTAAAACACTGTAGAAGCCACCACAGTTGAAGAAAAAATCATTCATTAATAAACCAGGTAGGATGAACGCAAGGTTTTCTAACTTCCTTCTGCAGCACAGACTGTTTATGAAAAGCTCTTCTGAACACAATGTCCAACAATGTCCAATAGGAAAAGTGACACTATATTGTAGAACTGTTTGAGGAAGACTCACTAATGAAAAGGAATAATTAGCTCCAGAGCATAAAGACAGGCCAAGAGAACAGCCCATTCCAAACTGGGAGGATTAGAATGGGCAAGTATTATCAACACTGGTGATAGCGTGAAAAAGAAGAAAAAATAGTTGCAATAACTGAATCAATATTTTTGTCCCATCTTTACTATGAAGTACAGTGTAGTATGTGTTCACAGGAAAGTGAATATCCACCCCATTGTGATTGTTTCCTGTCAGATAGGTTTAATGGTCTGCCAGCTCTGATGCAGGTGTTTGGAGCTGTTGCTGTTGTGGCTCTGCAAGGCCTTTGAACAGTGAGAGTATACTTGATAGAAAGGGTTTGCTTCTTAAAACGAAGAGAGGACTTGGTGGAGCACTGTTGATATTCATACACAGCTCCAGCATACAAAGCAAGCTGCAGTTAATTGATACTGCCGAGCTGGAGCCCTGTCTGTCTCCACATTCCCTTCCAATGGCCACAGTAATGAATGACTATTTTCCGAGACAGGCCTTGGCCCGCTGTCTGTCTGTCTTGACTATGAATGTTGTTTTGCCCAAATTGCTGTCACAGTCATTTAATCTGCTCACCCCAGAGAAAAGAAATACCCATCCGACATCTCTCAATGTTCTTCTATTGCCCTGTCTCGCTTTCTCGCTCTTTTTCTTTGCCCTTGCAATGTGCTCTTCAGCAAAGAACAACCTTATCCTCTCTCATCCCCTTTTTTCTTACCCCCCCCTCTTCTTGTTTTCACTCTTTTCCCTCAGTGTGCTGTGCAGAATTCCTATTTGTCTCTCTGGTGACACTAATTGGAAAATAGCTTGAGGCTTCCCCAGGGCTGCAACCCCAACAGGGCCTTTGCTGATTAGTGGCAACTTAAGAAAGTTGGTCAAGAAAGTGGTGACGTTCCCTCTGTCCATCTGTCCCTCCGAGCCATATTTTGTCCTTGTGTGCACTAGACGGACAGTTGAAGGGGTCTGTGGGGGGTGAGTGCCGTTGCTGTGTTTGAACTGTGAGGGGCAGACACTGTCTCGTGGTCTGAGACTGGCAAGTGGCTCTGACAACTCATCTAGCGTGCAACAGCATGTAAATTCACTTGCAGGGGCTATTTTGAGTATATTATGTAAATGTTTAGAAGTGGCTATGCTTAATTTATGAAGAAGGGCAGGGAGTGTGTCTTGCTGTGTGTGAATCTAGGACGGTGCTTCCCAAGAATATCATCCAGGCATACTAACCACTTATGGAGATAAACTATGAGGGTGTTGAAACTGTAAAGCATTAATTGGCCCTTATTCACAAACATTTTTTTTCTCTTAGATTTGGTCACAGCAACAGAAATGAGAAAAATAAGAAAAGTGATTCATTAACCATGCATAGACTTTATATGATTTGCTGTTACACATGCAGAACCATCCTTGGCAAATCATGATCATTGTTAAATTGGATGTGTGTTCCAAGAAATCTCCGCAGAGACAAACACCCTCTTGGTGCTCTTAGGTGCAGAACAATGAAAAGCAACAAAACTAACAATAATACTGAGTAACTTTAGAACTCTTTCTTATGCAATGTAGCAAGAGAGAGAACAGAGAGAGATAGACAGACAGCAACTGAGACCTCTTGGGTAAGGTTTCCAGTCAAGACTGGAGGTGTGAAAATGTGAAAATGAAATAAAAAAGATTTGGATATAATGTTAATTATGGGGCTGTTTATATTATGTAAGATCAGACCATGCTGATAAATGATGAAATTACAAAAAGCAGTATGGCATGTTCATCCCCCCCTTTGGTCCAAAGAGAAATATGACTTCTACGTGAATGATTACCATGAAGGTTTGTCCGGACCACCATTGTCCCCAGAGGATGAATCCTCCTGGTCATTTACTAACTTTTGCTAAAGTGCTAAAGCAGCAAATTGACATTTTTGGTTTTCAGTGACATCTGAAAGAGCTATCTATTATTGTTAAATCTGTTGAAGGCAATTTTTTCCTCTCAGCATCAATTATAATCACTTTTGATCAGCTGCTCTTTGTGTTCAAAACTAATATTCAAATGTTAGTATCTTGACACAATAAATAAAGCTTTTGACAACAGCAAACAAAACTGCAAACAGTTTCAGCATGTAGTCACTGTCATAACGTTAGCATTCTGATGTTCACAGAACCACTGTGCTAAAAGAGCCTCAGTCATGACATCGCATCTGGGCTAGCTTCACTTCTAGCAGCATCTGTTTCCAAAGTTAAATACCACTTACTATGTAAACTACAAGCACATTCAGGTTTCCTTCCACATCCATAACACCACCACCAAGCGATAATAACACTGGATCTCGGTGAGTGTGGCTATGATCACTTGCAAGCATCTTTCTTTTGCGCAAACATTTTGAAAAGGTCTTTATTTGTTTGATTCAAACATGTTAAGATCAAATCTGTGTCACAAAGGAGAATGTTAATCACTTAACGAAAAGTGTATAGAGACTTTCTGAATTTGGATCTGTATCACTTTAGTTCTGGCTGCAGCTCTTATTCTAATCTGTCATCCATGTGCTTTGAACTCTGCGTGCATCGCTCTCTTCCCTCTCTTCTTCCTTTAGGGCCTCTCTGCTCAGTCAGGGAGGTGAAGTAAATTAAACACCTCTAATCAATATTCTCACATCTTATTTAACTAATGAGATGGCTTATTTTGCCAGTGGGGAGGGCATTTGTAGGACTTTGATGTTTGGGAAAAGGGCCCTCTCATCCGATGGCTCCATCTTCACATCATGATTCGAATCACCGGGAGGGAACACTCAGCCCATCGAGTGATAGAACAACTCAATGATCGCTCTGAGGTTCAGTGGAAGAAAGCATTCATGCTGCTATATCCACAATGAAGTCACTAACATCTCTTTTACAGCTTATATGACTAAGGCTACATTTGCACTAATAACCTTTTAGTTTTTAAATGCATCCCTTGTTGCCCCAATTACGCCTGCTGTCCACATTGCTGCAGGATTTTTGGGCTCCTGAAACTGTGGATTGGAAACACAAATGGCCCTTTCTAGTGAGAAAATGGGGCTGCATTGTTGTACGGATGGGCACAAATATGATGTCTGGAAACAATGAGTTAACAACCAACAAAATCAAGGAGCGAATGTGGGTGTTTATCAGTCACAATGAAGCATTGTCAACACTTGCAAAAAAAAACAAAA
The DNA here is from genome assembly GCF_024713975.1 of Paralichthys olivaceus. NCBI lineage: Eukaryota > Metazoa > Chordata > Actinopteri > Pleuronectiformes > Paralichthyidae > Paralichthys > Paralichthys olivaceus. The sequence goes on from NC_091101.1 coordinate 3,202,856, forward strand.
AACCTAATCACTATTCATTGACCCCAAAAGAAATGTAATTAGGTCAAAAGAAGGTGTAAAAGAGAAGCTGAAAAGAAATTTGGAAAAGACAACGATGTGAAGAAAGTCCACTTACACTCTAACAAATCCAACTCTTCATCACAGAAGATATACGTACAAAATTACACCTCCTAGTTAATGTCTTTAGATCATATACAGTGAGTCAATTTAACATTTACTCACAGGAAAGGCTAATAACAAAACAATATGTTATTGAAAATAAAAACAAACAAACACAACTGAGATATTGAAAATACACGTATAGTCTATTAATATAATATATATAAAGTTAAGCCAATTGACTTTACAGATTATCCAAGGGCCCAAGAAGAAACACATCACAGTTGTACTTTGACATATGAGGGGAAGTATCAATGGTCATAACAGATATGGAGAACAAAATGTAAACGCCTGCTCATAATAAAGCAGTTTTCCATTAAATGTACAGAGTTTGTTCCATCATCTTATGTTTTCTGTCTTTTTTTAGGTACATATTATTCATGTTTGCCTCAGTCTCTTTATGGAGAGGGATGAGCTTGTGCTTGCAGTGCAACTTTTTACAGGAAGCTGTGATGTCGGTGCTGGTGCCTTCTCAGACCGTAGGTAGAGCAGACACTGAACGCTATCATCAGCTGCTCAATCCCTGCTTTGAATAGTCTACAGCTCTGTATTACTTACACAGCAGTTTATACATGGTAAAACACAAAAGGATGTGCTGTTCTGTCTTTATGTTAAACTACGATTGTGTGCACTGCCACATATGACTCTGAGTGTGTGTGTGTGAGAGAGAGAGAGAGAGCTAGCCCTGGATAGAGCCCTAGGCAGAACTGACCTTGAGGAGAGCCGCTCCTCGCAGTGGGAAAGGGAACCAAGCAGAGACCCAAAGCCTTATCGGAGAAAATACTCTTGTTGTCAGAAATAGCAGCAATGAAAACTGCTGACATAGAAGCTATACTGTAGTTTTCACAGCATCGGCAATTTGAGCCACTGAGTGGCTCGACGCACTCACACTCCTCTGTCCTGATGCAGTATTGAGGCACAGGCCATCAGTGGCTCTAAGAACTTTATTCAAGTAAAGTTCCATGTTGGCAGGACAGGTCCATGTTGGGTAACACCACTACAGGAGGAAGGCATCTTCACATTGAACAACACCTATGAGAAGCAGTATTATGTGTATTTATTCATCTACTACTGGTGGCTGGATTGCAAGATGCCCCCTGAATGCAGCACTAGATAGCACTGATTAATAATTTTGCCGAACAGAACTATCTCCTTTGCACAAGGACTATATGGCACAGTTTAAGAATACTAATTAGAGTCTCTAAATAACAATGGACTCCTCGGGCTCCAACGGAAAAAAAAAGAAGCCAAATGAAGCCGAAATATCCTGGACAAGGCTGCTGCCATCTTGTGCTGGTGACATAATTCTGGAGTCTGCACTGTGGTGGTATCAAGGTCCCATACACCCACTAACTGTGAGTAGGTCTTATAGCAAATACAAATATAAATGATTGAACAGTGTTATAAGAAAAACAAAACTATACCTACCTAAAAAAAGATTATTCAACATGCACTTTGAAGATTGGTCCATGTCCCATGTTTATAAGATAGAGAAGACATAGAGAAGACAGGGTTAATGACTTATACTGTTGCCAGGGGACAAATATATATTTTTTAGGTTTTATTTGTATTTTGGTTCCGAGTTTTAATACCATAAAGATAAAAACGAGACAGTAAGTACTTGAAGCACCTGAGCTACAGTTGCACTTTAGAAATGGTGTTAAATGGAACCACTCTGTTACTGTGCGTTGTGGCTGGACCCGGAAGCAGACACAGAGAGTAACAGTCTTTGTAAATAACAGGGTTTTAATTTATCGTGCGTGGCAGGCAGACAACAGACTGAAGGCAGGCTGGGGGGTGAGCAGGAGCGAGGGCAGACAGGTAATGCTCTGGTGGTCCTGAGGCACAGGAGAAGCTAAATGCATGCAGATTGAAGAAGATTCTTCATAGAAGGGTTACACTAGAAGTAACAATTTGACTGCAACAATCTGGCGATTAGTAGCGGGGAAGCCAGAGTCTTTGTAGCTGGTGATGAGGATGATTGCCGCCCGGTGTGGGACTCACGCCAGGTGACCGGAGTAGAAGCCGCGCCCACACATACTCATTTCTTGCTGTTCTTGGTTGTTCCCTCAGGGTTGATGCACTCATTGTAATTCACTTTGGATAAAAGTGTCAGGTAAATGATATATAATGCAATGTACTGAATACAACATCAAACAGAACATGTGTGTAGAATGCAGAGATAGTGCAGGCAGTCTCTCTGCTGGAATGGGGGCTGTAGCAGCCGAGGAGTGAATACTGTCGGTAAATCTGCTTTAGTGATTCTTTATTCTGCTGTTAAAGTGCCAGTTTATTCAATTCCTGTAGCCCTTTATATTTATTGTAGGTCATTTTTATTTAATTGCCTGAGTATTTTACTGTTTATTGGTTAATGCTAGTAAGGTTACACTGAGGAAGGCAGCTGCATAATAATATGTGATTATCTGTTGTATGCATAGGCTGTGAGTGTTTGCTGATAGAAATGTATTTTATCATTGGATAAAAACCGCAGTTCACAAACCAATGACTGAAATCAAAGATTTTCCTTTAAAAAAGAGCCTGAGTCAAAATGTTACCATGAGAACTTGAACTGTCAATGAACTCTATCTAGTTTATTTGTTCATGTGTTTTTCAGGTAACTCATTGTTCTAGTGTAACCCTCAAGGCCACTGCTTGCTTTTATTATATTTATTTTAATATTATTCTGTTGTATTGAGTTATATTGTGATAACAGTATCTTAATATATTCTATCCCGCTATGCAGAAAATAAATGAATGCACCAACACCGTCACCGTGGATGTCATAAGACCTGGCCTTCAGAGGCTGCAGTTTTTACATTGTGAGATGAGCCATGAATCTTTTATTTGATAAGGGAATATATATATATATATAAAGTTCAAGCATTATCAAGCTTTTTGTCATTCTCGCTACCCACAATCCTTTTATGAGCACTGCCTATCGAGAACGGTCGGAGCAGATTGCTTATTTTATGCCAACAAGTTTAAAAATCTGACTACAGTGGCATCAAGGTGCAGAACAATCCAGCTCACTTGCCTGTACATGTTTTGCACGAGGCGTTCAAGGAATACATTATGCATTTGAATCAGTCAAAGCTAATTTCTGAGGTAAGGTGGTGTCCCAAACACAACAGCAGAACAAGTTTAATGTGAGTTGTCTGGACCTTTCAAAAGATAAGTGGAATCAAGGCAAAAAGAGCCTGATTATCCAAATATACGAACACAGTGAAAATCATCCAACTGTGAGCTGCTGAGCTGACCAGGTGGACACTTGAGCTAGCACTGACATGTAAGGCTATCGAGCACAGGCTTGTTAGGGTCTTTGATATACAGTTAAAGTTTCAGTTTGAAAACATAATTTTAGTTTAAACAAGAGTAAATGTGTATAATGTGATTTTTATTTTAATATACGTTTTACTTACACTTCATATATTTCCTTCCGTGCAAAATGTGCAATGTGCACAGGCTGTTCAAACAAATCTCCCTTGGGGAAATAAAAGCTTCTATGTTGTTGCATGAACATTATCTGTAGTGGTTTGTATGAGTGTTTTAAGTAAAGTGCAGTGGCACAGGATAATTGCATGAGCAAATAAAAATCTAATTTTAAGTTATTTTATATTCTACGTATGTTAGGAAATGGATGTGATTAAGTCATTGTTCTACATTCACCCATTCTAAAAATAAAATATAAAAAGAAGCTTACCTCTAAATACTCTTGGCCATTGGTAACAGAATTGACAAAGCTATGAAAATATTCAGACCCCTTTACTTTTTGCTGGCTTCCTTGTTTAAAATTGTCAATTTGCAAAAACATCCAACATCATGTTGATTATGAATTATTTAGTGAAGACTGACGGACACAATTTTACCCAATAATTGTATTGTTTAGAGCTATTGTATCACCTTTGTTAAATTTCCTCTCTTAGTTTGCATTATCCTACCTTAAGACCTCTTTTACTCACTAAAACAGTACACTGAGTACAGCTAAGAGGACAATATCCAATTTGAGTTGTCTCATTTACAGTATCCATTAGACTAAAAGTTGAATTAGGTGGGCAGATAGACAGTAAATTACAAAATATGTCTGAGATTACACTGTGACTTTCTTGGTAACAGAGAATAGACAAGGAATAGACGAGACAGGGGTTATATCTGTTTCTCCAACAGAATATTTCTACATAAAGTCTCATGGTATGCAACTGCGTTTACTTTATAGACTTATAACAGTCCTTTTTGCAGGGAAAGCTCAGAATCGCTGATGGCAATACTGTTTACTGTCTGTACCTCATCTGCCCTGTCTCCCTGTCGCATCGAGTATTGGGATTCATACATACTCACTTGTGAAGTCGGGGTTGATAAGTTGACACTTTTTATCTTATTTGTTTAAATTTTCACAATCCAATGGCACACGCAGGATTGTGATAAACACAACCAAACAGTGGTAGTCACTTATTGACCTACGTGCCTGAGCACGCCTGTCCCTGCTCTCACTTTCCATGAATGGAGGCTTCACATGCCAGAGAGACATTAAATGCTGTAGCAAAAAAACAAAAACCTGAAGTTAGCAAGCAAGCCACAGAAAAGTCAGTTTCTTGCAGTTGGCAGGGAATGTGCATTAATGTAGCGTAGCTTTGACCATTGGGCTAACGAGGGGAGACGGGATGTATCGGTTGCATTTGTTTAGGTTGCTCTTATCAGATTTTACAGGAACACCAACCCTTGCTATAATACACCATCCGTCTCCAGAAAAAAACCTCATTCCTTCACATTGCAAGATTTTCCTCACAAAAATGACACAGTGAAGGGGTTTGAATACATGTTTCAGCTATTTGATGTATATGTGATCCATTTGTGACCACCTTTCATCACCCAGAGGCTTCTGACCATCAGTATGTCTTTTAAGTATATATCTTTATCCTCTTCTCATTATTACAGCTGTAATAATTTATAGGTGCCCTCTGTAGGTTTGTGTTTGACTGCTTGGTGATGTTGATGTGGTTTAAAATGATAATGTGATCGCAAGGTCTATCTTCTATGTTATGGTCTGGAAGCAGGCCAACATGTGAGCTGTAGGGTAAACAAATCAGTTTATCATTATACAACACTGGTTTATTTAAAAGAAAATGGTTACAATAATAATAATGATATAATAATAATATCGTTAACTGTATAGCACTTATATAAACAAGGTTACAAAGTGCTTCACACCCCAAAAAAATGTGTGTTTCAAGATAAAAAAAGAGATTTCAATGTTACAATAAAGTGCCTTTGTTAATGAGCGAGATTTGTCGTTCTATCAAATAAAACTACTGCCTAGCTAATTCAGACTTTTTTCTGCAGATAAGACAGTACAGGTTTCAGCTGTCAGCCTAACAGTAACATATGACCCGTGGGGTCAAACATGGCTTAATGGATATAGTCTAATGGGTAGCTCCCTAACACGGAGCTGCTGGACCAGGCAACATGAAGGACATTTCAGAAGGAAGGTTAAGCCTTGTAGCTGTAAGTGTGCAGTAATTAGACAGAGACAGAAACCTTGTGGATATGACTGACCTTTGAAATCAAGCTACTCTCCTCAGAGGGGATGTGTTCGACAACCACACAGAAAAGGTGTTGCTACGTGTGTAACAGATTTTATGTGAATTTGTGTTTCAGTTTCATGTGTTATAAACAATATATTAATTTAAGAATCAGCCCAACATAAAATAAGTTGCTTAATAATGGTGTGCTGGTGCTGTTTTTATGCTCACGTGTATTATGTTTTCAGTGTCAACTGAACGTGATATCTCAAGAACACCTTGAGGGAATTTCTTTAAAATTGGTACAAACATTCACTTGGACTCAAGTATTTACTGAATTGATATCTAGGGATTTTTTTCTCTCCACAGTTGCCAAAGTGTTGCTCATTGTGGGAACTGCTGGGTTTCTCTATACATTTTAAGGTCTTGTCATTATTATATTTATTAGTTGGTCCTTAAAATTCAACTCAATTGAATACCTTTCATCTTTTTGCCATGGATTTTTGTAAAGCACATTTTAAAATTGTTTAGATAAGTGCTATACACATAAAGTTATTCTTATTCTTATTATTATATTAAATTGTCCGGCTGTGTGACATAGAGACTCGCTCTTTCTACCCTGTTCTTTCTGTGAGTCTCATATTTATCTGACACTGTCAGAGCATTGAGCCATGTATGTTCTTCACTTAGCCTGCAGTTTTGATATGTTTTTACTTGGGACATGTTACCAATCAGATCGGTAAGGAGGACAGTGAGAAAGACAGAGAACTTTTAGCAGTTTTAGTAGAATACAATAGTGGAATGAGTGATTTCATGTTATTTAACCAAAAAGATCTGCAATACATTTTACAAAATACCTATTTTGACACAATTAATTGATGCCATCATCTGAAGCTGCTGGATGGGTTTCTTAAATATGATGTAATCTTCAAAGAGATTATTGATTCAGATTGTAACACAGACATCTTAGAGTTTTATAAATTCCATATTGTATATGGAGCTAGCTTCTGAGCTAGTAGAGGCATAAACTAAAGGAATGTCTCTGGTAGGGCTTTGAGACAGGAGAGCTTTGACAGAAATGTTTAATTCAATGTAGAATATTCCTCAAATTTTTCCGGGTAATTGTGCAGACCTCATAACTAATATAATTCTTTATATGTTGGAATGGGGATTTTAAACTGCACTGATGGCTCATTCAGTTTTGCTTTTCACCCCATGCCTTCTCAGTTGTCAAATACCAAACCAAGACAAATTTTCTACCTGCCCACGATGACGAGAGGCTGGGTGACAGTGGATCGGAGGCACTCAAAGCACTGATCCAAACAAAGGCTCCAGGCATGCTCGCAGAATATGAGAAAGCTGCGATGTTACGTGTAAGGGTTGCTGTCAGCGATCTTGTGGCGAGACGAGGATGGTAAGTTGTTACTAAATCAAGTGTGTGTAGTGTTAAATACACATTGACAGCTGACTGAAACTGTTTCTCTGTACCATTCATGAAATATGTATTTGAAAGTCAAATAATGGGTATTGTGGTAGGCTCTGTTCACAAAATGATTTGTTGGTTATCAAAAATGGTTTGCCAACAGTTGCTTGTCATTTTCTGATTTCATTCAGTGATGATATTGTGCCATGATTACTTCCACCTTCCCAGAACTGAGGGTCAAAATCCAGAACACTTTGAAACCTTCATTCCATTTGTAATATGATGCATGTTTCATGGTTTCAGAAATGATGGTCACTGTATTACTGATAAAGATGACTGATACATCATTCCACTCTCTCTACCTTTGACCTACCTACATGTTTGAAACTATTATTGAGAGACTGCGATGGCTGTAGTGAGGGAAACTACTGTCCTGTTAATACACCCTCTCGACTAATCACGAGTCTGTGCCTTGCTGAGCACTTGAGCATATATCAGTGTGATAATTGTGACTAAATATGACAGAGATCAGTGATCCAGAACTCTAATTTAAGGAAGCTTCATACAGTCTGTGTGAGTGGATGAAGATGAATCCAGACATGACCTTAAAACCTGGACAATCAAGCACCATACTGACCGGACCTACACTTACTGAAGAATGTGTAGAACAACTGTCTCCAACACGGAAACATTGAAATATTTCATCAATGTCGATATATCACATCTGATAAGCAAAGTTTTGGTGACATGTCAGTTAATTCATTTGAAAAATCAGTTATCAATTTTCACTCTTCTGAAGGAAATCAAAGATATTCTTAAATGTCAAAAGGTCATACCCCAGTGATCGTATCCGGTTCATTACAAATGCACAAATTGGATATAAATTGACACCACAAAAATCAATTTCTACATCTTAGTTTGATCCCACAGCTAATGAGGCTTGCTTGCACTGAATGACTGCTGACTGCGGAAGAGAAAAGGGATTTAATGTTTGACAGCTGCTGCGTGATTGGCTGGAAGAGACCATGGCGGATTTGATTGGCCATTTAGGAACTCCCACAATCAGCTGATCAATGAGCAGGTTAAGTCTTCCTGACTGAACTTACGCTGAGCTTCATTTCAATGAGGAGAGACTTGATTCACGATTTAACAATGTTTATCTTTCAAGTGCACATAAATAATGAGAATGTTATAGTCCCTGTGTGATGTCATCAGGATTAGAAGGGGGTGAAGCAGAGTATCACAGAAATTCCCTCCAAAAGAGAAGAGAAGACAAAGAAGTGAAGAAGGTGGATGATTTTAAAGCAGAAATTAGATTATACTGAATCTTACCTTGTGATGTAGTATTCTAGGCAAAATAATTCATGTCTTGGTAAGAATAGACAATAATTATAACATTATTAAATAAATAAAGAAGTGAGAGATAATAATTGAGAGACATTGAGGTGAACAGAAAAACCTAAATAAAATATTGGTAAATGAAACATATCTGCAGGAGTGATATGGATAATATACATAGCAAAAGGTCAGCAAGACCAAAATAAAATTAAAGGTCATTCCACTCAATAAAAATTAAGGTCCAAGACCAAATAATATAAAATGCCAACAGAAATTATAAAATCTGTACAGCAACCGCAACAGAAATTAAGTCAGCAGGACCAAAAGGAAAATACCGTGATGAGTGTGAGATCAAAATGTAGAACTTGATAAAAGGTCAGCAAGGACTTAAATAAAAGGTCATTCGACTGAACAGAAATTAACACGACAATGCTTTATCAACTGAGAATGAAAGTGATAGTTTGCGGTCAGATTCACAGCGATGAGGTGAACAGGTACTTATTTATGCAATGACTAACCTAAGTCAGTTTAATTGATAACTTGGTCCAAGGTAGGAGTCTGACACAATTCAGGTCATTGTATTTTGAAATCAGCCATTTTCTACCACATAAGATGTTTGAATTTAGCCCTTGTGTGGTGCTCATCTTATTTTTTAAACTGGTGGACCATATGCATTATTAGGTTTTGAAATCAATACAGCCATAACAATTTATGGAAACATACCTAACAGATGTTTACTTTATCCCAGTTACAAGCAATATACAACATATATTGTTCATTTTTGCCATTTAACCATGTTACATCACATTTTGTGATAAAAATGCAATAAAAAGGAAACATCAATTACATCAAGCTAAAGGTGGAAAACACAAATATGAAACTAAGTTGTTCATTATTATCAATGTTTATTACTTTAAACTTAATTAGAAATTGAACACACTCATGTCAGATACAAAACCCAATAAATAGACACGGTATCAGTGTCAGTCTACGCAACACATCAGCCCCATTGAACACATATTCATGTCTATGTCTACTCGTGCCAGCCTGTGCAACACATGAGGGGCAGAGTTTTACTGTGTTTGCGTTGCATATGTATTTCTTGCACTTGATGCATGTATGTGCATGTGCATCTTGGACGCACATACATCACAGCGTTTCTTTTTGTTGCTTCTAGTCGCAGTCTAGAATGATCTGCTTAGATCAGAAATTGCTCATCAATTCTCATCTGCAGTGACGATAGGCCCAGGGTTGTAAAACATAGGGGAGTCGGTGCACCCACACTGTCCTGACGGCAACCAGCTTGTCTTTCTGCTGCCCCTCCAAATAAATCCAATCCAGACTGATTTTTGGGATGAAGAGTTCAAAAGAAGACACAATCTCATGCACATGAGTGACCACCATCCTGTAGCATCCTAGTCACATTGGCAGCCATGTGGGATCTTCTCATTCCTTTGGCAAAAAGAGTATCACAATTGTTGGCATCCGTTCTCCACTTGCTGGCTGCTGTGGGGTTGGACCTGTGACTGGCTGCTAACAGGCTTTATTTGGAACTGGCTAGTGGTCAATCTCGTGCTCTTCTTCAATCTCACTGTCGGACTCCGAATTGACAGAAATGTGATCCTCATATTCTCAAAACTCCTCCTCTTCATCATCTTCCAAAGCTTCGCTCTCTTCAAAAATCATTTCTTGATCCATTGTGATAAGGAGCCACACAGGCAAAGCTATTCATTTGTTGTATCCAGCCCCCAATTTGCAGCCGGTATAGAGAATATAGAACGGTTCCTGCAAGACAGAGGGTAAAATGTGTAGGGATGTGGGAGCAGAGGAATAGAATGTAACAATGCTGCAATGTTGTGTGGTAATACCATCTGCAGAAAACAAAATTCACACACGCACTCATACACACACACACACACACACACACACACACACACTAAAGCCCAGGTAGGAGGAAGACTGAGTGACGGCACATAGCACCTGCAATTTCCACACTTTCTTCACCAGTGGGTTCAGTGGACCTGAACACCACATGGGTAATATAAATGTGTCTGGAGGTGTACAGTGTGCAGTCATTGAAAATATGTTCGGTCATATGTAGAAAATGAAAATGACCCTGAAAATTATCCATGGCCAATGAGTCTGAGGTCGAAAAAATAATGAATCAAATCATTTTTGTTTTAGAATATATTGAATATTGAAAATGGGTCCCACAGACTTTTGACTCCATCAACTTTGTGAACTTCCTGATCCAGATTCATCAGAGAAGGCCCACCAACCTTTATTCAATTGCTATGGAGCTGCAAGAGGAAGCACAGTTCCTCTTCCTCATGGTGATGCAAGGCTAACCCACATGATGTATTGGGTTCATTAAATGTCACCATAAAAAGGTTTTTTTGTGTTGTTGTTGGAGAGGAATCCCTCCCTTGCAGCTTTCTCTGAGGTTTCTACATTTTTCATCTCAGCTTAAAGGTTGGGGTTTTTTGTAATTTTTCCTTCTGGGCTGAAAATGTCGCACTTTTTTAAGCCTGAAGCGGCACATTGTCATCTTCATGCTCCATGCTATGCTACACCAAGTGTACCCAAGTTGTATATGTGAAGTCTGGTAGTGTGTAGTGGGTTCGGTCCATGTTAATGAAATGATAGAGCTTGGGGTCAAAATATAAGAAAAAACTCAGAAATTGTTATTTTTTTTAAAAGTATGTTATTTGCAATTATAGAGTCAGAAAATGTGTCTGAGATTATGATGTAAAATGTATTAAACTTTGAGCATAGGACTATAGATGGTCATGAATATGCCTTGTCACACAACGCACTTTTGTGTAACCAGCTCATCTTCACCAGTCTCTATCTTCACTCAACCCCCCAGTCAGTCTGCTCGCCAGCTCATTCTCCTGCATGCTGGTCCTTCAACCCCACTTACAGCTCAGCCTGCCCAGCTATCGATTCCTCCTTTGCCCTCAAACTTCGACTGCCTGAACCCACACATCACCAATGAATCTTCACTTTATCAACTGTGCCCGTATGTTGCCTCTAGGTTCAACCACTGAAGCATAACAGCGTCTCAACTAAAACCACCTGAACTTTAATATCAGAATTTAAGATTTCTGTTCCAACAAATTTCTTGATTTATAATCTCTGAGATTACATCAGTTATCGCTGTGAGTTTATAATTTGAATTGATTCTGGATGTCCTTTGTTATTTCTGTGTTTGTGTACGTGAACTAAACACTTGAGGTGGATCAGGAGTTGCGGTCAAGTGGACAAATCATGGTTAAAATTGTCAACATGAAGCCACTGGTTGAACCCTCCACCTCTTCTGAGTGCTTATTAGCTCTATCAGCTCTGAACCTGTTACACATTCCCAACACATCTACAACTCTTGCGTAACATGTGTGTGTGTGTGTGTGTGTGTGTGTGTGTGTGTGTGAGTGTGAGTTCATCACTGTTGAGGCAGTGCAGCAAACCAAAGTGAAACATCATGACAGTAGCCTTGTCTGAAACCCATTTTGTCACGAATATCATTTGTGTATTTGTTTCATGAAATGTCGCTATAAAATTGTAATATAGACTATAGTGGTTATATATTGGGTATTATGAAGATAAATAATAATTCCTTACAGAGCAGATATGTCCCAATAAGTCACTGCCTGTGGAGCACTGCACCACGTCACCTGTATCAAGGCCTGGCAGAGAGTGTTAGTTAATGTTGTGAGATTTTAAACCAATTCTAAACCTTAACATAACTTTTTTAATTTTAAATTGAAAAGCTCAGAAAATGTAACACAAATCTTGTGTTAAAACCTTCAATACAGTAGTTGTGTTAGAAAATAACACACTGTGTGGTCCTCATATAGAAATGCTGTTGTGTTGGAAATTGACAGGTGTTGGTACCAATGGGTCTGTTTTAAGAGCGGCGGCTGTGGAACTGTCTGCACACAGGAATGATAGGCATTGAGCTGTTTGGATGGATAGGGCAGACAAGAGGGCCTGATTGTTGAGCTTGCAAAAAACAATCCTCTTTCCCCAAAGAAAGCTGGGGACTTGCATTGGAAAGGAGCCATGTGACTGATCAGTGCATATCTGTGGCTCGTTTTGAAGTATTTCTGAGCTACCAGTAATTAAAAGTTACACTTATTTTGCAGTTTCCCTTATTTCCCAAGGCTCGATGGCTTGATTTACTCAAGAATACACTGATCTGTCACAAGACGAATGCTGTGGTTGTTATTCTGAAGCCATCAAACCATAGATCAGCTGCACTTGTGCATGACTATCTGTCAGCAGGTTAGGTTCTATGCACACAGAGGACAGCTGATCCCATGTGATGGGCCAAGTCTTCAAAGAACGTCAACCTTGTTAAATCACACCACAGGGGTTAGAAAGGAATAAATAAAGCCAGTAGAAGACGGGAAAGGAGTGTGGAGGAAAAATCAACACACTGACATGCAGTTTGTCTAACAATGTACCGCCTGCCAGGGTTTTAAAAGATTAAAATGTCTGAGGTTCTTTTTTTGTTCCTCCTCATTAGGAAATGTCTTGTGTGACTTCTCATTGTCAAGAGCGTTTGATACTGTTACATTTTGTTCCCGTTGATAGCAATTTGCATTTTCCTTTGGTGAAACATCTTGTTCCATGTGTCACTACAAAGGATTGGTTCTTTTTTTTTTTAAGATCCTTTTTCTGTTGCACTCTTCCTTCCCCTCATACTGCTGAACCCGTGTTCCTTTTCAGCAGGATTCCAGGCTGTTATGATGTGTGTACCACTTTGTATCCCCACTGTTTGAACAGAGCTAAAAGAACTAAAAGAAGACGTGCACCATGTGGCTGCTCTTCCATGTATCAGTAAAGAACGCATGAGGTACAGTCAGGATCCCTCACCGAAGAACAAATGATGTTATACCTGCTATATTGGTGGAGGCAGGTGGAGGTAGCATGAAAGACTTTGGAGGAGAGATAGCATCTTCAATAGTGTCACTGGACTCTGATCCACTACATTGGAACCTCATTAGAGGAACACGATGTTGGAGATAGGAGAGGCAACAAGCGTTAATCAAAGCGGAAGCACAACCATTCTCTCTGATTCAAAGACTAAATGATGTGTCACGGGAATGCTATGGCCACATTAGCACTGCTTAAAGAGCAACTTCATTTTCTAGGTTAGAGTTAGAGAAGAACTCTGAATTTTGGAGCAGCATGAAGTAGAAGTACTGCGCCTTTGAACATTTGGCTCGATATGCAATAAACAGAGAGGAAAGCAACGCATCCTTTAAGCAGGGGCACCAGAGCTTGTTGGCACACTTTGCACGTTTGTAGAGTTCTCCAAATGTATTTATCTTGATCAAGATCAAGAGTAGGCTTAAAGTTGAGGGCGCTAAGCGGTACTTCTTTCATTCTTGTAACACTTTAGATTATTAGGCAAAGGCATCCCTGAAACACTGTGACAATTTGCACAAATTGCAGAGTATGTTTCCACTTTAAATATGCTTGCATGGAATTGTGTTTGTAGTACATTTTCTTAGGTCATTTAAAAAAGTAATTGATTCCTTTCCTTGTAGAAGTGCAAGTCAATTTATTTTGTCTCTGTATTAATCATGACTAAAATCTTAAAATCCTGTGATATTGTGAAAGGAAGCAAAAGCTAAAAATTGCTTATAATTTCATGAATTCAAAATAAGCAGTTAATGAGTCTAATATCAACATACCATGTATCTAGATATGTTTTTTTATCCTGATTACAATCACACTTAAATGTGTCTCTATTGTCTTTACTGACACCTGATCACTGTCCAGCTGTTCTCTCATCTTCACATATTTAACACATAGACAAATACATCCAAAAATGAACTGTAAGGTTGGGAAGTGTGGGAGATCCGACCAGAGCTCTCAGGAGGAATCCCAACCAGGAGCGGATGGTGTCGGATAAGACACGCAAATTAAAGACATATGCCGAGGGAGGAGAAGCAATGCAGCAAATCAAATGCCACCCCATCCTGTTACCACTACTGGATACTCTCTCTCACCCTGTAAGATTCAAGAGTACCCTTTGGTAGCTACGAAAGTAATTCAGGAGGAAATCAAAAATGGTTTCGCTCCACTTGTCTCATGGACAGTCTCACTAATAGCCACCCTGACATCGGCTGAAGTAGCCTTTTCTTCACACTGCTGTGACAGAAGCCTCACATCCCTCTGAACACTGAACTGTGCCATATGCCTGACACATACAGGCGTTTTTATTCAGAATGGTCAGCCATGGATAACGCGGCTCTTTATCTTCCATGGGTGTTTTTAACTGTTTTAGTGTTTGAATCCATCATTGTGGTAATTAAAGGAGTGGTCAAGTGGGTAATTAAAGACTGCATTGACAAGTTAACACCTAATTGTCCATATTGATTGAACAGGAAGAAGCAGAGTTACATCACTGAGAACACGCAGCAGTGCTTTCAACAACACAAAGAAGTAAAAACTATGTAATGATCAAAAAAAGCACCTTGTTGCAAGGCTTAGGAGGGCGGATTGGAGAGTTTATTCAGCTCAGTGACGCATTGAACTAATTAACAAGAGTATTTTAGAGGAAAGACATTGCTGGGGAATTCTCATCATCATTCGCGCTCTCATCTCTGCAGTTAAATGAAGTGTTATCTTTCATGTACAGTATGTGCAGGAAAGAAAAGGGTCGGGGGGTGGGTTTGGCAGCCAGTGTTCAGGACACTCATTATCTCTCCAAAGTGATAGTCATGTTTGAAAATGACTGAATTTTTAATGTCTACCTCCCACACTGGGTTGAAAGGGTTGCTGCATTGGCAGTCGATCTCAATTTGTTGCCACTTGAGATGCTTGTTTCTTAAATTCCTTTGCCCTTTCTCTCCAACTCTTCCCTTCCTTGTCTTCCACGACGCTCCTAAAAACCTTGCTCATCTTTCTGACTCTTGACCATAGTAATTTATGCACTGATGATGGTGGGGAGGCAGAGCCAGTGCCAAGATAATTACACCAATGGTTCCAGCAGCCATGTTTAAAGTGCTTTGGAGCTTCCAGATCTCGTGGTGCCTGGCGGGAGGGTGATGGAGATGAGGCCAGCGTCGGGTGAAGGAGACACAGTTTGAGCATGCTGAAGTTTTTCTGATGATCCACTACAATCTCGACAGCCAGGGATGGGGTGGAAATGCAGCCATGTGGCTCTAAACATATGAAGTGGGTCTATTATAAAGTCTCAGCTTGCCTCACTTAAGGGAGAGGGGCTGTGGAGGTCAAGCAGGGATCATTAAACTTAGCTGCGTCTGCTTATTTGCCCAGAACAGGGCAAGAGAGGAATGAGTGAAGGGTGGAAAAAACAAACATGCAGTCTCTGAACCCAATGTCTGAAGCTGAATGCTATTTCGACCTAACATGAATTGACTTCCTTGGACATTAGAAGACCATTTTTGGACTCGATAGTTAAAGAATTTTCTTAAATGTTAAAGAAATAGGTGGCAGGGGCACTACTGGTGTCCCTCAAACCACTGGTGCTCATGGAAGGGAATATGCCAAAAACTCTTTTTGGGAAAACTTGTATCCAAAGAATAATGACATGAAGAATCCAGGTCCAGGCTTCTAAAATGTTTTGAAAAATGTAAAAGGCCTTTAATTAAATGGGCATGATGCTTTTAAATACACCAACCATCTGGGTGTATGATACACGTTGGTGTATTTTAAAAGCATCAAGCCCATTAAAATAAAGGCATTCTACATTTTTTTTTAAACCATTCTGAGTGCCACCCTATGAGACGGATTGTAATGTGTGCGCAGTTGGTTGGTATAGAGCAACTTCCGTTTATATTTCAGTTATAAGAGCTAGACAGACGTGTAGGATTGTTGTTTGCCTTTGACTGCGGTAGGAGTGCCATTCTAGGTACATGTCTAACTGTGCAACTTCAATGTGTCATACACACCACACCATGTACACCAACACAGAAATAACAAAGGACATCCAGAATCAATTCGAATTTTAAATTCAAATTCAAATTGTAAACTGATAGATAGCGGAGGAGGAGACACAAAGAACAGTGTTGCCAGATGTGCAATAATTATCGTATTTATATGATAATGTTGCCCTAATACCCTAATTTCCATGATATACGATAACGTGTTCATTTTGTGACACTTAGTATTATCAGTTGTAATCAAGATTCTGGTACGATACTTCGACAGTTCCCACCTGTCAACGCTGACAAGAGAAGACAGGGAGAAACACAGAAACATTAGAGCACACACCAGGTAACATCATCGTGTGAGGTTTTTTCCAGATAGGGGTCATATCCTCTTTAACGTTTTTCTGTCATCACACATTTTAACAACAGCGTATGGAAGATCACACAGCACTGCTGTTGTTAGACTACATTGTGACCATGAAATAATGATTTGGTCATCTGGCTGTCCACATCACTTGTACTGAGTACATGTTGGCTGTGATTACAGTTTTCACAATTTTGTAAGTGCTTCATGTGAGACACCTCAATGTACACATATTTGAAGTGATGCCTTGAGATCTTCTTGGTTAAGTCAGACTGATTTATGAAACACAATGTTACTGCCATTTAACCATAATTGCATTTCATGATAACACTTCAGTCAAACAGCCTTCATCGGAAGACAGCCGCAGGTATTAAGAAATTAATTTCAATGTTGAAAGCCCTCCCAACCACCTAGTCTCTCTTCGCCCACGCTGTTGACCCTTGTGTGCACTGCACTTATTAAACGCACAGTTGCTGTGGTTTTTCACATTTCAAGAGGAGAGAAGCAGGTCTTTGAGGTGGAGGCTTTTGATTTGTTAGAGGAATCAGAAATGCAGCTACAAGTCCTGATGAAGCCACATCTGGGGAGGCAGCCTCCCACTGCCTGCTGCTTCTGCCGGTAACCCCTGATCACACAGCTCCGAAACGGCCACATAATAGGTGACCTATGTATGAAAATGTGCGTTTGTGTGTATAGAGCCAGCTTGTTTTTTTTTAACCTTTATAAAAGAAGGTTTTGATCATAGATAGTGTGCTGGAGGTCCACATTTATAGAAGAGAACACAGAGGACCCCTGTGCCATTACCACATACCCACAGCCCAGGGAAGGCAGTAACAAAGTGGCTGCTTTCACACTCTCAGCATGTTTCTCTATATAAGTAACATTTTTATCCAGGGGGGAGAAAGAAAGGGTGGTAGGGACATGACAAGAGTAGCTTCAATCAATTGATCTAAAATTCATTTTAGATAGGATGAATGGTGTGTGGGTCTACATTGTGGTTATAAATAACATTTCCACCCATCAGGATCAAGATATTAGTCTTTTTCCTGTGATCACAAGTGATTAACATCAAGCTTCCTTTTATCAGGACTGCAACATCACTATTTTCTGATATTGTCATAACCGACGTCTCTTTGCATGACTACGAGATAAAAACACCAATTCTGACATGGAATATGATGCATTATCATTTATATCAGCGTACGCACTGACATCATGCTTTTTACAGCCCAGAGCAGATGTAACCAAAGGAGAATATCCCTGTAATGTCCCAGCATCTGATCCCGATTTCCATATGGAAAAAAGGGAGCTGTGTAAAGCTGGCAAATAACGTTTCAATTGTTGAGATTGTTTTTTTTAACAATGTAGTGATTTAGTGAAAACCCTGTAAATCACTGTGGAAGTGACGTCCAATCACATGTATTTAATTTTGATGATGGGGCTCGGGTTTTGCCAAATTTGGATACAGATTGTGTCTTTACATCACAATGTTTACTGAAGTTCACACGACTCCATTTCAGTTAAAAGTCCTGCATTCACATATTCAATAAAGCTCTCTGTTTTGACAAGCTTCATTGCCTCTATTGTCCGGTGGTTACAGTCGACCTGGCTTGTGTGATTAGTAAGAGTCAAAGGGACCAACAGATCTTTTCTTTCACTGTTATCCACCCCGTCTGTGAAGGTCCTCAATCATCCATGGTCATGGTAGCTTCAGGAGTTGTACAAGGGCAAATAGACAACTGGACTTGATTGTGTTTCACTTCTCATCCAAAAGGCTTTTTCAGTTTTAACTGACTGGAGGTCAGTCAGGAATCATCTTCGAGAAAGACAAGCAAGTCCAGTTGCTCATGAACACTTGTCATCTGATGTTATACATACTCTCCTTCCAACAAATAACTCACTGTAGTGAATATATATATTATATTTTAATGTTGAATGTTTTAATGTCCTGTTACCGGACAGTCTGGAGGAAAGCCAGATGCATTTTCTTCAAATTCACGAAAACAACCGTCCTATATAAATGAGGAGTTGAAGTTGCCTCAAGAGAAGAGATTCACATTGCCCCCGAATCTCTCTCCAGGCAGGAGAGATGCACATTGACCCCGGATCTCTCCATAGGCAGATGCAGTGCTTGTATTGATGCTGAACTTTTTTGTAATAAACATTTTATACAATTAAGACGGTGTCATCGGAGATTCCTTCATCATCTTCACATCATCGCAACCCCAATATACGACAGTACTCCTTGCAGATATCCAAAAAAAAGATTTTTCTGATAAACACGACATAGATGAATAACTTGTGCAATGTGAAGGGTTCATCCTCTGCCCATGGGCTCACCCCCAGCTTTGCAGCGTCTCTGAATTGACCATACCACCAATATTGATGGGACACCTCTTTGTGTTTAGCCTGTGGTGTCCATTTATCATCATTCTAGCAAATTCCAGCAGAGTCTCAAGCCCTTTGTTTGAGGGCTCGGGTCAGCCTAACTTTGTGAAGGTCATCATCTTCAAGTTGATTCAGCAAACTTCCAGAGGAACTTGATGAGTTGCTGTACACTCCTCAGCAGCAAGGGGTCCTGTTGGCAGCCATTCTGGTCCTTGGGGAGCCTTAGTGTCCAGCATGACATCTTGTTTTTCATAAGTTGTCGGTGCTCATTCAAGGTTAACTAAATAAACATAAGAATGCCTGGTAAAAGCAAAACAAGAATCTGTCTCATGTTCTGTTTGAAAAATGATTTAATATTTATTTTCTTATATTCTTCTTATATCATTTACATGAGTGATAATACCTGACAGGTTGTACAACCCTTCATTGGAATGGGTGATGTGGGGCCTGACAACCACCTCTGCTTTGCATCAGGTGCTTTGGCTCTGCACAATCCATTCTCATTAAGCACATATAAACTTGGAGGGCAGCACCTCACTCATGACGTCGCTGCTTAACAGCAAAATGCTTGACAGTGTGACTCTTCTGATTATAAAAAGAACTCTGAGCAGATGAATGTTTTACTGCATGTGATGGCGATGTGATGTGCCGCCACACACACTTAGGGCCTGATCTACTAAGATCCCAAATAGAAGAGTGCTAAGTTGTGTGTGCATGAAAACAGATTGAACATTTGGATGGTGGCCGTTTTTGCGGGTGATCTACTAAATATAATTGCATAAATGATGACAGGCGCAAACATGGTGGAGGCAGTAATATTTAAATGAGTGTTTTGCATGTTGTCGAGCTACAGCAAAGACATTTTAATATCACTCAAAGAAACGTGTTATGGGAGAGTACCGGCGAGAAAGTAAATTCTGTGGGTAAAACTAAAAGCAATGACATGAGGAGAAGATGGCAGGACATAAGAAGAAGAACAAAAGAAAAAATAGCTCATAATAAACCCTGGTGGAAGAGATGCATCTGACCAATATTGAGCAGGAGGTGAGAGCTGTGTCCTCTGTGGCACGAGCGCTCAGGCGTGACACTCGGGCCACTGTAGCGCACACGGAGCGCACAGGCAGCTGGTCAGCGCTGTACCTGGTGTGACGATGGTGATCAATGCCCTGGCAAGAGAGGAATTATTTTTGCTTCTGTTGATCCGAATATGTTAACAGGTGCAGAAAAAACCCGTTCTCTCCGTTTTCTTCCATGCCGTCTCATCCTCACCACAAAACCTGCAGCCATCTGTGCATAACACTGTGCCGATAAGCACCTACCCTACTAAAATATGTACTAAATATGGACACTGTCACAACCACCGCAATTATTTTCAGGCTTTGTAAATCACAATGCGTGTGCAAAGAATGCAACAAAAGGTGAGCCAAAGTATTTGTATATGCTCCCCCCAATATTTTGCTCTTGAGTAGAAATGCCTGATATTGCATATTCATTAGGCAAACGTACAAAATGAGCAGCACATGTAACTGTGCACCATTAGTAGATCAGCTTGCATGTTTTTTTTGCTGGTGAAATCAAGTTTGCAGATGTTTTTACATGCGCAAACGTTAAGTAGATCAGGTCTTACGTAAGTTAACATTAACCTTTGTGTCGTGTTCGGGTCAAATCTGACCGATTTCCATTTCGATCAATCATAAATATTGTGTTTTACATTTTATTGTCTCAAGGGCTTATGATATCCTCCACACTAGGCATTTGAACATTTACAATTGCTGATCACTACTTTCATTGAATTTTGAGTTGTTTAGTCAACTTTGTAACACCTGTGGTGTTCCCGGTCAAAAATGACCGCCATAGGAAATGAATGGGTTGACCCTAGATTGTGTTCATTCATCAGATAGTACACAACCACAAATCCACCACCACCACCACACGCACACACAAACACACCTACACGCACACACACACACACAAACACACCTAAACGCACACACACACACCTACACACACACGCACGCACGCACATACACACACGCACACACACACACACACTCCACCCCACGTGAACCCCTTTCAGACTGACCATGTGTCCTCTCTTTCCCGTGCTTATGTGCCTGTCCCCCTACGTGAACCACACCTTCCAGACTAAATGTTTAACACTTCAAAGTTACCAATTAGGTGTTTGTTATGGGAACCTGGCTCTTTCCCGGGCTAATGTGTCCATCCCCACACGTGAACCACACTTTCGATACAAAACGTATGATATCTTCTCACAGATCCCCTATATATAGCTTGCTTGTGCATTGCTCTTATTTTACTCTGAACACAATGAGTCGGCGCCCGATCAGACGTTTTTCTGTCAGAGAGGCTCTTGACCTTTTTTTTCAAACTGATGAAGACGGGATTGGAGTTGAACCAGAAATAGAGGAGGATGTTTCAGAAATAGAAGACAACGATCCTGATTTTGATCCAGACCATCATGAGACCGAACAGTCAACATATGGCGAGGAAGAGGCCCCTGAGGAAGAGGCACCTGGGGAAGATGCCCCTGTGGAAGACACACCTGAGGTGACATTCCAGTCCAAGGATGGCAACTTGCTCTGGTATTCATCCCCCCAGGACAGAGGAGGCAGAACAAGAGGGGAAAATATCATTAGGATGTCACCAGGGCCAACACGGTATGCAACATCTCGTGTGGATGACATCAAGTCCAGCTTCCAACTCTTTTTACCAGAGTCCATTGTGGAAATTATACTGGCGATGACAAACCTGGAAGGGGGGCGTGTGTTTGCGGACACATGGAAGGCCTTGGACCAGGTAGACCTCCAAGCCTACATGGGTCTGTTGATTCTAGCAGGAGTACATCGGTCCAACAATGAGGCTACAAAAAGTCTGTGGGATGCAGAGTCAGGGAGGCCTATATTCTGGTCAACTATGTCCCTGCAACAGTTTCATGTCCTCTCAAGAATTATCAGATTTGATGACAGAGCTACACGACCTCTCCGCTGGCGAGACGACAAAAAAAAAATTCAACGGCGCCAGCACCTTCCCCGCACACCAGCCTCTTGCAGTCTGGTGAGGAGTCTGCAAGCCCCAGCCACGGCCCTGGCCACTCTCCCCCCAAAACAGGGGCAGAAACGGAAGAGATGCAAGCTATGTGCCCCTAGAGACAATAAGACAAGTCTTACATGTTTCAAATGTGATGCCTATGTTTGCAAGACACACTGTGACCTGATTGCCACACACACACACACACAATGTGTTCATGTTGATGTTCTGATGTTCTGTGAATTTGGTCTCTGTTTTGATTTTTCTACAATTAATGTTAATTTTGGAATACAACTTTCAATTTCTGTGTCTATTCACTGCAGTTATTCATGTAACCAGTAGTCTGAGACATTGTTTACAGGTTAAAAGGGAGTTAAATACAATTTGGTGACGATCAATGGTTTTTGTGTTAATGTAAGGGCAGTTAAAACAGGCCGGTCAAATTTGACCGGGAGCACCAAAGTAAGGGGGGAGAAACGAACACGACACAAAGGTTAACCGAATCTCTCTTTACTGGAGTTGTAGTGTCATTTTATAAATGCACCAAATGAAGTTGCATTATTTCAATTAGTATGTATTATTATCAAAATAAAAACATTACAGTACCACATAAATAGCTAATCGCAACCAGCAAAAAAATACTAATGATTCCTTGTTTTTATAATTTGTTATTTGCTTTAATTTCAGTAAAATTCAGTCACTGAATTATATAACTCTAAAACATTGACTTGTATCTATGTGTCTGTGTGTCTGTGTGTTTTCGACAGTCTAGTTCTCTCTCACTGCTCTGCAAAGGGAACTTGGATTTTGTTGATTAATATTTTAGTTGTGACAGAGAACGAGACAAACTCTTCTGAATATTTTGTCAGATTGCTTTCAAACAGCCTTGACTAAATGTTTTGCAATTACAAGACTGGGGAAGTTTTTTTTTTTTATTCAACTTCTGTTAATACCCACAAAAAAAAGCTTGTCTATGTGAGATGCAATAGCAGTATCTGTAAGATCTGGATTGGCAGTAGGTCCACGTGGCTTCATGCTTTGATGGGGAAATGAAGCTGTCCTGGAGCTTCACTGCTGTAATGGCTTTTCAAGCTTGTCTGGCAGCAGGAACACTGTTTCCTGACATGAGAATAATGAAATGCAGCGGCTGCTGATGTTCATAGACAGAGGAGCTTGTTTGAAAGAGGAGCCTTAACTAAGCAATCTGAATGCCATTCATTTCTTCTATTATTAGATGTACTGTGACCTACTGCAGCAAGCTGTCCTTTATCTCCACCTGAATACACATTGTTCTCAATGAGTTCCGACTCCTGTTACACTATTTTTAAGAGGAATTGAAATGTTATTGTGTTCTCGATGTTCTGTGAATGCTCTGAACATGTGGTTATGGTGCCTCAGCCTTCTCCGACCTGTCACTGAAGGAAGTATAAGTCTCATGAATACATTTATGTCGCGTCAGGTTCTCCGTGAAATGTTGATGAGAGGACATCACATCCCCATAACTGATGAGACATGTTTATCAAAAACTGGACACAAGTTCAACAGGTCAGGAGGAAGCTTGAGGAGCTCACTCACCCATTTAGAACAAACGTGACCCCAAGGTTACAGAACAGTGTTTTTATTATTAATGACATGAAGTCCCTGTTTGTCCCTGTTTGTAACTGTACTAAATGGACAGACTTAACAGGATAAGAGTTATTGTTTCTTTGTTTTTTAATCCATTTACCCCGCAAAAAAATTTAACTGCTCACCAAAACAATTTATGTGACCTGAAAAAATTCAGTCAAGCATGTCTGACTGTAAACTTTGGTTTGGTTTTGGTAAGGCTGTTGACTGACAAACCTCAAATGACACCCAAGAGCAGATTTGCTCTTAACACCTAATACCTTTTCAGTGCTCTTTCAAAACACTTTCCCTTTGCCTGAACACCATTTATACTTAATAGATTGGGTCATCTATTAACCAGAAGGTCTGTGATTCAGTCCCCATCTTCCGTATCCTGCGTACTGAAGTGTCCCTGTCCTGGACCATGTACCATTATTTTCTTCTTTTGACTACATTTTTCAGGGAGTTGAGTAAATGATGCATAATTGGTATTATCAAGTACATGTCCAGCCCTGATGGAGAAATTTGAATCGAGGGTCATGACGAAGGTTTTCATTGGCCAGTCTGATGGAGTATTAGCTTATGAGTGGCTCTTATTCAAAATGAACTTTTTATTTCACAGAGTAGCTTAACAAAAAGGTGGAATCCACAGCTGGAGGATTTAGGCTGCTTGTGGTGAGAAAGAAAAGGTCACAGAGACACAAACTCTTTTGTTTTGCTCTGAGCACAGTGGCCCTTGGATCTGGTCTCATCGATCTGACTCTGTATTTAAGTGTTGGACTGGATCAACCAAAGACACTATGAGTACTTTAAATCCTATTTTATTGTCAATGCATAATTTAATGAAATTAAATAATAAATGGAGGTGATACCAGTCTTTCTTCAATTTGTCCATAATGACTTATATTTATAGAGAGGGTAGTTGTTTCTAGGGATAGTTTAAGTGTATCGTCCTTTTGTTGCATTATATATGAGCCAAGAGGATAAGTGTGTGGACATGTCTCCTTTTTGTCCCATCCTTACTCAATCACATCCCCAGTGCATACATAAATCCTTGTACATGTGACCTCCCTGTGACTCAGCGTGTAGATAATAAAATACTGGAGCTCCACACTGCCTGTATGGACACCTGCGATAATAACATATTTTCAAACAGCCCAGGGAGTCAAATCATCAACAGATGAGACGCGGTGCGCTCCGCTCCATGTTAAACAGTCACTTAACGCACTGACACTGAAAGTAGCTTACATCCCGTCTCCATGGCAACCCCGCCAGGGTGCCTGGTGCCGGTTGGCGGAGCCGACGAAAGGCTGGTCAGGTGTGAAATTACCTCAGTGCCCGGTGCCACATGGAGCGTGAAGAGAGTTTAACAAAAGCAACATGGTTAGAAGAGAACCCTTCACCACACACACACACACACAAACAGAAATACATGTTTCTTTCTCTGTTGTCATACTAACGTGATTCACTTCAAGCAGAATTTATTCTCAGCGCTAAAGACAAGTTAAATTGGTGAGTACATGTGGGCTTACTAATGCTGAATAGTGGGATGAGTATGAGTGAGATTTGCCTTGACATCTATGTACTACAGTTCCACTGCTCTGGTTTTCTCTATTCCACATTGTGTCAGCTGGGATTCAAACAGTGCAGGCTGTTGAGGATGTTTTGATATGCAATAGAAATAACTGTTATGTCTCGTCAATTATGTTTATTCATGTTCATTTATAGAGTTTTTTCATGCCTGAGTTTACTTCATGTCTAGTCTTGTGTGTTTTGATCACTCTATGTTAAGTTAAACTTCACCCATGTCTAGTCTCATCGTGCGCTTCCTGTTTTATTTTGTACTCACCTTTTCCCTCTGGTTTCAGACCCTGACTTCCTCCCTTTGTGTGATTTTCCCTCCTTGGTGATCGTCTTCCCCGCCCCTGATTGGTTTCACCTGTTTCCCCCTTCGTCTTCCCCGCCCCTGATTGGTTTCACCTGTTTCCCCCTACCTCATGTATAAATAGTCCTCGTCTCCCTTTGTCCTGTGCCAGTTCAACTTGTTCTGTCCATGAGTGTTTATGAGAGTTTTGCTGCCAAGCCAAGTTTGTGTGCTTTTCAAGTTCATGATCTTTTGTTTAATTCGTAGTTTTGCAAGTGTTTTGTTTTGTTACCTTTTGAGAGAGCGCTTTTTGTTTATGCACCTTTTTGACTAAAAATAAACCTTTGTTATATTCACTGCCTGCATTGGAGTCGTGCATTTGAGTCCACCAGCATTTGTGTCTGAGGTCGTTACAATAACATGAATTCCTCAATGATGTCAGCCCTGCAAACACTTATTTGTACATATGTGCAAATATGAAATATATACAACCCAAACTAAAATAAAGGATGGCTATCATCAAAAAAACATAGAGATGTGAGCCCACTCCTCCATGTTACACGCTATTTTCTTCCTGTCAAGCCCTTCACAACATAAGCTTCATACAACATGCTGTCACTGACTGTACCTTTAGTTTCAAGCTGCGATGCTGCTGGTCTAACTCAAAGACGTAATTAAAGTGTAAGTCTGTGATAAACAGAATGATCAGTGTGATACAGCCAACAGGAGAGTGAAGGAGCTGTCAGTCATAGACCAACACAATCCAATCATCTAAGCAGACTGAGTTCACCTAATAACCTGAGAGCCTTTAAAATCAGTACACACGCTCATATTGAATAGTCGTGTGCCTTGAGTGACAACCTGTGTACAGCATATGGCACTGAGTAGTGCTCAGCCTGTGTTAAGAGCAACAAATGTCAAAGCTTTCATGAGGTGGATGCAGGTCGAAGTACTCCTTTGCAGGAAAAAAAAAAAAATATATATATAAAAACTGTATTTATCAGAAAATGTGGTGGGTCATAACTTTGAGCTTTCTGCATGACATCTGAATTACATGCCAGGCACAGTGGTGGCTGTGATGATCTGACATCCCTGTGAGCTCCATGAATATGATTTATGGTGACAAATATCAGAGAGAGAGAGGTACGTGTTGGCTGAACAGGGCTCAGTGCAGTTCAGTGGGATACGAGCACAAGAAAGGGACACACACACACACACACACACACACACACACACACACACTCAGCAGGAGGAGACTAAATCAATATATGGAGACATTTCATTTTTAGACTAATCCTGTTCTAATCTGTGTCACACTGTAAGACAGCACTGGTTTGCTCAGACTGCTGAAAAAGTCCCACAGCCCACAGCACTTCTCTGAAGCAGTGGTTCAGAGTAAACGTATAAACTTATATCTGCACTTATCAAGGATGGACCAAATGATGTGGTGTTAAAGAAGTGGCTGTTATGCACAACAGCTCAGAGAATTATGACGAATGATGAATAGCAAGGAGGCAACCAGCACTTAACTGCTTTGGTTACAAATGGATGGCAATGCTATAGAGTCTGTGTTAGATGTCAAATTAGACAACTTCTGCTGATAGTTTAGCAAAAACTGTTTTATACAACCACATGTTTGCATTTTGAGGTATCGTGTAAATAGAGGTGTGTCATATTTTATTTCTTATTATTTTGTTGTCACGGAAAAATGCACCCAACCCTCATTCATTATTATATTTATTCTGTCCATTATAATTTGGGTGCCTTTGTTCACAGTCACTCCTCTGTTCACTGTTTCTAGTATAACTGAAGTATTCTGGTTGTCAGCTCATGTCAAAATGTGTGAGTTATCATTTCTTTCATCATTACTAATTGGTGTAGTGTTGCTGTGATTCTTACCTTCATGAAATGCAACTCACTGCTGTGTGAGATTATTAGCAGGGTCAATATTTTTCTCATTAAAAATCTTCTAAATATGATAGTCATTACAGAGAACTGCTTTTAATGATTACCAACAACATTTGATGTTTTTTTTTTTTTTTAATTCTTAATGCTAATAAGAGAACCTGACCTGCACTGGATAGTCCCCCTCTCATTACTGGTGTTACAGTGGCTGTATGGGGTTTAGTTTTCAGAACATTTCCACTGATTTGTAAAGTGCATATTCAAGCAGGTTTTCCAAAATAAGATAAAGTCCATATTTTTTCGACTGTGTGTTTTCCTGTAACACTTAATATGCAGTGCCATAAACACCCTCCTCCTCAGAGTGCCTTCAAACTATTCTGACTTTTGACTTAGAAGCACCAAAGCATTGACAACAAGCTTATACCATGTGAAAACTGAAGAGAGGCACCATGAGTATTTCTGCAAGGTGAACAATGTTTTATCATTGCTCTTTGGAGTCTTCTCAAGGTTTTGTCACTCGCAGCCGATGTGTCTTTGAATTTACTCATCATTGGCACATCAAAGCCTGCAATGACGACGGAGGCAGCATTAAAAGCAGATCTTTGCAGGCTGAGGGTGGGGAGGGGAACAAGATGAAAATGTTCTGCAGAGTGGCAAGGAGCCAGGCTCCTCTACACTTTGAGATTGAAAGTTGCGGCTTATTCCTGTGTTCTGATTGTCCTTGCCTCGCCCTCAGTGAACCAGATAATCATCTGTAGCGAGATGGAAGGCGACCAACAGTGGCGTGTTAGCACCGCAGGGACTTGGTGAGTAACTGTAGAATGAATATTCATATATGTATTAAGCATCAAAACAGCATTACTGAACAAGAACAGATTGCACAAAACTAAAAGTCAATTAGAGACAGGAAAGGGTGAGGGATCCGATAAATGGCATATGTTGCCACTAAATTCACTGATCAGTTACAACGTTGGTGCATGTCTGTGGCCTGTTTTGAAAGAGTTCACTCTGAGCCATCAGGATTGTGAAACATATTGTGTAGAGTCAGTTGTTTCATGGCCTCATAGCTCGACTCTGTCAAAAATACAGCAAAAGGGAAAACTGGTTTTCAGCAAGAACGATTTTAAGGTCTGGACCTTCTATGTAAAGTGCCTTGAGATGATGTATATTATGATTTGGCGCTATACAAATAAAACTGAATTGAACTGAATGTGGTGTCTAATTAGTCTACATTTTCATTCTTACATTATACAACACAGTATGTTTTGATGTATGTTGTGTTGGTTCACAAATTATAAATGAATTCTCATTCAGACAGTTCATGAGCCAAATCTGCATCTGAGGTCTGTCTGCACTGGTCCACGAACCCAGGAAGGACAGAGGTGACCGAACCCTTTATTTTGTGAAGGATTCAATGTAATTCAGTGGAGTTCTTTAGTTTATCTGTGAGCTGTTTGAAACCCGTGGCAGACAGTGAGGTGACAGCTGTCTGTATGAATGGGCCCAGTGTGGCCTTTGCAGACCTGCACCACATGCTCATCTGCTGTCTGAAAGTGGGTTCAGTCTTTTTCATTATGTTTCCAATGCAGGATAGAGATGAGAAAGGTTTAGTGGGCTGGCACATTAATCATTCATTTAAATATTTATTCATCCTATTGTTACAACCACAATAGGGAAGCATTGGCAGGTTGACTACATGTACAACATATTTACATCAGAGCCTTTTATAAACCGACATGTTGTGGTGGTCTTTTTGTGGTGATGTAATTTAAAAGCAGATTAATCTAAAAATATATTCTGGATACTTTCCAGCAGTTTTTCAGTACCTCAACAGGCCAGACTACCATACCCAATATAACTTTAAATAGCAGTCGATTGAAAGGATGCAGATAATTATTTCAGCAATAATTTAATTTATGTTTCTCACACAAGGTAGATAATCAAATTGTCTCATTTTATTTTGACTGTTTATCACATACAATTCTTGTTTTTTTCTGATAAGTTTGGTTTTAATTCAATATTTGATGCTATGATTCATGACTGCATGGGAGTAACAGCTCCATTGACTGTATCAAGAGTAGCATATCCAGAATATTTTGATTTCAGTTTTGTACAGTGGGAGAAAGTGAACACATATTGTCCATTTGTATGCATAGTTACTGAGACAAACTGCTATAGCAGATCTTCAGGGATTGAACGGTAATTGTACTTCAGTATTTCCATTTCCAACTAATACTGTCACACCTTAAACATTAGTAGATTTTGTGGTTTTACCTTTTACCATTGTCAGGCACTAATTGCTCTATGGAGCAGTGTGAGCCTGCACGCTTCACAATGCTGCTGCCAGGTTTGTGATATTCCAGCTCTTTCCAGAAGAGGTAAGTGAGAAGAAGACGGTTAGCTTGCAAACGTTTATGTTTTTGCAGGTTTCAAAATATGCAAAAAAGAAAGAAAAAATCTGATTTGTGAAATGAAATGCACTCAACATTTTAAAAGGCATCAACTGAGCATAAACATGTCAGTATTTACCCGCCTCTTGCTTCTGAAATGGCATTTACACAGCACAGGAGCCAGGTGATAGAGACATTAACAATAAGAATAATCTAACTCTATTTCAGAGGTAACAGGTCGATCACAATCAACTGGTCGATTTTGAATGCCTTCATGTCGATCTCCTTGGGACACATTGGCTGCGATTGCACTGCGTACATATACAATGACATATTTTTATAACTAACACTGTATAACAGCTACATCCATTTGTTCTCTCCTTATGTTGTTTTAGAGGTATTTGCTTAAGTAAAGTTTATAGACAACTCAGATAGTTGCAGTTCTGGTCAGCTGATGATGGTAATTCAAACTTCAATTAATTCTGAAGCGTGAGTTTTGTCATTCTACATAAGAAAAACACAAGATTGTCAAGATCATTTAATCTCTAGATGTCTGTCTTGTTTGTTTGTGGAGCTGGCAGCGTACAATGGTCTTATCACAGCGCCTTTCTCACTGATCACAGCTCTCTGGGTCGATGACAGAGGTGAGATAAGACTAAAACAAGCTGTGGTTGTAAAACTAAAACAGCTGAAAGGTGCTACAAAGGTATGTAGAGCTGAGAGGAAGTGCAGAGTGACTGAGTGGGTTTGTCATTACATGCAGCTCCTTTTCACATTAGAAGTAGTATTCATTGATAGTGCCAGTTTATGAGAGAGGTCAGAAGCATTATTCAGTCACTACACACCTCACCTTGAACAAATATTTAAAAAGTGGGATTGTCTGTGGAGTGAGATGTGTGTGTCTGTCAGGGCCGCAAGGTCTGTGTTGAGTGCATCCCTGTGCGGAGACACAGGAGACTCCTGCGACTAGAATAGTCAAAGCATTTGCAAGTATTAAACTGGAAAAGTCAATTGTATGGGTCTGAATGAGATTTAATCTGCACCTGTGTAATAATGTTGAGCAGAGACTGGATAATCAGAGTTGGTAAAAACGAAATATTGGACATTGGACAATCTCCTGCATGAACTCAGCTGTGGTTGCCCAGTTACGCAGTTCTGATGCTTGTTTGAGTAAGGAATGGGCAAAGCTGTTGAGACTGGTCTCTATTGAGTGATGGGTGGGGGGGGGGGTGCAGCCAGGCCCCACGGCTCTGCTTCTCCACAGAGACCAATCTGGACCTGGGGCTTCGGGCTGGAGGGGCTCTGCTGCATCATCTGGAGGCTGAGTGAGCCTGAGGTGAGCAGACACACACACAGGTGAATGAACAAGCAGAGCACACATGCAGTAAACACACACACACACACACAGACACACGTACACCCGATGGATGCCTCAGTGAGTGAGAGAGAGGGAGGTTATTATCTCCACTCATGGCATGGCATTGTGTGTGCATCCAGGAGTCTGACATCTTGTCACTACATGAGAACAGCCCGGTGCTGAGTGCCAGTGAATGAATGACAAAGATGTTTGCTGCTGTGTGTGTGTGTGTGTGTGTGTGTGTGTGTGTGTGTGTTCTTCTCTGTGTTATTTTGCTCTTTCAATTTCGCCTCATGCAGCACTCCATCTCGTCCCCTCACTCTGTTGACTGACAAACTGCTGAATGATATCATTAAAGAATCTACATCTCAGAACAAATACATTAAAAAAAATCCCCACACAGACTGTTTGAGGCTGTCCGATGAATAAAACATTATTCATCCCAAGCTATAGTTTTCTGTTCTACGCTCCATCTCATCATTTAACATTCTACCCAAATCAGATACAAATATTATTACAACTTACCTCAAACATGGTCCCTGTGGCAGTTTTTCTTTTTTTTTATTAAACTTTTTTAACATCATATTTAAAGTGTGTCCAAATGTTTTATTTCTCCTCAGGCTCCATGTTTTTCTACACATATCACAGTATTAAAGAGTCAGGTTAGCTGTGTTGTAGTATGTGAGGATCATGCATGCATTCGTCTCTGGTTTTCATGAGTTGCCGTGCAACACACCTCAGATTATAGTCAATCTGCCGTCCAGTGTTTTTTCTGCAGTTGTTCAATAGGTGCTCCTCTTTTTTAAGAACTTTAAGCAGTCAGTGTATGGATGTAAATAAATAGCCCTTATATGCATAATATGACGTCAAATCTAGAAGTGTCTTTGCACTTCACGCCAAAAAATAGGCAGATACAGAATCTAAACAAACACTACAAACCAAGGTGAAACATTTATTCAGGAAACCTGCATGTTCGTCACCCCTGATGCTTCTTCTGAACAACAGATGATGATGATGATGATGATGATGTGTGGGCTGCATATAGAAGTGCAATGTGAATGTTTGTGTGAATGTGACCTGTAGTGCAAAGCGCTTTGAGTGGTCGATAAGACTAGAAAAGTATTATATAAATACAATCAGGTTCTGTTTGAGTTGTCATTTTGAGTTTCTTTAAAATTGCTCACACATTCATTTGCACTGAATAACAGTTTTGTGCACACAAACTAAACCTGCCCCTGCATCTCTGTTTTCCTCTTCCCTCTCTTGGCTGGGGGCGGACAGACAGCTTGGATGTGGGGTATGTGGCGGTTGGTAGCGAGCGACTCTCTGTTTCTTTCTCCCTGCCGTATGGACACGAACACACAGACAGCAAACAAGCCATGGTGGTGGTGGCTCGTGCCTGCTAGAGTAAACACAGGGGCAAGCACATGCACACACTCCTGTTGGCGGTAACATGGTCCTTTGGCCTCTGTTCCACCTCACCAGGCCACATTAGCTCTGCTGGTTTGGCTCCTCAAACAACTCAGCGGTCCGATGTCCCCTCCACACCACAGGAACGAAGGTCTGCTTGGCAGCTGAGACGGTGTCGGAAAAGTGAAATGCTGGTATCAGCTTAGATCACTGATGGAGTTGCAACTTGCGACTCAGGGGTGTGTTTGACTGTGACAGCTGTGGAAACATACCCCTTCTGACTTAACGTCTGTCAATGCGATGTCCCGGGTCCTGTTATCACGATCACACAGCCTGTAAAACTCGATTCACTATAAATCTAACTTTCACTTGAGTGAGGACCTGGCTAAGACAATTTGAACTTTAACACAAATTGGACATTATTATGTCCAAAGATATGAACAGCTTTATTAATTCAAAAGAAGTGTTCAAAGGTTGCGATGAGCTGGTGTTTGATGAGATTAGAGAATACTTCAGTCTGGCTTCACTCACAGTTGCTTTATTTATCTTTCTAAATTTTGTCAAACTAACTAATCGATTTACAGAAAACCCTAACACATACTTTGGTTGAAGACTTTTGGACGTACTAACAAGAAACTTTATGCCACAATACAGTTTTTCTCCCGACAGCAGCTGGAATCATCAGTAAGGCTCAGGACCCCACTGCATAAATGTCTTGTGACTGTGAAATTTAAACTTTCAATTCCAAATAGCAGTCATACTGTGCAAATGTTCAAATTGTACATATATTCAATTCAATTGTATTTGTATAGTGCCAAAGCATAATATACATTATCTCGAGACACTTTACATAGAAGGTCAAGACCTTAAAGTCTTATTAATATAGAGAAACCCAACAGTTCCCACAATGAGCAGCACTTTGGCGACTGTGGAGGAAAAACTCCCTCATTAACAGAGAGAAACATCTGGCAGCAAAATCCTTGTATGTTTAAACCTACCTGGCAATAAACCTCGATTCTGACTGATTCTCCTCTTCCAGTTACTATTTTCGAATTCTACTTCCCTCCAGCAAACAACAAGAACCTCTGAGAACATATATGTCTGTTAATCTTTTTTGTGGTTCCCCTTACACTATTTTACAGGGGCACCTTAGCCGCATTGTGGATTTGGCTCCACCCAAGACGAATGTGAATACTTTTAGGAAGCCCAAACAAGCGAGAGTGCTTTTTTAAATGGCAGGATGATAGTAAGTACTGCCAGTGACCCAGAGCTGACACAGCACTATGGTGATTCTGTCTGTGCTACACTGAGCGATGGTCAGTCAGTCATCTCTGTGCCCCCTGACCTCCCATGTCACACACTACACACTTCCTATCGTCATAGCTCCCTCAGTTATCCATTGCATCTTAAAAAAAATATTCTGGGATGCTTCAAACAGAAGAGTGTAGCTTCCTTTTGACATTTTTTAAAAATCTCCTCTCCCTTCGGCCATGTTTAGAACTGGTATGATCTGTCCACAAATCCACAAGCTCTGAGAACAGGTGTGAACACACCTCAAACACATTAACGACACTTTTGAGATCAGATCAGAGATCAGTGATCACTCAGACCACATTTGGAGTCATGTGACTCCTTCCTTTTAGCTGTGTGAACCCAAATATGTCCCAGGCCACCCACTCAGCTGATGTCCTCTGATCAACCATGGACTCTAAATGATATTCTTTTTTTTTTTTTTTTTACTGTTTGAATTTAGTAATATATTATTTCATTGTACATGTACATGGAAGTTAATTTTTTCCCAAAGATGGTTTCTGTCATTTTAGGTTGATATTATCCAACTGATTTCTGTTCATGTTTCTGATTAGTCTGGTTTAATAAGTTGATGCAATGAAATAAGGGGAGACATCACGGTTGAGTGCTTATACTGGTGGGACCTCAATACCATGGCTCCACTCCACAATCACTATTATATATACATACATGTATGTACATCTATCCATCTATATATATGGAACAAGAAATATACACCAATCAAATGAAGCATTGGATTGGATCTCTGGATCTCTGGTTGTATTTTTTGAGATTGGGATCATAGATCACAGCCACTCAGCCTAATTGTTCCTTGTGACCCACAGGGATGCTTCAGTGTTAAAACAGTGAGTCAGGAGAACCCTCTGGGGTCATTTACCTCCTCATGCAGCTGCAGTAACAATGGCAGTGTAACTGTAGCATTTTCTCTTGGCTTGGCCTCTTCCTCCAGCTCTGTTGGCACAGTGATGGCTGTGGTAATGGACCCTCTCTGGCTCCTAACCTCTCTCATATTAGTTGGGAAAACACAGGCAGCATTTTGGCTGCCATTCTCCACAGTCTCCTAACAAGCTACAGCATGCACCCCCCCCTGGCTGCCAGCCACAAAGCACTGGACCCACAAATGTCTACAGCGGCCACTGCCATGTCTTTATACACTCTTGGAAAGATTGAATCTTTCTCTCACGGTTTGAGACCACAGATGTTTATGCATTGGTTTACCCACCATGCCTGTGTGTACCACACCCAACCCCCTGTCAGCCCCCGTCATGTTTTTTCGTCTTGCTCTGCTTTCTGTCCTCGTCTGTGTTTCCTGGCCTCTGGCCAATACTGAGTGTCATTTTTCTGCTATTACAAGCCCCCATAGCCCCAACCAGCTAAAACCCTGTCCTCACTCTATCTCTTCACTGCACCTCTTTGCCCCCAGATGCATTCTGGTCATTTTCTGTGTGGTTTGTTTTGGCAGAGGTTCAGTGAGCCGTCATGGCCATTTAATGGCTGGGTGCTCCCTGGCTCACCAGTGTTGTTTCTCCTATTGCCAGAATCTGTGACCCTGGCTGCACACTCCTAATTATAATTGATGCCTAAATGGCTGCAGTGCTTGACATGTTGCAGTTTTACATACATACAAATATAATAGATGAATAAATATAAAATAAGTGGGGCAAATATACAGTATAAACTGTAAAAATTCAAGAAGTAGTTAAGCACATATATTGTGTGTCTTTATAATGAATTGCACTGTACAATGTGTGCTGTTTTAAACACAGAAGTACTGCATTCATGTGTACAAGCACATTTTCTGCTTTATACTGATCCATTAGTGTTTATATACGGACTCTTGTTGATCACGATAAAGACAAATTAGAGAAAATGTAAAAAAAACACCAGGGTGCAATGGTACATTAGTACAGTACTGAAATAAGTTAATGTTGATTAGCTTGCGATATGTTTGGCAAACTTTGACTTTGCAGAATTTGTAAAAAAACAAGACAAAATGTATTCACTGACAAATACGAAGGGGTTTACCCTAACAAAACACCTTCAACAAACTAATGTGAGGAAAGCAAATCATGTGACTTTCAAGGATTTTCTCATAAATGTCTTGATTAGTTTTCAATCCACAACAGCAGGTGGCACTATGTGGTGACTGGCATTGGCTGTTCAATCTCCTCAGATCAATCTCCCATTAGATTCTTGAAAGGAATTTCCAATATAGTGATTCCACTCTCACAACTTTCCACTTGTGTAGGAGGTCACTCATGAGGTAGTCCAGAAAGAATGGGGGCCAATGAAGCTGTAGCGAGGCCTACTCCCTCTGATATATGGGTAACAGATATACAGTTCAAATAGGAACAGTTTATTAGAGTTACTCATCTTCAGTAAGGGTGAAATAACTTTTTGTAGGTATTTGTGAACAAATACACAAGTGCGCACTAAATGACTTTTGGACCTCACTCTCTACATATATTTTTTTATATTTGAAGAGAGAAATCGCTTTCTGCTTTAATCCAGTTTTGTTCCTGCATAAAAAGAACAAAGCCTCTCATGGGTTTCAATTACAAGATATGAAACAGTAAAATGACTTCAGGGCATGTTGTCCTCAAAGGCAAAATAAAATCTGACAGAGAAGAAGAACCAATGATTTCCAATAGCAAAGTAAGGTCATCTCTGTTTAATTTATACACCTATAGGAATATGGAAAATCTATGCCGTGCATAATCACCTTCTCAGGTCCAACAGTGTGCACCCAAAGCTGCCCATTGATCACAGCAGCCTCTTCTAAAAACAGAGACATCAACACGTCCAATAGGACCAGCAGGACAATGGCGAGAGATGGCCGGCCAGATTAATACTGGGAGACTGATGAATGTTCTTCTATCGCTGATCCGTTTTCTCAATTAATTTCATCTATTACCTGTGACAGCTACGTCAGCGGAGGGAGACACAGAATCACTACACAGTGGGAGTATCAGATTACCTCTAATTATCTACAGACGGAGGTTTGATTTATCGATGTTGGTTAATGAGAGATTTGATGTGTTACAGCCACTAATTGCCAAAGTGACATAAACAATAAAGTGATCAGGGGACTATGATGGCGATGATGATGATTATTTTTGTAGTCATATAAATTACAGGCCAATCTGTATCACAAGATTAGAATCATAGATGAGATCAATGGATATTTCTGACTTGACCAACAATCCCTATTTATCTTTGTGTTTGGGAGTGTGAGACCAGGTTAATTTCATATCCATGTTTTTCTTTTCCATTTACTGGAGTCCACATGGCCTGAAGATAGATGGAGGAAACACGGTAGCTATTATTGTCAGATGCAGGTGTCACACTTACATCTCTCTCCATACATGTTACCCTGTGTCTTCATGTCTGTCTGAGCAGTCTGGAGGGCAGGGAGGACAGATGGCATCCATGACACTGTAGTGTTTATGATGCTGTCTGATGTGGTCTATTCATCATTTAGATGAAACCCAGAGAGCTCCCCTCTGTACGCCAACACCCCCTGCTTCTCTGTTCAGTTTCTCTGTGCTAACTTAGATTGATAGATTTAGTCGATAGCCTAATGGCCTTTTTTGAAAAATTGTATCTGCTGCAGTCAACGTTATTGACTTCCAACATGATAAATATGCTGGAATTTTCTTGATTATTCAGTACTTACTGTCAAATTAGACCACAGCAGTAACCTGGGAATTCTACATTTGTGAATCAAATCAAATGAAAATGGTTAAAGGCGTTACAAATGACAAAAAAACTTCTATTTAAAGCTCCACTCTGCATTATTTGTGTATTAATAATGGATCAGATGACTATATGCGATGTGAAAAAGGTCAAACTCAGAGAATCAAGCTCCTGACCACATCAACCTGGTTTCAGCAGCAGGTGTGGAACCTCTGCACTGTACACTAGCAGCACAACCAGCACTGGCAGGAGACGGACTAAGTTAAGATAGTGGAACATTTAGCAGCTAAATAGACAGAATATTTTGTCGGGAGAGAAGCCAAAGAAGAGCTATAAGAGGGGATGTTTTATCAGTGATAATTTACCGAATATGGTTGACAAACATCTCAATTTCATAACAAAGAGAAAGAATGCTATGATAAATAAACCATGCCACAGGGCTCTCCCACACACAGCCAGAGACAAAGGAGTTGCTTTTATTAAACTCAAACATTAACCCACAAAAGGGTTTAACGTAAGTGGCCAGCACTTTGTGCCAGCGTCCAGCTTTTCAGCTCAGTGTCGCTCCCCCTCTGTCTCAGTCCTTGTGTGGGTCCAGAGGCAGCGCCGCTGCTCTCTTTTGTACCTGAGGATCAATCAGCTAACAGCTCTCACCTGCACTGATTGATCCTCTGGTCCAGTTGAAAGTGCTTTCCCAGCTACCTCCACACTCATTAACTGAACTCATCTAATTGTGTAATTACTTGACTAGGACAGTGGCCTCAGGCTGTCCGTCCATGCATTTATCCATCCATCCATCCATCCATCCATCCATCCATCCATCCATCATTTATTCTGCTTATTGTGTCGCAGTGTACTGTGTGAAAGGTTGAAAGGCAAAAACTGTACTGTAAAGTACTTTGCATGGTCAAAGAGAAGGGCTTTACAAATACAGAATTTGGTTTTCCCTACAGAAAACTTTGGGAGGCATCATCACATTTTCTCAAGAGTTTGTTTTCAAGAAAGACAACATAACAGTAGGGCGCTAGGTTTGTATGAAATGTAGTGAAACACCACTATTATCATTACAGTCTGTGGAAGACACATATGTGCACTGATATATAGTAATAGTATATGAAGCTCCGGTCACAGCTGAGTATTTGCTGTACCTGTTACCACTGAAGTTGTTGTCTATCATTGGCATCCCGCTGCACCGACCATTGTGTCTCAGTGCATTTCATTTTTGGACCACGGTATGAACCTCTGAGATGACAGCAGAAACAGAGTGGTAACTCTTAGCGCAGCGACCTCAGTGCGTCACACTCCCCCAACTCAGCCATTAGAGAGGCAACTCTGCGAGAAATTGAATTTTGAGTCGTTATCTGCTGGATGCAAAGCGGCTGGAATAATGTCTGTGAAAGAAAGACAGCAGCCAAACAGTGGAGAGCAGAAGGAGGGAAGATAGAGGGAGAGAAGTGAAGGAGAAGAGTGGGCTGGAGATAAAGCGTTGATGTGTGTGTGTGTGTGTGTAAAAGGCAGATAAAAAAACAAGCAGAGAGATAAATAGAGATGAGGAAAGTGTGGAGCTCAGCCTCATTGGCATGATGGGAGCGTATGGTAGATTAGTGTAGTGTCTTACTTGAGTTAATTATGTGCATACTGTTAATTCTGCATGGCCGGATGTGGGTCTGTGTCTACTGATGCCATGGAGTTTGTGGGTGTGTGTCTTATTAGAAAGTGATGGTCAGACCTTTGACTCCTCAGCAACGCTTTAAATGAACAACTAAAGTCCCGCATCAGCATTTGGTAAGTGCAAAGAGACTGTGCATGTGTGTGTGTGTGTGTGTGTGTGTGTACGTGTGTCTGTGCAGCAGCACGTGCACAGGGACTTGATACATTAACCTAAAATAGAAAGTGTGTTCTCCCAGGAAGGTTGTCCTCTAATTGACTGGATTCTGTGTGAGCAGCACTTTTTAAACACCTTTTGTTGCCCATTTTGCAGTGATTAAACAGGCGTTGCTTTTAATTGGCTGATCTTACTGGGACCCACTTTATACTGCAGAGTAGGAGAGGTAGAAGATAGAGAGAATAGGACATTTCCTTATACAACTGCATGAGTTTAAATGCTTGATTAATGGGTTTCTGTAAATTCTCCAATAAAAGCTGTGTCCAGGTAATGATCGAATAATGGGTGGTGAGGTGGCACGGTCTGACCACATACAGGCCTTCATCTACATTGACCCAGCACTGTTTAACTATGGCTGACTGTGAGAGTTCTACTCATCGTTTGCCTTGTTTTAATTATAATTTCAAAAATTACTTGTATGACTGTTAACTTAAATTAATAAATATTAAACAAGGGCTCCATCAAACAGCATTGGACTTGTGGGGCCTGTTAAGAATCAAAATATATTTGTTTTGCATTGGGTGATTTCAACTGAACTAGTCACACAACT
Organism: Paralichthys olivaceus; assembly: GCF_024713975.1. Lineage (NCBI taxonomy): Eukaryota > Metazoa > Chordata > Actinopteri > Pleuronectiformes > Paralichthyidae > Paralichthys > Paralichthys olivaceus. Next base: position 3,242,972 of record NC_091101.1, read on the forward strand.
CTTCAAACTCAACCAGCTACCACTGGTCATTGTCCATGATATCACCAGACCAATAAAAACCCTCACCTGTAGCTCTCTGACCCCTGCTTGTCCTGCTTGGAGCTGCACTGCACTCAATGTCACAAAGCTTGCCAGCTGATCTTTACAAGCAGCAGGGGCCAAGACGCAGAGTTAGCATCAAGCAGCTAAGGAGAGCAAAGGAGCAACCTGAAGTTTGCCTTTCACGCATGCACAGCACAGCTGGGGGTTCTCTGCACAGATGTCCCCCTGAAAGGTGCTATACAAACCCAAATTATTATTATTATTATTATTATTATTATTATTATTATTATGTGTTCACAATAGCATAAAGTCCTCCACGTTGTTCAGGTGAGAGGTGGAGCAGCCTTGTGCAGCAGACAGGTAGGAAATGACGTATTATCGTATTATGCTGTGGAGATCACATACCCCGCACCCTTGTTAGCTCTTATAACCTCAAACTCTCTTGACATCTTGGTTGGATTATTCTACGTGTGTGTGTCAGCTCGCCTACTCGTTCATTGTGAATCGAGCAGGGGATCTCCTGCTGTGTTCATACATCCAGAGAACACACGGAGTAACTGCGGAGTTCAGTGCACGTCTAAAAGCAGCTCATGTAACCTGGCATCTTCATCCAACATTCCCATTGGTCCCAAAGGATGCACACATGCAGACAGGAAAATCAAATCACCTGTTTTACGCATTCGTCTCTACCTGCTCTGTTGAGAGGGGGACTTCTCACTTGCCTAGTGAGAGATGGTGAGTGAGAGATTCCCCTCCCAACAGGAATTATTTGCACCTATTTGCGTCTCTATGTAAAAAAAGAAATCCCTTTCTGAGGATGCATGGTGCCCTGATTTAATGTAAATCCCTCCTGTTACAAAATGTGAATATACTTTCTGATGATAATCACAATAATTATAATCAATTAATTAAAATATAAACAACACTGAATGAATGAAATGATCAGAACAGCAGATCCAGAAATAATGACTTTTTGTATCCAACACATTCTTTTTCTTTGTCACATGGTGGTCACTTAGACCAAACTGCAACTTGACCATCTTGGGTACAAAATGAAGCAGACTCAAGTGACATCATTTGATGAAATGTATCAGGCTTCACACAGCTCCCCTCTGGAGACATGTATGCACTTCAAGTTCAGTGTCTGTGGTCTCAGCTGCAGACAGCTGTTTTATGTAAAACCACTCTGATAAATCAGACCCAGCAGAACGAGCTGATGAACGTACAGTATACACATGCTTCATTGTAGCATGTAGTAGTTAAAGAGGGAGTGTGTTGACACCAAAATGAGCTAATGGAGGACAAACATTGGACTTAGATTAATTAGATGTAATCAAAGATCATATCACAATCAGTTTACTCTGATTACAACTGTTTGAAGGCAAGGACGAGGGAAACACCCCTCCAAATGATGTAGAATAATCCTCATGATGTTTTCACTAGTTCATTTCATCTAAATTGTATGAATTGTAGTTTTCTTTACCCCAGAAAAGGCTCTTTATATTTAAATACTTTATATTTACATGGAGGGGACCCTCTCTTCAGCGGCCACCATGTTTTTTTACATTAGTCCAGACTGGATAAACTAAACACCTTTTGAGTTTTTATGACAACTGAAGCTACCACAGTTTCTTTTTCATGTTTGGAAGGAGAGGGTGAGGTGAGGGGTGTTCAGCTGCAACATGCAATTTCAACAATAGATATCACAAAATTCTACACACTGTACCTTTAAGTATCTGACCAATTTATCAAGAGTGGACGTTTTGTTATAAAGTACAGGGCTTTTCAAGTCAATTCTCACATGTTCACATGCATAGTCCTCCAAAGATCCCTCATTGCCCTTTCCCAGATCATGAGTCCACAGTGAATGATCTCTTCACTCCAGGTTTAGACAGCTTGACATGTGTGTCCTCTTCAGAATAGACTTGAAAAATGTACCCTAACCCATCCTTTAAGAAAAGTGTTGGCAAGCAAAATAAAAGCCATTTTTAGAAGGATGGCATATGGTATATTATTATCCACGGCTGGAGAGACTCAACTACACGGACCATTAGACCAAAGCAAAAAACTGTGAAGAGCTGCAGACAGGAGCTGATTCTCAGTGGCATCAGCAGTACCACCAACCCTGTCAAATTACAATCATTTGATTTAATATGAATATAGAAATGTTGTGTAATGGAGCTTTAATTTAATCTCTTCTTTGAGATTTTGATCTATGCATGGAATCCAAGTTAATGATCCAAAATAAATGCAGTTTTACTCTTATTTAGTGGCTCTTCAAACGTGTGTAAAGACAGATAAGCCTAATACTGGGAGTAGTATTGCAGTTTTATTATAGAGGAGGCTGGGGTGGGTGAGATATCAGGGCTGCTAGAATGCCACTTTGATGGGTGTGAAATGAGCACTGAACCCTGACCGCTATCACCACAGTGAGACCAAGGTGTGTGTGTGTGTGTGTGTTCTTGAGACAGAAGCACTGTTTCAATCATTTAGCAATGTCAACTGAGCTCAATCATCCTTTTGATTTCTAACATGTGCTCCCAGGTTACAAACCACCCTGCTCGATACCAGGTTTTTGTCTAATAAATGCTGTCACAGGTCATTTCTAATTAAGAGAAACCAAACTTGAAACAAGATGGCTAATCGAGGTGAGTCTATTCTGTGTCATGACACTCATCATATGTGCACATGCGTCAAAAATAGCAATCTAATTTGGCCCTCCTCGTCATTAATGAAAGAGTGAGGCTTCATTTCATGTTTTAAGATCAGATTTACATTGATTTAGTGTCACAGGAGCATAACACATGACGAGGAGAAGCTGCTTAATTCACACGTGATAATTACTATTTCACAATGATTGACAGAAACATCAAATTACAAGAATAATGTATGCCAAGCACCACAGGCATTATAACTCATGCTGCGCCGATAAAGCTGCATGCAGCTGTTTATTGCTGCTGCAATTTGCACATGCACTGTTTGCAGTGTAGTCATCCATTTTCAGTTTATTCCTGTTTCTATATTGATAATCAGTTACCAGCAGAACATGAACTCAATTAATAAAGGAAATAAAATGAATAATTTAAACAAATACATTCCAATTTGTTGAAGAAGGATCAATATATATATACAATATATATAAATGGGTGTAAACAGCACAGACATTAACACAACCACTGTTTTGTACAGTGACACTGAGAATAAAACATCCAATAAGATATAACCATAAAATGGAGACTTTATGTATTTCAATTACATATTACATTTTCATGGAACTCAATTGAATACTTTGAATGTAAAGGGTCACATTTAGTGAAGTGTTTTCTATCATATTGAGTTACTGTGAATGAATCAAATAACTTGAGGGATTTGATTAAATAAATTGTTAAATGTAAACATTTATGTATAAGTTTATCTTTATTTAATTAGACCACACAGCTTTAACAGCCGCTTTAACCATGATTTCATGAACTTTAATTCAGTTTTGACCTTGGGAAAAGCAGTGTGAGTAATAAAATACATATATTAACACAAGGTCAACTCTGGAACTCAAACTGTATCATTGTGATCAACATTAGAGTCAATCACATCATTACAGAAGGTTGTAGGTGGGAGAGATGATAACCTCTGCCTCTGCTTAAAGAAGCTCTCATGTCAGATGTGACTGGTATAGTTTTATCGATCGCCTGGAGTCCTTTACAGTGCAAGTCTCATTCACCCTTTCATACAACACTTGCTTGTTGTCCCTAAAGTCTCCAAAAGTAGGTTCAAGGTTCAAGGGTTTTATTGTCATATGCACAACAATTACATTTAGCAGTTGCTGGCAATGAAATTCTTGAGTCCCAGGCTCGCCTTTAGCCATGCTCAGAAATTACACAAGGACAAAAATAAAAATAGAACATAAAATACAAAAAATTAAATAGAATATATAAAATAATAAAAAAGTAGTGCGAATATTGTAAGGTGCAGAGAGATGAATTATGACAGATGGGAGGAGTTTAAAAGTCTTATGGCCTAGGGGGATGAAACTGTCTGAGCCTGGTGGTGCAGGTCCGGATGCTGCGCTAACGTCGGCCAGATGGCAGCAGGCAGAGCAGTTTATGGTTTGGGTGATCGGGGTCTTTAATGATCCGGTTGCTGTTCTTCCTACACCGCTGGGTGTAGAGGTCCTCCATGGATGGCAGCTCCATCATGGTAATGTGCTGAGCAGACTTCATTAACACCCTCTGTACAGCCTTGTGGTTCAGGACGGTGTAGCTGCCACACCAGGTGGGGATGGAGCCAGACAGGATACTCCGAGTGGTGCGCCTGTAAAAGTTGCACAGAATCCTGGGGTCCATGTTGAGCCTCCACAGCCTTTTTTTTTTTTCTTCTTTTTTTTTTGGAGCCAGAGCTTTCAGCTATAAAGTTCTTCTCCTGTGAAATCAATCTGTCCATTTAGGAAGCACAAGTGATTGTGAATCAGTTTCACCTGCTTTGGTGCAAATGAAAGTGACAACAGGTGCAATGGAGAAGCAAAATCAAGACAAGCACCAAAAGGGAATGATTTTACATGTGGTGGCCTCAGACAGCTGCTCTCTCTTTATCCTTCCTGACTGATTCTTCTGTAGTGTTGTGTTCTGCTAGTGTCCTTGTCACTACTGGTAGCATGAGGCGGAACCTGCAGCCCGATCAGGTTGCACAGGTAGTCCAGCTCCTCCAGGAAGGTACATCCATACGTGTGGTCTCAAGAAGGTTTGCTGTGTCTCCCAGCTCAATCTCAAGAGCATGGAGGAGATACCAGGAGACCGGCTGTTTAACAAGGAGAGCTGGACATGGCTGTAGAAGGGCATCAGCCCAGCAGCAGGACCAGTATCTGCTCCTTTGTGCGAGGAGGAACAGGAGGAGCACTGCCAGAGTCCTACAAAATGACCTCCAGCAGAATACTGGTGTGCATGTTTCTGACCAAACTGGGCCTGACGTCCTTTAGTGGGACCTGTGCTCACAGCCCAGTTCACTGTGCTGGATTGGCATTATGGATTCCTATTTTCTTCACAGATGAGAGCAGAATCACACTGAGCACATTTGACAGGTGTGACAGAGTCTGGAGACACAGTGGTGAACACGATGCTGCCTGTAACATCATCTGCACAGATCTCCATGTGAGAGCCAATGGTACCTTGGCTGCTGTTCAGTGTTCGGATGAAATCCTCAGAGTGACTGTCAGACCTCATGCTTGTGCAATGAGCCCTGGGTTCCTCCTGGGGCAGTACAAAGCCTAGCCTCATGTGGCCAGAGTGTGTAGGCAGTTTCTAGATGACAAAGGCATTGATGCCATTGAAAGGCCCTCACGTTTTCGAGGCCTGAATCCAATTGATTACCAATGGGACATTATGTAATGGTGTATCCCGCGCCGCCAAGTAGCACCACAGACTGTGCAGGAGCTCACTGATGCCCTGATCCAGGTCTGGGAGGAGATCCTCCAGGACACCACATTGTCGAGAATGCATACAGGCATGCAGAGACTGTACACAGCACTGTGTCACATTATGTGTTAAATTTCAAGTTGGATCAGCCTGTAATTTTCAATTTTTCACAGATTTTCGGTGTGGTTTTGAATCCAGCCCTGAATGGGTTAATGATTTTTATCACATCATTTTGTTTTCAAAAAATTAGAATTCGAATAATTTGTTCGTCAAAGATCAGTGGGATTTAAGTATTCCCTCACATTTTTGAAGCAGTGTGGTTAGAGGTGGTTCTGGTCCAGCTTTTATTTATGCTGTAAGAGGCTTAGATTGTCAGGGGACACATGAACTTTTTCTTTCCTCTTCCCCCTCTTCATCAAATGAATGTCTTATCAATACATGTTACTGACTTGATGTCTTCCCTGGCGTTCTTGTGTTTTACTTCTGCAGATATAGGATCCGGATGCGACCTCACACTGGATCGTGACAGTGCATCGTGGATTGTGATCATAGTTTATTGTTACAACTAGATACCTCTATCATTACAATTGTCATTACTGCTCCATCATCTCTCATCATTGTCATGAATATTGTTATTTGTTGACGTGCTCTGCTACACGCAGCATCTATTGCAGTTCTGTCCGTCCTGGGAGAAGGATCACTCACATGCAACTCTGTAAGGTTTCTATGTTTGTTATGTTGTATGTTTTTTTCCGTCTTTATGTTTTTTTTGGGGGGGTAGCTTTTCTTTACCTTTGCTGAGGGTTAAGGGCAGAAGATGTTGCTCAGTTGGGTGCTCAGACCTCTTTCAGCTCTCTCACCGCTCATCAACTCTCCCACATACCTGAACTTCATCCTCCAAGAAGCACCAGTATAAGCACCATGCCCAGATCATTGTCATTGTCACCTCTTTATTGGAAGGTCCTCCCAACTGTCTGAACGATAGCATTGTTGTTTTTGCATCTGTGCCCAAGATTGCCAATCAACTCCTCACACTCAGCCAGCCTCTACTTCACATTTCATTGTCTGACTCTAAACCAGGGAACTCTCTCAATTGGACCTGGAATCTGAGAAGAACCAGCATCATATATTTTTGAACAACTGCTTTGTCAGTGAATTTTAAATTGTGTGAAACCTCTTTCTGTGGCTCTGCTCCTCTAACATTACAAATCTTAACGGTGAGAATTTGATAAGTATGATGGTGTCATGCACCTCCCCCCCCAAGTCTTCCTCTTTGAGACATGCAATCCATAAATGATTAGCTGTTATTGCATTGATCAGATTTGTCCTTTCGTGAACCCAGAATGACGATGGAGCAAACTGCATTTAGTAATGAAGACAATGGGATGAGGTTGAAATGTCTGAAAAAAGAGAAAGTGAATTCATTCATTTCAAGTAACAGATGAAATGTCAAGTTTTGAACTAACGGGACAAATGTGAATTTTGTTAGAGAAAATAATAAAGCATGATTTGAATCAAGGATTTTCAATACATTTGCGACATCTAATTAAATTAAAGTGCTTTTGCAGCGTGTGTGTATCAATCATCGCAAGTAAATTATTCAGGTTATTTAATGATTTCGAGAACACTTTGTCTTCAGCAAACATTGTAACAAGCTCTACACAATTGTAAAACTTGTTTTTTTGCGAAAAAACTTTCTGAGGCAACTCTTTCATGAGAATGAATCAACATAAATCTGAGACAGCAGATGTCAGCGACTGAATTCTTGCACAGGAAGAATGAATCATGAGGAGACAGTGACACCACTGTGATTTATGATGTTGGGAGTTTAAGGTGTCCATCCTTCTTCATATAAAATTGTAGGTCAAGTTATGGGGCCAGTTACTTTTAAAGTGAGGTGAAGCTGGGGCAATAAATCAGTGCTTCAAACCCCGAGTTGACATTAGAGGAATTGCTCAGAGGAGAATTAAAGACTTTTGTAAGCATATGTGTTGGTAGTCATACAGTTTTATATCCATTTTATTGAAGCTACGGTTAAATTGGCTCCGCCTGATACACAGTAACATGTGTCAGTGTGAATAAAACAAGCACCAATTAAGAGTTGGAGTTGAACCCAAACCTTGTTCAATTGTGCAAATGTGTTGTGTAAATGCATGTGATTTCTACAAGGAGCCTCTCTTTTATATCAGTTCCTTTGTAAAACTGTGAACTACAGTTACCCATAATACTCCTCTGTACAAAGACCCACAAAACAGATATGTGACTTTGAAGACCCCTTATTCCAGCCTTATAAATGTATCATTTGTACTGTATTAACACAACTTGCCATTTCACACATCCTTCTGACAAAGGGAGAGATGAGCATTCATTCATATTTGTGTTCACCTGATGTACGTTAGTCCGATATTCCTTCTCTTTGAGCTCTAGCTGGAAATAATCATGTGTATTTATCTGCTAAATGCTTCACTGTGTTCATCGACTAGTCTGTGTCTGCTGTTTAAAGGGCACAAAGTGTACAATGGGTGTATCAGAGCTCTTTCACTGGAAACCTGGGGAGGGACGTGTTTTTATGCACAGTTGTATATCTACTCCTGTTCTACAACTCCTTTCTTTATATATACACTATACACACCGAGTGTGAATTCCTTACAGTTTCTTGCTTGTTTAACATAATGTTTTCTGTCGTAGATGATGATGAATCAATTCCATTAAACCAGCTCAAAGGACTCATGCTACACAACAGCTTTTGTACAGTCAGGGATCACCAACAAAGTATTCTAGAGAAACACTGCCTGCAGGTCAGATCTCCATCTGCTCCCTGACAGCACATACATGTGGCTAAAGCCATCACCCACTAGTCTAATATTACACCGCAGGAAACAAAGGCTGCATTATCATCTCTGAGATCCAGATCAGATGGTAATGTGGGAGTTGCCTTTTTCCAATTGTTTTCCATGGCCAGTATATTCATGATGCGCATGATACGCTTTGTGTTGCCAGTTTTTAGAGGAGGGCTCTGAACGCCTTCACTTGGAAGCATTTATGGAGGAGGAACATATGACTGCTGTTCTCTGATGCCCCAGGCTATATGACTTTACTAATCTCTGTTACCCTGATCTGAACAGAGGTCTGCACTCATGGAGAAAAATGACTTTTTGAGCAAGTTGTTTTTAATGATTTAAACTAGTGTTTCAGTTTCAAAGTGGTTCTCTGTGTCCAGCATATCATTTTATATTAGTACCCCTCTAATATATAATATATGATCTTATATATATTTAAATAACATGTAAGATTTGGGACTTCACATTAAATTCATGATCATGTGGACAGGTGATTCAGTAGTTGCTTAGCAACAGTAAAAAGCATCCCACCACTCCTTTTTTTTAAAGTATAGGCTTCAAAATAAATTTATCATCAATCTGTTTGAAGCTGCGACAGCTTCTTAATGAAGTCATGTTAAGCCAATACCAGGTGAATTTAGACTTTTGGTTTGTCTTTTCATCATCAAAGGTATTCTTAATCACCACTTCCTTAATAATTAGTAGCATAAAAAATATTTTTGATTTAATTTCTCATAAATATTTAGTTGTTCCATGTTTTACACATTATGTAAAATGGCCTTTTATGTGTTATTTCATCATGTTTGTAAAACGCATTTCATATTAACTGGTGGAGGGGTCACTAACACATCTTAAGTAGGGGGTTCAGACCAACCAGTACCCCCTGTAATTGATATCCCATGTATATACCTACAAAAAGCTTGGCAGTATATGTATGATTTGACTTTTTGATTCATGTTATCAATATAAATCTGACATTAAATATATTAGAATATAAATATGACAGATTTTCTAAATAAAAGTGACTTAAATGAGTAACTGGTAGGTAATGAGGTACAGTAGCTCTGTCTTCAGAAGTTTCCTGCAGCTATAAACTGTATGATAACCCTATGATAGGATACACTCACTGTTCATTAACCTACATACAAGTCTTTTCAAAATGTTTCACCTGTGTTTGGTTTTTAATCAGTTCAAGAACGTGGAGATAAACATTTCACTGGAGCATCAGAACTCACTGTGGAGCCTGCAGCTCACCTGCCTGTGTGTCTGTTGCTGCTTCTGATGAAATGATGAACGAACACAAACTAATCAGCTCAACAAGTTGTGGGTACTTAAGCTGCTTACCTACAATATATTATAGGATATAATGTAATTTGACTCATGATCCATTTATATAATGTAATTCAATTCCTGCTCTATTCACCCATTTAGTGGTATAATGAATTGTTAGTTCAATAATTAATCCTTCAAATTCCCCATGCCAAAGATGATGAGTGTAATTTGTATCAACGATTGATGATTAACTAACACAATAGGCACATTTAAAGAATGTTAAATGAGCTCAGTAACTAGTGAAGACAGACTGAAACATTTACTGTTGGTCATCAGATCAGTGTCTGTCAAGGTTCAAACTTTCACTTTCCACCTATTGTGTTTCACAAAAAAAAAATCTGTTAAAATATTAGTGGGGGAAATTGAGCTGCAACTTGACCTTGTAGAAACATCCTACAATCCATGTCTAAATCTACAACTATAAATAAAAGTATATTATACTGAAATCTCAGACCATAAAACAAAAAACAAGGACATTAAAAATAGGCGGCATAGAGCTGAGGAGAGCTGCAGAGTTGAGCATGATTCTCTGTGGGTTCATTACTATGGGTGACATCTACCACATTACACATATCAGATGACCTGTTGTTTGCATATTAAAAGTCAGTGCATTTTTAAAGGGCCACACTTATGGTATTGATAAAAATTAACCATGGAGGAATTTAAGGTTAAAGGGCATGTCTGACTGAAAAGATGTTTTTCGTTATTGGGTTTTAACTCAAAGCATAATTCCATTGGCCTGTGTGTCCATGTCCATAATAGCAATAAATGTACTCAGCATTTCAAGAACACACTGCTATCCGCTTGGTCATTACATTGAGTTAATGTAATTTCCTGGATATTTACTGCTGTTAATGTAACTGACCCTAAACCCTAATCCTACATTATACAAACTTTAAAGCATGTCTTCAACATGTTTTTAGTATTCATGTGTCTCCATGGGGACACGTTCCAACAATGTGCAATCAGCTCCAGGTCCCCACAAAAATAGTAATAGCTAGACCACACACAGACACACAGTGTTATGATCCTGATAATATGTGCTTTGGGAGATATAAGGAGGAAATGAGAAATTAATGTGGGGTGCTACTGCAGTCACTCATTTGTACTCAGATCTTATGCGGTCCATGTATGTTGCAAACCTGGACACTTGAGAAGTGAATGCTGTCCTCAGAGCCAAATTACTACATAGGATGTCTGTCCCTACCTGTAATGTAAAGAGGCAATGCCTGATGATATGTAACATTGCTAAGCTAACATATATATATATATATATATATATATCAACCTCTGTCCTTTCTGCGCGGTATCTTAGCTGTTCCTAGGACAGGGCTGTTCATCGCCCTCCATCAGGACTTGGGTACACTAGGCACAGATGTTCCTGTACACTATCTCAGCCATGTGGTTGTGCCTCTCTTTGTTCACTGTCCTCGCCTGCATCATACACCCTTCTATTATGAGCTGGACTGTTCAGGGGCATCTTCGCATAGCTTGCACCTTGGGCTTGTGTGCATATAAAACCTTTATGACAACATATGTTTTCTTGAAATGTGTCATTTTGCTCATGCAAATAATGACTGTCTGAGATGGTAAGTATTCTGGCACCACAAAAAAAATTTAGGCTAAATTGAGTAGTCCAAACTATCCATTATTTTTGCAGAGACATCACCCCAACTTAAGACCGTGTGTGGTAAATGAAGGCAATGACAAACAACCTGCTATGTCAGTGATCAATAGAATTCTACATTCAATAGAATTCTGCAAAATCAATCAAGCTGTTTAACATCAATTATTGTCAGGTGGACAAGGCCAAAATTGGATTGTGTATCAACAGGCTCATATATCAAGCACACTAATCTAACAGTAATTGTATCATTATCATTATTGAATAAGACTGTGCTGCATATAGCTGCAGCGCCTCCCCTTCTCTAGATAGGAAAGGGGAAAGTTTCACAAAAAGGAAAAAAACAGCCTCCATCATTGGATTTGTGAGTCAAGTGGACTGCAGTGATTCACAGGCTTGCTGCAAGGTGATTCAAGGAACAAGAGAGAGTCCAGACAAAGCTCTCTGACTTCAATCGCGGTCCTCCCTCCACTCTCAACTCAGTGTTCGAGAGGTACTGTCAGCGTTGACCTAAATTAGACCCCCCCCCCCCCCTTCTCTCGCCCTCCATCTCCCTCTCTGATTTAATCTCAGGCTCGGCTGGGTTTTGTCTCTCTGAGAGGAGAAGTGGTTTGGGAAAAGGCTGTCGGTTCCAGGCTAGCGTGCCGCGAAGGGTAAGAAGGAGAATATGAGCTAATGAAGTCAGTCCTGAGTGGGAACAGCAGTGCCTCTTTTTTCTCCTGAGCTCAACTTCCACTTGTTAACATGACATGTTAGACCTCTGTATCCACTTTTGTCTCTGTCACCATCACTCCATTTTTTTTATTTTTTATTATCAATCAGTCTTCACCCACTGGCTCCCATTTCCTCCCTTTCCCCCTCTTGGGCTCGTTGTGCTTTTTTTCTCCTTCCCTCCATTCCTCTAGCCCTCACTGTCATCCTTTATGTACATCTATTCCTGCTAATATGGAGCTGGAAAGGGCCTGAAGGTGACACTGTGACAGGCGAATCAAGCTCTTGTTTTTTGGCATCACTCACACCCGTCAGGGACTTTAATATGATTTCGGAGGCCCTTTGAATTCCATTTGTGGCTATCGAAAGTTATCAATCTGCCTTGTTTCCCTTGGCAATGTTGACTGACTAGTAAAAGTCAGGCCTGCAATAGAGAGCAGGAAAAATGAGTAACAGCATTCTGATTTGAACAGATGATCTGGAGAGGGAATATATGAAAGAAAAAAACAAATATGCACATCTGCATATTCAGTTTATTGGGTAAGCCCTTTTCTGACTGGTATAGGTTGTGTGTTATTACCCTGCATTAGCACTTTCTGCTATAAAGTTGCTTAGATTTATGTTTGAGCTTTGGCAATTTAAACTATTTGAAACATTATAGTAATAGCAATTTAATGTATGTAATGATGAGTAATATAAAGTTGGCTGCCTTCTCCTACTGTACAAAAATGAATTCAAAGTAGATAGATACTAGCCCTTCCATCTTGTGCTGGTGATGCCATTTGTTAACAGGATATCATTATCAAAGTCAATCTTTTGTGTCAATCATGGCATCCTTACCACTCCCACTCTCCCAGGATGGACATAAGTGCACATCTATAGAATAACAATATTTACACCACTGCTGAGAAAAGACAGTGTCTACAATCACGATCCATGATTCACTGTCTCAGTCACGACCACTGTTACAATGCGACTGCATTAGCGATCCTGGATTTGTGAATGTTAATAATAATAATAATAATGTTTTATTATTTACACTTTTCAGGTGACCACTCAAGGACACTTAACAAATCCATGAATGTAACCTGCATGTCGATCAGGCCAGCCTACACTGGTGATATTTGTTGCACTCCAAAGGTCAGGGCCAGCTCTACTGAAGGCCCCTCCACTCGTGGTGAGGAGCTTGGGGGAGCACATCAAGGGTAGATGTACATGGGATAGAAGAGACTGGGAAGGTGGGGAGACACCAAGCCATGACAGATTTTTACACAAAGAGTAAATCCTGAAACAAAACGTTTCAGAAACATGAGCATTTGAACATCTATCTGTGTGATAAGAACTACATATTTTGAAAAATTGAAATAGTCTTTTCAGATTTGTGGCATTCCCTATCTGCTAACATTTATGGTTTATGGTCTATACTGAAGCCAGCCACCAGGGTGTGATTCCGATTTTTAGCTTCAGCTATAAGAGCTGTCATGTTCTCCATCTTTACTTTCAATCATTGGGTCATAGTTACCAGAAACAGCTGTCTATGTGTGTGACCTGACCTTCTACCATCCTTTTGTGCAGCCAGAACACCATAATACTTTTATGATAACTTACATTATATAAAGGTAGTGTATTCTATTTATTATATACTCATGTTGAATATAACAATGACTGTGTTTTGAAATACTTGCTCGATTGAAAATATGTTTTTTCATCATTAATTGCTGCAAGACAACATTGACTTTCTCTTTATAACTTTTCTTTCTTTTTTTCTTTGCACGGCCTCCGTCGTGCACCCTAAAACATATTTGACATAAATTAGCATCAATATTGAAACGATATAAGCATGTGAGGGCACTCAATCCTGCTCTGAGAGTGGTGAGAGAATCAACTCACTGCAATCGGGTGTGTGTGGCACTGATTGGCGGTGATTGAGCCCAGGTGTGGGGAGCCTTCATATACCCTGAGTCTCCGGTGCTCTGTGCTGACTCATTGTCTCACCTTCAGAGGCAGTGAGAGCTTCTCCCTGTTGTCAGTGTGTCTGAAAACACACCACTAAGAATTTTGCCTGTAGTTTTTCCCAGTGAATAAGTTGGTGCTGAAGAGTTTGCTGTGACTCCAGCCTTTGCCTTTCATTTAGAGTTTTCTGGGTCTCCTGGACAATTTTAGTTTTTTAGTCAGCTGCTTGGCAGTGGTGGTTTTGTTAATCATTCGTGGTGCATTGTTTCTTTAAGGAAGCCTGTAGTGGCTCTATACAATTTTGGTGTTTTGTTTTTCCCCCATTTCCAATCTATCGCTACTGTGATTTTTGTGGTTATCCCCCTGGGATAGCTCAGAGAAACCCCTGGGTCTGCACCTGTGTCCCACTCCCCCGCCTCCTTTCCTGACAAAGCATATTCAGAAGCAGAAAATGTTGGCTAAACTACTTCACTGTGAACATATGGAGATAAATATTGACCTTAAACTAAGTAATGAATAAAAAATAACTGCACCAACTGCTAAATATTCTCATTATACATCAGTTGCATAGGCAGTCATTATTTTGCTTGTAGATGACACTGGTGTGGACCATTCAGTGTCCCCTATCCACAAAACCCTACTAGCTTTCAGTCTCTTTAAGTTCTTTCTATTGGGTCACCTTCATTTGACTCGCACTATGGTGAGGGATTGAGATGAATTTTTATAATTTGTTCTGACAACTTGTTTTTTCCTGACCTTTGTCTGCATGCCTGGAAAACTCACACGTCAGAAAGCACGTGTGTTACTGTGAAAACTGGGAGCTTTTCATCACTTTCCTTAGTTGCCAAAGAACTCTACATGTTACAGGGTTTCAAAAGGCATTTTTCTCATGCACTGCAGGAAAAGTGGAGGCATTAGCACTGGCTGTGTTGTATTCAAGCTCCACTAATTAATTTCTTTGTTTAAACCTTTGCTTTTACTGCTTTAATATGACAAGTGATGTCAGTGTTTGTTATTTTCTTTAATTTGAATACATAAGGAACCAATAGTTGATAAAATCTTCTTTTATAATCCAAAATTGTTAAGGTTTGTATTTTAAACTGGCAGCGAACAGAGGCTGAGGCATGTGGAGAGTTCACAAGCTTAGTTGTTAAAATTTCAATTATATTGGAAAATATCTCAAAGCGTGCTGACACATACCAAAAATAACTATCACAACAGGAGTGGTAAAGCCGAGGGTGGTAGAGATTTGGAGGAAACGTGAACCTGAGCAGAAAGATACATTTTAGCAAAGTTAGCTGAGGCATAAACACGATAGGGTAAGACAGAGTTAGTGACATTCTAACCACTGGTCCTCTGCATCAGGTGAATTAGTTGACTGAGGAATGGGCTACAAGTGAATAAATGAATTGGTGGGAGATGATGAAACCCGGAGTCCAGACCCAGTCACCTACACACACTGACAGGAGAAGGAAAAGGGAGACAAGGCAGAGCACACAAAACAGGCAGAGGAACCAGGAAGTCATCCAAAAACGGTGTCCCAATGCAGGGGCTTCTTCTTTTGGAGTCTGCATTGGAAGACAGATGGCAACACAACAGCGCAACTAGTCTGCCTAGTTTTGAAGACTCCTTCCAACGTGGCTTAAAAAAATTCTTCATTCCATTCCTGAGCAATGAGAAATCTGGTGTGGACCCTCAGGAATCATTGTTGCATCATCAGCGTCCGTGAGCTTTTGCAGTCGGGATGTTAAAGGTGTGAATTAGGACATGGCTATCGTATCAGTTTAGAATACCAGTAATATAAACTACAGTATCACAGTAACAAGTGAGTGTAAATGAAAGTCATTTGTTGAAGCAGCCTGGGTTTTGTCAATTCACTGGCTCTAATTCCACCTTCCTGAATTAAAAGGGAACATGGAGGTCAAGGAGGTATTTAATAACCATTAGATCATTTTATCCTAAAAATTGTCAACTATGCATTTTTCAGTAGGTCTATTTGTCCAACATCATTGTATTATTATGTCATTATTATAAACTGTAGTGTGATCTAAATGTGACTTTAACTTTTTATGTCCAAGATAAAGTGCCTCTCTGCCCTCCTCTGTCCTCAGGACCAAAGACGATTCCTCCACTCTTCTCTCTGCCAACTGTGTCCTTCATTAGCCAAACCCTCCCACATGCTGTTGTAAAACTTTGATGAATCTCTTTGTTTAGGAGCCTCTTAAACAAGCATGGCCTCCAGAGGAGATCTTTAACACACTCTTCCTCAATTACAGCATGGGGATAGAGCAGCAAAAAAAAAAAAAAGCAAACCATTAAAACCAGCCGAGCAGCGGTAGGCCCAGGCAGGACGACTTGTTAAGAGAGGCTGTTGTAATGAGGAGCGTTTAAGGCTTAGGCGAAGCTGCCTTTAAAAAGAAGAGCAGAGGCAAGAAGGACTGTTAAAAGGATCTTTACTGGGTGTCAAGGCCTCTTTCTATTTCTTTGTACACACACACACACACACACACATACATATATACACCCGCTCCACGGAAAGTGTCCCCTGTGCTATTAGTGGGTGCAGACAGGCCTGAACAGCCTCATTTAGCTCTGTGCTGTACTGATTACTAGCTTGTCTCCTTGCTTGCCATTAGAGAGCAGAGGAGAGGACAGAGTGGAGCAGGATGCAGTCAGTGAAAATATATATCATATCTTGTTCTCCGCATTTCAGGGGTTATCTTGTAGCTTGCTGTTTTTCTGCATGTTGAATTTGTTTTTTCTAAAGCTGATCTTCTGTTCAGTATTCATAATTAAAATAACCAGGGACCCGAGGCTCTCTGGGACAGGTGGCCCCTTTGCCCGGTTGGTAATTCAGCTTTAACAGAATTCAATATAGGACTTGGGTTGCACATGTAACCCCTATTGTTAATAACCATTATTCCCCATTTTATATATGATATAATTGTTAAGTGACCTAATCCTCAGCCCTGCAGACTGAACCCCAGTCACATTCAATGCTATTGTCAATACCACTATTTATTCTATCAAGAATTGTTTCTTTGCATTTACTCCTTATAACACTTGATATTTTCTAATTCAGTTTATACTTGATGCCCTGTTGTTGTTGTTGTTAAGAAAACTCTGGTAAGTTAGTTCAAGAACTCTCTCCACGACACAGTCATTCACTATTTACTCTCACTCTCCCCGCTTCTCTTCTAATCAGCTGACTGTTCAGTGTCTGTGGTAATCCAATATGATGTTGCCATCATTTCCATCATCCTATCATGTCGTTGTTATCATACTTTAAAGTTCTTATCCTTTCTGTCACTGCCACTTTTCATTTTAGTCATACGCTGGATTTCTTTCCTCAAGATCCATTAATTTTCTCTGAGAAATAAACAAGGATCTGCCCGCTGATCTGAAATGTACTGGTTTCTTCCCTGAACCATACCACATTCATCTTTGGTAATCTGCTTATCACCAGACAAACTGAGATGAAACGTAGCCTACTTGGTGGAGGTAATAAATCAGTTGTCAGCACTGCCTTCATTCATTTCAGATCACTTTCAAAACCGAAATCATTGCTCTCTGTTGTAAGATTTGGAGACTAGATTTATTGTTGCATAGACTACTGCAGTTCTCTAAATGTAAGAATCAGATTGAGACTACTGGTACCAAAAGAGAAATCTCATTTTACCAGGAAGAGCAGGACGGTTGTACAATTATGATGTTGTTGAATGAAAATGGTTAAAGATGCAAAACTGAATTGATGAAACAGCATTATCAACCTAGTTTACTCTTCTCCTTGGGATATTTACATAAAAAGTCTGTTCACTTATAGACAAGTGTCTATAAATTATGATACATTAGGTAAATCAGCACTTATTATCTGAAAGGACCCCTGACCTCAGTATACATGTATGTAAACCCTTGGTTATTGCCATTTACACAAGTGTCATTTATACTTTCCTCGATGAAAAACTGCAGCGTCATTGTTTGTTTTGAAGAGCAAAAAGATGAATACAAGTTAAGACACAATACATTCTGACAAACCAGAAGCTGTCAAGGGGCTGTCACTCTGCCAAGCAGTTTGTTGTTATACCTAGATTGAATTAGGAAAGGATTTATTAGTGTGAAAAAAGTGATTTTTGAAGTTCCTTCCAATCCAAGGAGAGAAGAGAGGAGGAAAAGCAGCCATAGTGTGTGACCTTCTATGTGTTCATTCAGGTGAAAGGAGTCTTAGGTGAGTCAATGGAAGAAAGAGGAACCTGTGAGTTTGTGAAGGCAGTATACAACACTGTCATGGCTGAGAATTCAACATCACTGCCCTCATGGAGGAACCGATCCATTCAGGCACTCAGTACAAGATAACTGCAGGAATCTGAGTTCACACTGCAAACACTGACACACGTGCACCTCGAAAATCAGGCGACCAGCGGTAGGTAGTTGGACCAGTGAAAAAAACGTCTGGTCTAAATCAATTTAAAAGTACCCAGATGTTTTTAAAACAATAATACATTTTAAAGAGATTTTACATCTCATCACATTAAGCCCAAAGTAAGATCCTTTGGTTGTGGGCTCAATTTAAAACGGGATACAATGTAGTGTGTGATGGGAAAAAATTAAAAACACATAATATCAGAGGTTATGAAATATTTTAAATGTATTGTCTGTGGTTAAATCACAGCTAAATTTAAATAAAGATACATTAACAAAAATGAGATATGGGCCCCTGAAATTACTTAAATATTTTCAATCGATTACATTATATAACCATGTGTTATCATCAATGCATTAATATAGTCATTGGATTGAGAAGTTAAGGGGTTATTGTTGGCTGTATAAGTATAATATATTTTCCAAATAGTGTGAACATCATGAAAAACTAAATACTGCTCACATTTGTTCTTAAAAAGAAAAACACCAAAAACATTTTCCATCTCATACGTTTTCATAATATATCAACATGACCAACATTCATACACCATATTAACACCATTTCATTTTTGACTTCAACCTCAAATCTTACTCTTCCTAAACCCAATGCAATTTTTTTCTTAAAATATAACTTCACTATTCATAATGACTTACTTATAAAATATTATTTGTCCTCCTGTGTGAGAACATTTGGTGCTCATTAAGATGAGAAAATGATGACACACTCATACACGCACACAGGCACATGCACCCCTTGCCACCTATAGTAACCGCTCAGGGGCATAATGTCCAATGAGTAACAACATCTTAGGAACACCTGATCCTCTAAAAACTCAGGTGTGAGTTCCATAACAACCAAACCAAGCGCGACAAAGAATCTGGAATCTGTGCTGTGACTGATCCACCCGCGGATGTTTTTCTGCGTCTGTAAGAGGAAGATGATGTGAGTATTTATAGAAACACCCACTTCTGAACTCAACCCTGTGATTTGAAGCTTTCTGGGCCAATTCTCTAATCTGCTCTTTGTCAGCAATTTGATTTAACCCTCAGATCCAGAGCATGTTTAGGAGGCTGTTTGCTAATTAATACAGGCTCTGTGGTGGCAGATAACACAGCGTGTCATTCATACAGACAGCCACCAGTGCTTTCATCTTATAGCATAAAACATGAGATAAAATGGAGCAAATGAAAGAGTGAGGAGTGTGTTTCTACCGAACTAATTCCTCATTTCTAAGAGTGTCTTGTCAAGGGCCTTGCTATGAACGTAGTTGCTTAAGCGTGAAGGAGTGGAGTGTACATACAATATGTGTGTGTGTGTGTGTGTTTTAACTTTCTTGTAGATGACACTGTTAGTAGTGGTTTGGTGGGTCTATTATCTGCTTCATCTCATTTTACACTTCACATTGTGACACACTGTTTAAACTTGCTTCCAACTATGGCACAGAATGACTGGAATGTTTATATGTGTATAATATGATGACGTGATAACACATAACGTACATCTATCTCTGACGGTTGTTAGTGCTGGTTGTCTTTGCAGGTGAAATATAATTCTGTTCGGCAAACCGATTTAGCATTAATACTATATGTTTTCTGAATGCAGATTATAGATATTGGTATATAGCACAAGAAAATAAGTGGAGGGACTCCACTCTCAACAGAAACAGTGCAGTGCTTTTACTTTGTGTTGAAAATATGTTTGTTGTGACATATTCAGCATTGAAACGGTGGTGAAAGATCACTGTCACTTTCAATGTGGCTGTGAACTGCGAGAGGAACACGGAGACATCTTTTTTTCTCTCGAAGAGCAAATGGCAGGGTGGCCGCTCTAACCTGAAAACATGAGCACCTAAATGAAAAGCAAGACATTCTGCGGTACATATCCACTTGTCTGTTCAACGGTTTATTCCACTTCACATTCCCCGGTGTCAGCTCCTGATTCAGTTCAGTTAATTGTCCTGGTTTTTGCAAATCTGTTGAAAGTAAACCTCACATTAATGTACATATTAAGACCCTTTTCTATGACTTTCAAACTTGTGGTCATTAAAAGTGTTGTGCCAGTTCACACTCAAAAAGAACTAATTCAAAGTTCAGTTCATACAGATGAAAATCAACTAGTTAACGTTCATTTCTTCAGTTTTTTACTGGGATGGTTATGATGTAGATGACAAACTTACAATCATGTATTTGGTTATTAATCAGTTGATGCCAGATTATTGTGGACCGTAGTAGAAATCGTGTGTGTGTGTGTGTGTGTGTGTGTGTGTGTGTGTCCGCATTTTCACTCGCTCCTGGTATCCTTGTACTCTCGCTGGAGTGAATGCCGCTCACGTTCATCATATGTAAAACCAATACATTCAGTTCAGCGTTCATTGAATGTGCTCATGCACAACACTGGTCATGGTCTTCTATATCCTTGAGATAAGTCTCGTACTCGAATATATTAAAATGATTGAATGTAGTTTGGAAGAGCACACAACTGTGACAGGTGCCACAATTCACAGTTCATGTCAGGACAAAAATCAAGCCACGAAGTACAAAAAACTCAACGTAGATCTCTGCCGTAAAACTGTGGAGAATAATAGATCAGAGCATCTTCTCTACTATTTTCTCAGAAAATGTAAAATTGAAGAACTTTGAAACCACCAGCACTCTTCCTGGAGTTGTGCATCCAAACTGAGAAACTGGCAAAGAAGGGCCTTGGTCTGGGGGGGGTGGCTAAGAAACAGTCACTCACAGAGCTTCAGAAATCCTCAACAGAGATGGTAACGGTTGAGAGGGGTTGAGGGAAGGATGAAGGCAGCCAAATACTGTTCAAAGTCCTTGAAGAAAAATTGCTTTGCAGCATGCGTCCTGGGACTGGGGCAATGGTTCACATGTCAGCATGGCAATGACCTCAGGCAAACAGCCAAGTTAACACAGAACTGGCTTCAGGGCAAGTCTCAGAAAGTCCTCGAGTGGCAAAGCCAAAGCTCCGACTTAAACCCTGTCAAACATCTGTGGAAAAACCTGAAGGTGTCAGTAAACAGATGTGTTCTATCCCCTGAAAGTTTGAGACGATCTACCAGGAAGAATGGGGTAAACTTTCTCTTTAGGTTAAAGTGTAGTCTTATTAGACCAGAATTTGTTTTCCCTTCATGCCGTCAGACCACTCCACCATAAACGTAAATGGACTGAATTTATATATCCTGGTATATCAACAATGTATGTCTCATTCACCAATTCACACACTGATGACATGACATCAGGAGCTGTTAGGGGCTCAGTCTCAAGCACATGGTGGTTGACCACTTTACCTCCTGAGCCATGCTGCTCCTTGAGGTCTGACTGATGGAGAACTGCTGTATCACTACTGATGGCTCTCCCATCTCAGCAGAGGACTTTGAGGCTCTGTTAGATGGAACATTGGGTTCTGTGTCATCTCCCTGACCAAAGCCATACTTGATTGGTTATTCTTCCAAACTTCTTCGATTTCAGAATTACTGAGGCCACTGTTCTCCTGGGAACACTGGCTGCCTCGCCGCAATTTTGTCCTAACCTGCTCTGTGGATTGTGGGTCATGTGTAGACACGTGTGTTCCTTTTAAAAGTAGGCCGCGATCTCTAATCAGTCTGACAGAGGTATTTATTGCTTTTTAAATAAATGAAGATAAATAATAATTTAACAAATTGAAATCAATTCCATGAGTTTGTTCAGACTTTGTCAACAACATATAGAGTATGCAGAAATTGAAGGGATCTCAATGCAAAGCCACTGTAGATCAAAGTATCAAGTGATTACAGACTTACAGTGGAGTATCCTGTGAATTCTAAGTATAGCATATTAATGAGGCCTGATGAACAAAAGCAACTAGCTTTTCTGGTGGTTAGAAAATGAAAGAAAAACATAAGTAATAGATTTACAGATCAACAAAAATTAAGGAAGGCCAATGGAAAAAAATACCATCACAAGATCATCTTGTGATAAGTTTGCACCAGTTGTGATCAGCATGTTGACATTCTGGCACAAGAGTAATCAGTATTTACTACAACACTGTTATTTAAGTATTCACTATAAAAGTCACCTGTAAAGTTCTGTGACATTTCTTCTGTGACATTTAAAGTCCTTGACTTGTCAGATTTGTTTTGACAGTGTCTACAGCATACAACCACCATAAAACAAATTCCTGTACATGACTTTAATTTAAAATTGAATTTGCTGAAGCACAGTGGGACAAACTGTCAGTGTGGGATCAACGTTTTCTGTAGGACTGCTTAACATGATTTTTCATAAAATATGTAACAGTCTCTATTCTATCCACGATGCCCCCCCCCCTCTCTGTTTCCTCCCAACATCTCCTAACTGGTGTTGCTGGTCCTGGTTCAGCAGGGCTCCATCCATTCAGCAGGTATGTCCTCTTTCCACTGTGACCAGCATCTGGTCAGCCAAAGGTTGGTGTGTCTGTCTCAGCCAACAGCAGCAGTGACCAGAGCATACCCTGCCAGAGCTCCCTTCAGTGGCCTGGCTCTGGGCCGGAGATGGTAAATGGTTGTATTTATATAGCGCTTTTCTAGCCTTGAAGACCACTCAAAGCGCTTTACACTACAGTTTTCCATTCACCCATTCACACACACATTCATACATAGAGTGCTTCTATAGCTAGCACTTTTTGTTGTTCTATTGGGCAGTTTGGGGTTCAGTATCTTGCCCAAGGACACTTTGGCATGCAGATGGGAAGACTGGGGATGGAACTTCCGACCTTCTGGTTGGAGGACGACCGCTCTACCCCCTCAGCCACAGCCCCCTTTTTTTTTTTGCCAAGCGACAGCTTCGGACCACGTTACCCAGACCCATGGATGAATGTTTTTCCTTGAAGGGGACCAGGAGCGCTCTTTCTTCCAGGATGTGCGTGAGTCTGGGGAGATCAAATTGTTCTGTAAAACGTGCGTTGATTGCCGAATCCGGCACTGACACCGCCATCTTTGGGGGGCGGGAGGGCACCGACTGTTATGGGGAATTCTTTTAAGAAAGCGTCCCACGCATCGCCAAACTTTTCCTTTGCTGACATGTTGCAGGCGAAGTGGACAGACACAAACATTGACGTCACTGGGTTCAAAACTGTCCATGATGTCAATCTCCCTGATATCTTTCTGCCCAAACTGGTTGAGCAGGATCTTGATCTTGAGATACAGACAGGAGCTCGCCTTCTTCACTGCCTGATCTATGAATGAATAGATGAATGTGGCATCTCTCCTCAAAATGTGAAATGTTGAAAACTCTGTTTTCTTATCGACGGGCGACATTTCTCCTTGTCAGGCAGTGCGCGCAGCAACTCCTTTAAGTTGTTGGCCACATTGTTCCGTGTTCCGTGGCCAATGGGGTGTACAGGTCTGTCCGTAACAACCTTGTGTCTGTGAAGAGAGAGAAAAAAAAAACTTGACGCAGAACCAAAAGTTTTCCAATTCCCCCCCCCCACAAATATGGGCCAGCCGTGTCAGAGCACTGCCTCCTGGGTCCCCCCACATACACATGAATGGACCCCATAATCAATTCCTGTGTTCCATACACTGCACAACTTCAGGAATGGATGAATTGGTTAAAAAAAAAAGAAAAGATGGCTGCTGACTGAACCTTGAACTGCAACATTAGACACAATCTACTGGTCTGAGCCATCACAAGTCATTATACACTGTAAATATTGAAGGAAGATATTTGCAAATACCTGGTGAATACTTTACTCCAGGCCCTCCATATGCTTAAAACTCAAATATTGTTGTTGGACGAGAGCCTCCATTATCTTGGGGTTGCATCAGACTTCATAAAAAAGCAGGCCATTTGACATTTCCACCCACTTCACACAGCAACTGGCCAAGAGTGTGGAAGTCTGAAAGGCACGTTTTAAAGCTTGTTCATTCTTTTTTTGTATTATTTTTACTGTACATCTACTTCTGTCACATTTTACTTTAACAGACAAATGCATTATAGAGGAGGATGTGACAATTTAGAGTCAGAGAAGTTGTCTCATGGGTAAAAAAACAAATATATATTTTTATTCTCATCAAATCATTCCTTTATTAAAACGTATTTAAATATCAGCATCTATTTTACCCTCTTTATCTTTCACTTCACTTGTGAATCTACCGTGTCCTTTGGCATAGTTTAAACAGAATTAAATTGGCAGTGACAGAAAACAGCAATTTGATGCACTAAAAGTACTCTACATTGATGCAGGGAGATGTCACTGAACTGTACACTGAAACTATCAACATTACAGCCAATGTTTTTTTTTTATATTGTTAGCACAGTAATGCTTTATTTCCAATACAATTTAAATGGACAAATGGGAGCTCTCAATACAATACACAGTTCACTGAAGAGTATTGTAGATACTCATGCAGCTGTGTATACGATAAAAAACCCTCAACATTACACATCTGTCACATGTCAGAGAAAAAGTAATAATACACTTTTATTTGTAAAGCACCTTTCATGAAAACGTGTAGCTCAAAGTGATTTGCATTTGGCAGCACAAACTAAATAATAAGCAAGTGGGTACAGATAAAAGTGCTTAGCACTGCAGAGAACGCAAACCATTTGAGAGATCCGCTAATAATAATTTTTATGTTGAAGCATTGCAGCATGGGAATTTTGACAAAGACACTGTGTTATATTTTAACTGTGGGAGTTTTTTGAAAGCTGTGTATAGAATGAAAAGTAATCTGTGACTTAAAGCCTATGGTCAGTGAAAGAATCAGTTTCCAGTGAAACTGTCTGTCATCTGTAAACTCAATAAGCTGTAAATCCCAATATTTTCTCCAGATATCATTCAGAGTGTGTTACGGAAATAATATATATTTTGTGACCGTGGAGACGAGTTGCCAGTACTTCAAAGCAATCTCTCTAAATCATGCATGGAAGTTCAGTGTTGGTCTTGGAACGGACATTTTCACTGAACAAATCCAACTCAAGGTCTTCCTCCCACTTTTTACTACTATTATCACAGCATCACATGCACTTTGCTCACAGCAAAATATGGGATGTGGTTAAAAGCCCTGCAGAAAGTGAAATGGCACTTGAATTGCGATTGGCTCTTCAGATTTCTGTGACGGGAGAAATTCTGCAATTAAAGTTTCAAACAACAAATATACCACAATGCACACAACATAATATTAAACATAGAGATAAACTAAATTAGGAAGCTTGGCAAGAGTTCCAGAGCTGATGGGCCTCTGTACACTCTTTCACACAAGCAGCAGCAGTTTGTGTCAGTGAGGAAGGATTGGGTATTTTGGACAAAACCACAGTACAACAGGTTGCAGTAAGTAAGTAAGTAAAGACTGCTTTATTAAAGAACACAACTTTTTCCAGATCACAGGAAATGACATACCTGATCTTTGACATGATCCTAACTTGAAAAAACACATTCCGACAAGTTCTGTCATTTTCAAACATGCTCCATGCGTGATGTGGGTAAGTGAAAGCCAGAGGTTCTTGAAATACATTTTTGTTGTAAAGCAGCTGCAATTCATCAGACTTGTACCTTGTGGGCTGTAGCTTCATTATTCACAAAAACAAAACAAAACAGAAGCAGCACAACCCTTGGCTAGAGCCCAAGCTTTTGTTGTTATAAGACAATTTATTATCTGGCTTTTACTTTTTGTTGTTTCGTTTCAGCTCTCGTTCTCAGGGCTGCATTGTTTTCCCTTCCAGGCCTCAAACCAAACCCACTCCTACTACTTGCCTTCACCACCCCACCCCATGCGCTTAGAAGTGGTGCTAAATACACTTGACCTTGGCAGACCAGTGGGGGCCACCCTGTGGGGGCCCAGCATTGGCATCTTGGGTCCCTGGCTGGGTGCCAGTGCTGACGGTGCTGCGAGGGTTTGGCAGGGATTATGGTCTTTGGGTGAAGATCACTGTGGCATGTTCAAATAGGAGAGGAGGCTGCCAAGAGGAGGGAGCAGAGACCTGGGCTGTTTATCTGGGGCTCTGACACACACACATCCACGCTCAGATGTGGAAACACAGACTCACAGTTTGGCACAGAGACAGAAAAACACATATACTGTACATGCAAACACATGAAAGCATGTACACATGAAAGCATGTACACAACGTATATGTCTATGTGAAGTGTGTGTGTGTGTGTCCATGTTTTTGTTTGTGTATCAAATATATTTGATTATAAAAGGAAACACACTAGCAGCACACAGAAGGAAGACGAATGTTAAGTCCACAAACGAGGGTAGCAGGATACATCACTGTCCAATCAGGTCCTCAGACTTTATTGCCATGCATCTGGAGATTTTGCGATTATGAAAATGGAATATATCTGTGGAAGTAAATTGATGACAAAAGATTAGAGACAGCGTAAAACACATTCTGAGCACCTCTCCATTCTGCAAGTCAACATTTGAGAGTGCAGAGGAATGGGTTGTAGACTCAGGGCCAGCGGGCGGAATTATTTCCATTACTCCTTTGTGGGATGGAGTCAGAGCATACACATCAAGTACCAGTGTTTTACAGATGTTCACAGAGTAAATCATTCTACAGGTTTGCTGACTTAACTGTATTGAGGGTTTAGTTATATTTACATATGGTTAAAGATCATCTTTAGAGTAAAGATAAATGTATTTTAAGCTTAGCATAGGGCAGTGTATAGGACATTAAATACAGGTTCTTGTGAAAGTATTAATTTTTCGTTACTGTCATGAAGATGCTGCAACAGTAAGATGCTGGTAGGTGCTTCATTCACAGCCAGCTGGGAAGTTGTCAACACCACTTTCGAGATAACAGAGGAGAAGAAAGAAATATGTACACTGAAGAGGTAAATTTAAGTTTTCAAAATGTTTTACTGAAAGTGTGAATTGCCAAAAGCTATTGCAATGATGTGCACTGCATATAACATACTCTGAGTATTGCTTTGTACAAGTAAAAACATAGTGGTTGTCTGCTTCTGTCTAAAGCAGAAAATCCTAATTTTAATAAATATAATTAAAATCCAATCAATCATATTTAATTTGTATAGCCCATATTTACAAATAATTTTTGTCTCATAAGTGTGACATCCTCTGCCCTGAACCCTCAGCAAGCATGAGGACAAACTAAAAACTGAACTAAAATAAGTAGAAACCTTAATGCGAGACATCCAGTAGTTTAAAGGTGGTTTAACTTCTTATCTAGTGGAAGAAAAGCCAACTGCATGTCATTTTTGAAATGTCCCAGAACCATTTTTTCATCCAAGGATGAAACTCTTTTATATCACCAAATATTTTTTTTTTTATCTTGTAAAGTTAAGCTGCTTTTTTCAATTTGGCTGTTCTACTTCCGCCATTTTCATCACTGGGGATCGAAACCAATTATAGGAGACCTTGGTTGTTGTTTGTATATCACCATCACAGTGTGCTTTCAGTGTTAACATCGTAATAAAAATCTAAAAAGCCAAGAAGTTGACTGTTTCTGCTTCAATGAGCCTGAATCTACACGTCTGTCCATATGTATGTGAGTTGCATATCTCACAAACCGTTCCTCTTATCAGCTTCACACTGATCATACAAACTGGTGACCCACGGGTCAAGACTGGACAAAAGTTATAATATCTGTCCCCCAATATCATGTTTGTAGATAAATTACTAAAGTTAAAGCACAAACTTTTTGGGTTGTGGACTTGGGGTCTGAAAAACCTCCATACAATAAGACCTGTCAAGTAAATCATTGAAATGAAGCTCAGCGTGAGGAAGACTTTCACCCCCATTCAATCAATCTCGAATCTTTCACCCCCTCAATGCTTATGATCAGCCGATTGTGGGTGTTTCTAACTGGCCAATCAGATTCTGACACAGTCTCTTCCAGCCAATTATGCGGCTGCTGTCAAACTTTAAATCCCTTTTTCTCTCCTCAGCCATCATTCACCTCTGCCCCATTCTCCTCTAGTCTTCAGCAGAATCATCTTCTCTCCTCAGCCATCATTCACCTCTGCCCCATTCTCCTCTAGTCTTCAGCAGAATCATCATCACCTTATCTGGATCCTCAACTACCACCCGTGTCTCGACCCCGGGGGGAATTCCTTCAGTTTTTTCAGTTTCATTTTTCGACTGTAAACTGTTTAAAAAAAACACGGAATCCGTTTTACATTTTAGAAGGAAAATTGCAATCAGCATTACCACTGGCACAAACAGCCCAGTCCAAACAGACGTTTAGGATGGACACAGCACTGGTGCTAGAATTGTCCCATCTTCCTGAAGTCCCGGTTCAAATTTGTATCCATTCCACTAACAAGAGAGGAGACGAACCTGTTTATCAGTGTCTCACACTGCTTTTTAGAACACAGGGTTCACAGGAGAGCCCTGGCACAAACTACCAGAAGACTACTGTTGTTCAGTGAAGGGGCGCGGCAGCGTGCCAGGCTAAAAACAGAGCCATTTGGAGCCACTCGCAGGGGCAACGGTAATGACAGCAGATATTGGCAGGGGGGCAGCGAGACTCATTAGAGTCATTAGTTTCAACTCATTTCTGTGTCAAGTCTCCTTTGCCATGCTGGCTGAGAGGAGGTGGGGGATTGTGGATGGGAGGGTGGGGACATTTTGGGTGCGTTGAGGAGTGTGCAGGTCTGTAACAGCCATTAGCATTAGGGGTGTGATGGATGTGGCCGGCTGAGGTGCCACAAGGCAGAATGTGCACAGTCAGCAGCCGGGCTTCCTTTGCTCCAAACTTCTAACCGGCTCTCGGAGAGAACCAAACAAAGAAAAAAACCTCAATAACAAAAAAAAAAAGGAAAGGCTAAACTGTTAGTGGTCTAAGAAGTGAGAAAATGCCCTCTTGATGTGAGCTTATTAGAAAAGGTCAAAGCTCAGTGTGAGCTGGGCAGCAGCATTAGTAGATCATCTGTGTAGACTAACATTCTACTACAGGGACCCTGAAAAGAGAAGCGAGTGCTCGGATGCTATTAGCTGCACCAGCATTTCTGCCACCACTGAAAACTGTACTGAGATCTAAGGGAGAGTGTTTTCACAGTTGGTTTACAGCAGTCTTTTCAAGCACTGGAGCACTTTCTCTCTCAAGGTTCATTCAAACCAATCACTATTGCTACAGATCCCACTCAGCAGTGGCTGCTCCTTCACGTCGGCTCCATCAGGTGAGACGGATTCATATATCACACACTCACACGCATTTATGTTTTATAATGTAAATGTGCAATGTCTACTTGACATGCAGCCTCCAGAAGAGGAGAAGTAATTTATCGTAATACCTTCCCTGCATCCAGTTAAAAACAGCACCCACTTAAACCTATAGATTTTACACTAGCTGCAGAAGTTTTGGTTTGTCTCCAAACTCTGAAGTACATGCTGCATTTCACCCCACAGCCTCACTGCTGCACCGAATCAAAGCAACGGCCTTCCTGCACTAGTTCTTCCTTGTGTTTTTCCTTCTTTTTATAAACCCATTAACATTGTAATCCATCCCAGATATTGTAAAGTCATCACACAGATATTTAGATGCATGATTGTGTTTTGCTACATCCACACTTGTGCATTTTTGTTTGAGAAGCATCAACTCTGCTATGGATAGGCCTGACATCACATTACGTTTCAGAAATGCTAAAACAGAGAACTGGAAACGCTGCTGTCCCCCGATTTAGTTTGGGAGTGTTTAGAGAAGACGAGCAGAAACAGAGATGTTAGGAAATAATTCTGTAGACACTCACACTCACCTCATATATGGGTTTTCTGGACTGTTATATGGACCTATATATTAAAACTTATACAGAACCAAAACTCTTTTGTGGACAGATATTGTTTTAGTTTGAATGTAATACTACAAAAAATGTAGAGCTTACATTTCTTGTTTTTATTTTTAAACCGCAGAGATCCTCTTCATTTCTTTGGTTTCGTCTTCACTTTGACTGTGTGGCTTGCAGAAGAGGACCGTGGCTGTGACTGCCTCTGTTTTCTTCTACTTCTTTCTTTGTTTTCAAGCTGCTCCTCACTCAGGGATCACATGCCTTTAGGCTTTGCCTGCTATCTCTCTCCCTATGCCCCTCTTTTTCTTTTCCTCGATCCCTGCCTCTTCACAGTCAGTCACCTGCTTCCTTTTTCATCCAGCTTTCTATGTTCAGCTGTTGACTTTTGTTTCCTTGGTCCATCTTGTAGGTCAAACACGTCCAAGTGGATTCGCCTGTGGCCTGACATGAAATGAAACACATGCCCACCCCTGACACCATCACTTGTTTGCTCTCTTGCTTTTACAGGCATGTTAGATAGACACACACACACACACAAACATACACACACTATATAAATGTGAAAAGTGTAAAATAAAAATAGAATAGAGTATTGTGCATTGACTGGCACTAACTTTACACATAATATGGATCATGTTCAGGAAGCTGGGTAAAATAAATTGGATTATCCCCCCATATATATATATATATATATACACACAATTTAGCACTCTCTATGTGGGATCAGGCCATATGTATAGTCTGATGTGTGTATTGGACTCATTAGGAATTTAAACACGTCATATCTTTATTAAACAAGCAACCAAACAATCAATTGCCAGTATTGTACATAGTACCTAGTATGTTGGAGAAAACAGCCATTAAAGTTAAACATATGGGAGCCATGGGAGTTCATGTCACTGTGTTCCCACCCCATTATATGACAGCCATAAATGTACTGCAACCCTGATTTAGAGACAGAGAAAAATGGGCTCATTGTTGGTGACGTGAGCTCTAGCAACAGATCATACATGTAGTTTACATATTCATGGTTTGCAGAGAGCTGTGGGAGTCATGTAATGTGATGTAGGGATAATGCTGGTGTGCAGTGACAGTCAAACTATTATCAGAGGACATGCTGCCAGAATGACACACACATTACATGGGTATTATGAGAGACAGAAGGAGACTGGGTGGCATGATATACTGGTCTATGATTCTGTCATTAATCCAAGACAAGAGTTTGAATGTATGAATTTTGCTTGTTTTTGAAGGAAGTTTGTGTGCGTGTTTATATGTTTCCTCCACTTTATAGAAAAATCATTTTAAAGTCTACTGTCACTGTAAACATTTAGTTTGGTCAGGCTTGGTTTTCTCTGGGGCTCGAAAAAATTGTGGCCCAAGCTTCACTCTATTCCCTACCACATCCTGGCCTGCTATATCTCATGTGACGTGGGTTTGCTTAGCTTAGCACACAGACTTGGAAACAAGACTAAACTCTTTGGATTTGTCTGAAGGTAAAAGTCACCCACCTTCCCCTCTAGACAGGGTCAAAGTGGGGGAAAAAACTCAGGACTTTTGAGACACACCATCACACTTTGCCCATGTTACAAGAATTACAGGAATGATCTATTAAACAGAGATTAAATCAGATGTTGCAATTGTGGAACAGCACAGAACCGGTTGGCCTACATAAAATCTTGATATCATTTTGACATATGCAACAATTGTTAAACACCTTTTTTATAATACAGTCTGCAACTATGACAATAAAGTGGATAGCCTCAAAACTGACCATATAACCAAGTGGAGACACTATCAAATATATGGTCGCCCTGAGCTTCATGAATTATTGCATTTACAAGATGTTATATAACATGAGAATACTCTTTAGGCAGAATGTATACTACAGGGACTCGCTATGAGAAGGTAGGGTTGGTGCTATATGGTTATCATGCTAATTTGGACTAAAGCAAAAAAGTGATAGAAAAAGAAATAAAGTTAACATTGACCTTATTCTTCCTCACTGGAGACAGCTCTTGGCAAGTAAAGGAATGAAATTTGATGCTAAACTTGTTTCTAAGAGATGAATCAGTAAACAACTTTTAAAGCAAACAATGTTTAGCCATAGAAAGAAAAACCAACATGATGGAATATAACAAACCAAAAATCCCCCATACAGCAGAGCGTAACATTTTACAGGGTCGGACATATTGAAGAACATCAGCAATTTCATATAACAATCTGTGCAGTTGCTAAACATAAAGGGGGCTATCAGTAAGCATATGTTTATAACATAATTGATGCATTCATAAGATATCTGTACATGCAGTTAGGGGAAGGCCTATATACAGTTCATGATAGAATAATCATCATGATTACTTCAGCGCAAATACTAATGAGTTAATACTATATTATACATGAAGCGTACATTAAAACAGATTGCACATTTGGATGCTGGCCATTTTGCATGTGATCTATTAAAAATAATTGTGTGAATGATAACAGGTGCAAACATGGTAGAGGCTATTTAAATGAGTGTTTTGCGTGTGTTACGGGTGTCCACCATGGAGCATATCGGAGAGCAGAGTGGCCGCGAGTGAAATTGAATGCCCTGGAATTGGAGGTGTTAGTGGAAGAGGCAAACAAACATTTTGTTGAGCTAAAGAACAATAACTAGCCATTTGTGCCCAGCAACTACCTTTCAAATGTAAAAAAAATAGACGCAGTCACAATCACCGCGATTATTTTCAGGCTTTGTAAATCACAATGTGTGTGCTAAATTCAAGTATTTGCATCCACTCATCCCAATATTTGGTGAAATCAGGTAGAAACGCCCGATATTGCATATTTATTAAGGCAAACGTGACAAATTAACACTGGTTTTTATTTTGAAATCAAGTTTGCACATGTTTTTACCCACAAAAACCTTGAGGAGATCACACCCATAGTACATACATTATTTGCCCAGATTTCCAAAGAATGTTTTTACACATGGACCTGGGTTTTCTACGTGTCACTTACTTTGTAGTACTTTGTTTAAGCACGGCTCCATGTGAAAGTAAAGGAAAGGCAAGTAGGTGTACAGCATGAATTATAGATAGAAAACAAGTACATTTTGCAAGATCAATTGATATCTTAAAACCTGTTTGCTGACCATTGTTCATCAGGTCATCTTATGTAATAGATAGTAGATGAATCCTTTGTTTGAGTACACACAATACACAATGAAATATCGAGGCTTGGGCCAGTGCCTGTGTTACCCAGCTCTCATCCATGTTAAAGGGAGGCGCAGAGGGGGAGGTTGGGTCCCCATGATCATTAGGAGTCATTCTCTGGGTAACCACTAATATCTATACCAAATTCCACAGGTTTATTGATGTCCTGCTCAGGTTTAATAAAGATGGCTGGAGACATTCACCATCCTTCCCATTTGCTGTGCTAACCTGCTGTTAGCAAAGCCAAGAACATAAAATATATACATTAGGTCTGTATATGCACAGGTCTGTATATACATTATACTGTTATGGGAGAAAGCTCCTCCAGATACTTCCTATTGATTTTATTCAGGGACTGTTGGAAACTATCCAGTGTAAAAGGGGGATTGGCCCTTTCCTGCTTTCCCGCACACCCAACCTCTCTGCATTTCTGTCTATCTGTCTCTTTGTCAGTGCGTCTCGAGGGAAATCGAGGCCCTTTGCTGACACACCTCTCTCGCTCACACACACATACACTTTTCACTCTTTCTGTATATCACTCTTGTTCTTTCCATCCATCCCTCCATCCATCTCCCTGCCTTTCTTCCCACAGTCTCAGGGGTATTTGAGCCCAGACCATCCACTGTCGCATCAGGAGTCATCCAGTGTGACAGAATGATGAGCATCACACAGGCCCAGGCCTGCTGGCCCGGCCCAGCACACACACACACACACAGTGTATACAGAGACAGAGGGAAACAAACATGTTGATTATGGCTTAACTGTCACCAGCTCATCCTAAAGCCCAGTCTGCTGCACAATAAATAATAAATGCAAAGCTTCTCTCCCTGCCTGTCTTTCTTTGTTTTTATTTATTTATCTCTTTATTTGTTTATTTATTTATTTTTCTCCGTCAGTTTAGTGTCTTAAATGAATAATTTACCTTTCTTCATAAATGAAATGGCTGGGATCTTATTTATTTGTACGCTTTTCCTTACTCTCTGGACTCAGGACTTCATTAGCCTAGCTTAGCATAAATCCTGGAAGTAGAGGAAAACTGCAAACCTGGCTCTATCCTAAGTTTAAAAATACAAATAGCTTTCACAGTGCAAAGGAGTGAGCTTGTTTTTGTCACACTTATGTGTAATCAATTTCGGCACAACAGAAGGATTGGAAAGAATCCAAAGAATAACTTCTCTTGGGGGGAATGTATTGCAGTCCATAGCACTGTCCTGTCTACATTTTGAGGTATGTGGTCAAAGTACTAGAAAAATATATCTTTGCACACCTATTGATGCCACATGTAATTATGAGGTCAGTGTATTAAAGTAAAGATGCAAGGAGACAATCTGGTAGACAAACATGGACTGAGATCCTTAAAAAAAAATCTGAATATTATCTGTCTACTAATTTTCTACTACCAACACACATTGAGAAAAGTTATTAAAGAATATGTCCTCCACACTGTAAACGGAATTAATAATGAAAACACAGGCTTTTAATAGTAACCTATAATTATCTTGTGACATTTTTGAAAACATTTACCTGCTGATAACAAATAACTTGTCATAGTCCTCAACTCCACACTCTACAAATTAATTAATACCATTTTTTTTCCAGGGTAAAATGTTGCAATGGAAATACAGAAACAGGTGTGTGTGTGTGTATATACAGTATATACTGTATGTGTCTGTGAAAATGTGTAAGGCAGGAGTATGAATGTGTGTGTTTCTCAGACTTGTGCCAGAGTGATTGATCTGTGTTGTGTCAGTGTGGATAAAGGTGACAGCGCTATACTCTGATCTTGGTCAGACAGCCACTGACAAAGATTACAAACTTTTCCATCAGTCTCCTGGTTTTCAAAATGTCAGAATCACATCAGTGTGGGACCTTTGATAGTCCTTACCCTGTAACATCCCCATTATTGAAGGATCAAAGGATGAAGCCAGCATTATTGTGTGTTGTTTCTCCCATCAACATATCCCATAGAGAGACAAACACCTACAAACCCATTGTCTGTTACAACAGAAGATTAACAGTTCTGAAAATGAATCACAAATTTAAAGTTTTTGTCAGAATCAGTCCATCCTTGTCTTGCCTTTTATAACTCAGGCCAGAACAAGTGTGTGTTTCTGTGGACTATTTTCAGGAGCAGATGTATCCACACTTGGTGCTCTGGTGAGCGATTGAGGCTGGGTACTCACCAAGAAATACAATTGTTCAGTAATATAAACACTCTGCAAAACCACTAATTGTGATTATTTTCATTACATTTGTCTTTGTGTAAAGATTAAACAGATGAGATATACTTTGGGGTTTCTGCATCCATTGCTTACAGAGTTCATGTTTAACTGCTTTCTGACTGCAGCTCCAAATTTAAGGCGCGGACACATGTAATTGGCTAATATATAGGTCATTGTAGAACTTTTCAGCCAATTAAAGTAAACTACATTATCATAGTTTTGATGATTATAGAAATGGCTCTCAAAAAAACCTCAGAATAAATGCAGTAGATGTGGGGATATCTTGTGATAGAATTAAGAAAGCTCTAGAAAGTGTCCAATAACAAAATTAACAGCATCTTATATTTAAATCCTAAACTTCAGTGGCTCCATCCTTTACTCCTCTAATCCACGTCGCAAGTGTCCTTTGGCAAGGCACTAAAGAGCACAGAATGAATGTATGTGTTAACGGCTGAATGTGACTTGCGATATCAAGTATTTGTCAATGGACCTCAAGTCAAGAAAAGTGTAAAATATATTGTAAATGCAGTCCATTTAAACACCATCTTTCACAGCGTCACACCTTCTGTTTGTAACACAAGATTTCTTTTCAAAAATATAAAACATGTATCTTTATTGTTTATGCTTCCTTATTTACTTTATTCCCATGTTCTTTATATGCATCATTTGTGCTGAAAACGACCACTTTCTTCTTTTGTTATAATCCCATTTCCCTATCATGCTGTCACGATGGTAAATTTGATCAGAATATTTCAGTTTGTTTCCACAGACTGTGGCATTTTCAGTGTGCTCCTCATCAGTGTTGTAAATAGATGTTAATGGCCCACAGTCTCAATGGCTGCTCGATATGACAGGAGAACGACTGGGGGCACTATCAGTGATTGTAACAGTTGTCATGAAGCCCATCGCAGCTGAAAAACACAGACACTTCAAATCTATCATTACTGTCTCAAAATATAAATACTGAACATATTTATATTTTTCTTATGTATGTATGTATATATATAAATATATATTTAAAGCACAGTATTTGTAGCAGATGATAAAGTAAGAATTTATTTGTACAGGACGGTTTATATGACATAAAACACTTTGAACATTGAAATCTGATATTGGTTTGGGAGT
The DNA here is from genome assembly GCF_024713975.1 of Paralichthys olivaceus. Taxonomy (NCBI): domain Eukaryota; kingdom Metazoa; phylum Chordata; class Actinopteri; order Pleuronectiformes; family Paralichthyidae; genus Paralichthys; species Paralichthys olivaceus. The sequence continues at coordinate 3,279,561 of NC_091101.1, forward strand.
GAAAGATACATTTGTCATCACTGGCAGAAAGGCTCAAATTATACTATTTATTTTTATGAGAAGTGGATACATGAAAGATTTAGAAAAATAAGATGGAGAAGAGATAATCTTAAATAAAGCAGATGTAGCGGGGGACTGAATTACTGAAACAGTGGATTTATCTTTTCTCTAAAACCCCATCTAGAATCAAAGGGACTGAGTCTGCGCTCTCTGACGGAAACAAGCCTCATTTCTGTCACACACTCATCAGTCCATCTCATTGCAATTCAAGTCCGTTTTGTAATACAAGCATTGATGAGAGTCTGCCAGCCCAACACCAGTGTCATATTTTTACTCCGTGTCTCAAAGTCGTATCAAACTAGTTCCATGAACAAGACAGTGACTTTCAGTGACCTCCACAGTCACCAGATATGAATTCAGTACACCGTTGGGGTGTGGTAGAACAGGAGATTGGCTGCATGAATGTGCAGAGATGGTGTGACGTAGTCATGACAACAGAACCCAAGGACATTTTCCAGCATATTGTGGTATCCATGCATTAACAGTTAAGAGGCAGTTAGGGAGGGACCGTTAGGAACATTGGAACAAACACAGAAGTAGAAGGTTTTGAAGGGTTTTTTAACAACAAGGTACTGAATATGGTTGGGGGACAGGGGAGATGATCCTGAGGAGTTGGGGCGGGAAGATTTGCGAAGCGAGGAAGTTGAGAAGATGGCGGAGAGTCGCGGCGTGGGCAGGTGGAAGGGCAATGGAGTGAGCAGAGCAGGTGAGCAGAGGGCAGGAGGGTAATGGTCCTGAGGCGTGAGGAAACAACAGTGATGTATCAGGGGGCAAAAAGGAACGAGAGACCACACACACACAAACACAGAGACAGACAGGGGAGGACACACACACACAAACACAGAGACAGACAGGGGAGGACACACACACACAAACACAGAGACAGACAGGGGAGGACACACACACACAAACACAGAGACAGACAGGGGAGGACACACACACACAAAGGAGGGAGACAAAAAACAGGGGAACACTGAGAAAAACAGATTCAAATCCCAAATTTAAACAGAGCATACTACTGATATATTTAGTAGGAAAGGTTGGACACATTTGATTTGATTTTAAAAAAAGGGAAAAACAAGTAAGTTTAAAAAAAAAATAAGTATATTCATGTGACATGCTAATTATCAAATTTTGATTAAAGACCATACTATTGAAATCTACTGTTAGTTTTAATTTCTAAATGTTTCTAAAATACCACATTAACATTTCAGAGTTCATTGGTATGGCTGCATTCTGATTATCCAATGACTCCTGCTCCTCTTTAAGATATCTTCATCTCACACACACAAATTAAATATTCCTCCTAATTACCTTATTGAATATAAACCTTCATGTTTTATATACGTTTACTTAAAAAAGCATCAAACTGATACCACCAGATAGACTGGTAGTAGTAGTAGTAGTACTGTGTGTGTGTGTAGTAGTGGTAGTAGTAGTAGTAATGTGTGTGTGTGTGTGTGTGTGTATGTGTGCAGCCATACCCATAAACCCTGTAGAAATGTAAGGAGACTCATGGACTAGAAGCCACATTTTTCATCTGCTCTCCATGTATGTGCATTGGTAAATCTTTTTTGTGTGATTAATTCTCACTCGAGGGCTTGAAGTCAAATATGTTATTGAAACTGTGATCATAGGAACCTGTATACCTGTATTTATAACCCTTGTAACTAATGACCAAATAATTATGTAAAAAAAACAAACACATTACCATTATACTTCTAGTGGATTTGTGCTGAGCTGAGCTATGAAACTAATTTCACCATGAACATTAATGAGTTTATCGGACAAAGTTATTTTTTTTTATTACTCTACATTGACCGAGCACATATTGCAACTTTGTGTGATGATTTACTAATATTAGATCCTTGCACTGAGATCCAATGTTAGTGATGATACATCAGGTAGCCAGGAAGTTAGAAACCCTGGCTTGATTTTGTGGATCTGCTGAGACCCATAGGTCAGGAGGGAGTCATGGAACAACACCGAGCAGCTGTAACTGTTGGACTGTTGAGTATCCACTCAGAGCACATAGGCAAATGTGATGTTGTTAAAACACTGGGATGAGCACAATTGCTTATTGTGCAGCAGCAGATTAATGGTGTAGTTCAACATTTTGTGAATCTAACACATTTGCTTTCTTTCATGCATTTACAATCTTGGACAGAATTCATCACACATTGCACATTATGTAAACTCCCATCCATTCTAAACCAGACTAGACCTTCTTGTTTTATTTCTCTTTGTGGTTGTTTAGCATCTAATTATACCCATCTCATGTCTCATTGTTTTCAATATGCATCTTTGCAGCTGTTCTGTCTCTTTTGTTGTTGTTTGTTGTCTCTTTGTATCGGTTTCATTGACTTTACAACACGAAATATAAATGAATTATTACTCTCTGTATTAATCACTTCACACAGACGCTCTGGGCCAGCAACCCACTGACCCCATGCCCATTTAGTAATCCATCCATGCTCACAAACACAACTCTGATTTTAGGGGAAGACAGGTTTTTGGATTGTGTCTCTCTCCACACTGCGGTTTGCCAGATACATGAGCGCATGTTTGTTTTAAGTAATTTTACCAGCTTAACAATACCGAACCTGACAACCTCATCCTGCTGCGTCTGGCTGTTGTTCACCAAGAAATGCATGTAACTCCCTTAAAACCACAGAAACGTGACTTTATATTTCTAGCTGTGGACTCATTAAGTACATGAAACACAGCAACACCTCGGAACCTCATGCATTATCATGCTAAGTGTATAGTTTTTTGTTACCTTAGACAGAATGGCATTAACTTAGCCGTTTCCATCTACATTAAAGGGATAGTTCACTAAAAAATGAAAATACACTCATTATATAAGTAAAAGTCCACAAGAAGTGGCTAAGCTAGCGCCCATAGCTACACAATGGTTTGTCCAAGGGTCCGTGAATGCACCTCATAGGAAGATATCAGAGGACTTAAAACATGGTGTAAATGACCTCTTTTCAAGTCAGATATGAATGTCAGGCCCCGTGCACACTTGAATGACACCACAGGAGCAGAATGAAGGCATGTCATGTGTCTTTGTTGTTTTATTGCGAAGAAGGACTCACCATTGACTTCAATTGATTTGGATTCTGCTGCAACACTGTTTACCCCTGAAACTCCAGAAGTGTTTTGTGGACTCAAACACTTCACCCACCCCTCCATCAGCATAGTGGTGAGTAGATAATGAGTGAATATTCATTTTTCAGTGAACTATTCCCTTAAGGTTGTATGCCAAGCTAAATTAAACACATCGACACTGCGATATCTCATCTTCATCTGAAAAGAACTAAACATTAGCTTGTCAGTCAAAATGCTTATCCATTCATTTCACGGACATAAGATGACGTTGACTCATTACATGCAAAACAATCAGCTTCTTTCCGATGCAGAGGAAACAAAAGACATTTTTATTTACTTTACCTGTTCTTGAGAGTAGTCTGTGGGGTGAAAGGTTTTCTTGTGCGCCTGGAAAAAAAACATACAGCCAGGTTAAGAGGACCTAATGACAACAGCAGGTGTATTCACCTTCAGAGTGTGTGTGAAGGAGGGCTGTGTATAGGAAATCAACACCTTCACAGTCAAAGTCATCAATGTTAATGGCTTAGCAGCAGCAGGCCATTTTACAGAAAGCTCACCTGCTCTCTCAACAGTGCCTTGATCTGTTTCTTTCTCTCTATCTGTGTGTATGTGTGTGTGCTATTCCACATGTGCAAACAAAGACAAAGTTCAACCAAGCAAACAAAAGTGAGAGTGACGGACTGAGCAAGGGAAGCGTATACAAAGCCGCAGACTAAACAGCTGAACTGAGTGAGAGTTTGATAGATAAATAGTGGGAGAGTGAGCGGGAGCTGTAAGAGGAGGCTGGAGATGACAAGGGAGGCATGACAAGCCATTTGAGGCACAATCAATTGACAGATAAAATGAAAGTGGCCTATCCCTGTTCGTCATCCAGCAGCGTCTCGCTGCTTCTGACAGCAGAATGATGGGGGATGAATAACCTGCACGATAGCGGGAGGCACGACCAGAGGGAGGGAGTATTTGGGAGTTGAAGAGGTAATAATTCGTACAGTGTGTGCTCTCATTAGCAGGTTGATAGGGCACGGTAGAGGTGACAGGTGTGACAACTCCAACACACTCCCACACACACGCACACGTAAACATCAGGTTTCTGTCCAGGCCAATCTGTAGATGTCGAATGCTGCCATGTGCTGACCAGATTCCCTTGGTTGGAATGGAATCAAGTGTTTGAGGTATATTTTGTTTGTCTGATAATTCCAGCCAGATCTGGGTCAATTACACAGCAGATACACAGAGCAGGGAAGATTTCCAATCAGCCACCGGGAAGCTGTGAAGGGCACTTTGTGCTGGAAATAACTAAACTACATGAGTATGTCCTGGTTGTAGATAGACAAGTTATGAGCCAAAGGAGCTGCATTATTTTGAACATTGGCAATTATCAAATTTTGCACAATATTTACTGAAATGTTACCTCACTTAGAGCGACACAAATGTTATTGTGAATAAAACTTAAAACTTAGCTGTCACAGCACACAAAGAGCTATAAACAGAAAAAAACTAAGTGTAAAATCAATTGTACAACAGACATACAGTCATAAGAGAGACTGTTGAACATAGTGGAGCGTTTCACTTTTGACGAGGCAGATCATCTTCTCAGGAGATCGTGGAAACTAAACCTGCTAAAAATGGAGTGAAAACTGGTTTTATATTCACCAGGTGGTCATAAACACCAATCCACATGAATGATCCTGTTTCTCTGCCTCTGCTGGATGTGTAAGTAGATGACTGTTTCCTGACACGCTTAGTATACTGACTTAATATGATCAAAGTATATCAATGTTTTATTCATAGCCTCAATGGCATCGCTTAAAATTCACACAGTATCTGTTCAGGTGGGCTTGAAGAATCCAATCTGGTTCACATGTGTAAGCAAACCTTGTAGAAAACCACAGAGTCTTAAGGTTAAAAACTCACTTTATAAAGACATTTGGTTTTTGAAGAAAGAGAAACTAATGGTGACTGTAGAAATAATGCTGATAACAAGACTAAAAGCCTTAAGTCTGTTAGCAAAATTTAGAATACCTGAAATGTTTCTCACTCCTCACAACAAGAACACATTTTAAGTCGACCAGAAGTGGCAAGTAATTTTACTTCCTGCATTTTAACACCAATATCTGTATTTTCTAGTCCTTACATTTTCAAAGCAGGCTCGATAAATGGATGGGACAATAACACAGAAAAGACGATCCCTTGTTCTATATCTAACAGTGCATATCAAGACAAAGCAGACAAGAGAGGGATACTCTGCCTAGAGCAGACTGCAACAATGTTCCTCTGAGGCAGCAACACGAGAGCCTGCCAAGGACTAAGAATCCACCTCCAGCGAACACCAAACAGAGTCTCGCCAGCAGATTTTTTGAGCAACAGAAGCCACAAACAGAGATCGTGACTAATTCTTTCTGGAGATTAACTAGATATCACAACAGTTTACTGGATTTTGAACCACACACCAAAAGAGACTTTCCCTCCTCCCTTTCCATGGACTTGGTAATGCAAATGATTGATTCAACTCAACGTGTTCATTGAGTATTATTGCTCTGTTGGCTGTTTGTTAGTTGATGTAAGTATGTTCCACCATCAAATTGCATCCAGTTATAGCTCTTGCATGTAGCTAACCTCACTTCTAACCTGGCACCGTTATTGGGTTAATGACCTTTAACCCCACCACTTTCTGCCAAACACACACGTTAATAGTTACATGTGTTGGATTATGTATTGTTTTTTCACTTCAAATTTTTTATTAATGTTTCTAAATACATGCTGTTATAAGCATACTGTTTTATTAACTTTGCACAAGTGTGAAATTTGCCAAACTCTGCACTGCCAAGATTTTTCAAATCCCTCAACCTTGGTTAATTTATGATTTTGATGATTTCAGAGATGAATACAGCAAGCTCTGTCAAGCAGTAGTAGAGGACTGATGAGATTGCAGCAATAGTGGCAGCCTCCAAAATAAAATATTCCCTTTGTGAATACCCCAGAGATTATTTCAGAGTTTTGAGACGTGTACTTTCATGGCAAGAATGCACCAGGCTAATGAAGGTAATGGTAAAGCATTGTTAGCAAAGCTTAATGTTAAATGGCATCCTCCTCTGGGGAGTGTCCAGTCATTTGTTCGTTAAAGAGATATTCCATTCCGATATTGTAAAGTGCTAACGTTTTTGTCTTCAAAACATCCAAAGAGCCTCTGTAGGGAGGCACAGGGTTTTCATTCAGCCTAATAGCTGTAGTATTATATGCCGAGCTCTGGTCATCTATTGACTCCAGTTTTTGTGTTATTCGATTTAATGCTTTGATGCTTCTGTTGGAGAATTTATGCATTAAGCAGATTAAGTAATCAGTGGGAAGATTGATTAAATTGATTTTTCACTCACCAACCTTTTAATAATAACCCCAATATTCCTCATATTCACCCCCATATCTTTGTGAAAAACGGAGTGAATGAAATCTAAATATGGAGTAATACTGTGTCATCACAAGCAATACTATGGCAATGAACCCCCACAATGGTTTTGTTATAATTAAGGTTAGTATTCACAACTGTGCCTTGGTTGAAGAAGGAGATTGAAAGCCACACCAAGCCAGAACACACACGAATATGCACTCTAATGAAGCATTGCATTAGTTCCTGCAGGACACAGAGTCATGTGCTCAGCTGTCATGAGCTGTCAGCTATTGGTTTATGGGTGCTTGTCAGTCACCCACCAATCACAGCCCATTGTCTCACCAAAGCGGTCCCTTTAAATACGACCTCATCCTCACTGATCCCCGCTCAGCTACACTGCCACCCACGCCTCCACCTTTTAGCACCGAGTCCAAACACGGTCGTGGTAAACAATATTTATCTTAAACAAGCGTACCACCGGGGGGTTCTGCACATGTTCCCTGTTTTATCTTAGCACGCTGCTCAGCTAATCCAAGGAACATCCAAAGAATGGAGCCTACAGCGCCAATCATGACTGTATCCCCATTGTGCAATAAATGGGTAAATCATGACGAAGTGTTCCTAACTGAATGAATGCCAACACAAAGTTCTGTGTTTCTAAATTGACTTGTGTAATAATTACATTACAGTCAGTATATCATTGGCATTTCTTTTACACCTGTATTTTACTACAGCTCCATATTATCTGCACTTTTAAGTAATCCCATTAAACTAATTTACCTGCCTACTGTAATTAAACCATCAGATATTTGGTTTCCATGCAACACTATTTGGCCCAATATTTAAGATTCAGATATTTTCACTGTGACTTTAAATACACAATTACTGAGATGCTGGTGTACTAATGAGAGCAAAGTGATGAGACACTCATTACTAGATTCATGATACATAACTGATTTTATGGCACACGCTGAGATATTGAATATTTATTTTAAAAATGTGTTTCTTTCTCTGCGTCTTCAAAGGCTCAGAGCCTCGGCTGTATTAACTGCTGAAAACATCCCTCATTTCTCAGGTTCTGTCAGCACCAAAGATTGTTTGAAAAAAAATGTTTTTAATGATTTAGTCCTCTCACCTATCCACAAGCATAACTTTTTAAGAGGGCCAGTAATTTGGAATAAAAAAAATCGAAACTGGACATAAATTAAAATACTTTGAAAGAGTCATTTGACATGAAAATGCTTTGATCATTACTACACAATTCTTAATGACTGTTTCGATGTAGAAATATATTTGAGCTTTTGTATCACAATTACTACAATTTTATATATGAATTCCCTCTTTCTCAGCAAGGTTTCCTCCAGTGCTTATGAGCCAATTAGACTTCAGGAACAAATATTGTCAGGGCTTCAGGCCATATCCAGAGAAACAGGTCTATCTGTTCACTCTGTCTGAATCATGAGAACATCTTCTGCACATGGTCACATACCTTTGGAGTTTTTTGGATATCTGGTCCATCCAGGACTGTACCCCATGGCTCTGTATTCACAAATTATTGCAAAAATGTTTATATAAAACAGGTTCAAATTAAATCTGGGATTTTCTCAATTTGGCTCCTGTGACAATATCACTCGTGCCCTTTACACCTCTACTGGCTCCCACCCTGTGACAAATTCTTTTGAGACGTGCCTTTAAGCCCTCAATAACCCGTCTTCCTCCTACATCAGTGACCCCCATGTCAGCTTCCTGTTGCCACCACCCAGGACCAACCCTGACTGTCCCTGGAGTGACAAGACCACCCCCCTCACACACACCTGTCACTGCTCCAATCTTTCTATGTCCAATAAGTATCTTCAAGTATTTTCAAAACTGCCTTTAATATTTGATTTCATTTATTGATCTACACTGCTGCTCTTGTGTTATATATTACGTATTTATCTTGTTTTGTTTTTTTTACTAGACTGGTCGTATCTTTGAGTATCTATAAATAAAATAAATGCATACTTTGTGCTGTGTGCCAATTCATGTAACTGATCTTTCAGGACACTTTATGTATTCTGCAATACATGGCCATTTAAAAATGTACTCCTCTGACCCTGTTTTCAAGTGTCTACCATAATCTATTTTTGAATAGCATTTAACGTGCAATGAATCCTGGGAGGTACTGGATCGACTTATCGGATCCTTTGTTCCTTCAGAGTCAAACTCAACAGCAGCAAATGAACACGTATGCTTTATTGCTACATTTAGTGGTTTACATGTTTCCTGTGAGCTCGGTACATTCGACTCTTATTGCATTAGCAAGAGCACCCCACTATAAAACCACCCAACAGTGCAGATAACTTCATGACATTTCTGCTGGTTATTTGGAATTAAAATACAATAAATACCACAAATATAAACAAAATAATCTACCTATGGTTCTAGAAATCTTAAAGTATGCATTATTTGAATCCATGGATGGTTAATTGGGTAAATCACATGTAAAGTCCTTTAAGCAGGATCTATTTTCCCAGTGAATAAGCATCATGGAGAGCTCAGGTGTCCACTCATGCTCTCCCATCTTAGCTCCTGGGCATCCTGTTCTCAGTCCTGTGATTTGATTCCATGTCTGTCATCAAATTGCATTACTACTGGACCAGTGTGCACAGCCTCACCAGGATATCAGTACCGATTGCCGGCCATAATTACAGGGTAATGTTTGAAAGAAGCAGCATCTGAACAAGACGTTATCAATATTTATGCCACTGCTTATTTCATAAGCCCCTCATTTTAAGGTCACATGGACACATTATGCAGAGTTATGGACTATGATAATACAATAAGGGAAGCTAAAGTGATGACCTTACATTTGTCCCTCCTTTTGTATCAATGCTGCGGGTGAAATACAGTATGACCTGCACAAATGTGACTTTCTGTTGTTTAAAATGCATAGAAAGGTATGTACACTTTAGTCCAACATTAAAATGAAATTGAAATGCAAAAGAAAATATCTGTGGGGCTTTCAGAACAAATTTAGCAATTTGTTGTGTTGTAGATTTTGTATAAAAATAATAAAACAAATTCAATCTACAATCAACATTACGGAATAACAAAGTAAAAATGTGAATGTGTGAATTAAAACATTTAAACTGAAATATCTCATTTACAAAAGCATTCGCACCCTAACTTCAGTATTTTGTAGAAGCTCCAAACGCTCCAATCACATACCTTCGTGTACACTTCACTTCTTTACTTCATCTCCTGCACTTGGTCTTTTTTTGACAAGATTTAGCATTTTGTGTTTACTTCAAGGTCTCTTGCTGTACTGAAGCTTTAGCCTTGCCCCTCAGTTGTAAGTAGATGTGGATAAAGTTCAACATGAGCAAAACATAAATGTGATATCCTTTTGAAGCAGCAGATAACATTTAGAAAACCAAACCTTTTCCCAAGCTCCACTCTGCTTCTGCTTTTCCATGTTCATAACCCTGAAATTTCAGTGTTTACATTTACAAGTGTTTACATTTCAGAAAAGCACAGGTTCATATTCTAACAGGACCGATTCCTCCTACATACTGAGCACCTCACTCAAAGAAATTTCAAATGATATTCCTATAGCATGCACCACAGGGTTGTAAAATGTATTGCCATGGTGCATGAAGAATACTGTAAAGCAACTCAGATGAGCATGTTCTCACATTTTTCCTATTTTTTAATGGTAAAATACAGTGCCAAAAAAGAGACACATATAAATAAACAGATAGACCTTGTAAAAGACAGGCAATAATATAGCAATTACATTTATGTATAAATGTACCTCCCGCATGTACCATGAGGGAGCGAGACCACTCTGAGTCTTCCCGTGAGGGCAGCTTCGCCTTTCCCCCCAGGCCACCAGCATCCAGCCAGAGGCCCAAGCAGGAGGCATGGACAGTGAGCGCAGCCGCTTACCTTTTTTTTTTTTAATTTGTATTGGCAGTGAGATACACCCAGACCCAGGGGAGAGCGCTCTTCCACTGTCTTTCTTTGCATTTCCCTCCTGCCTGGACCATTTCCAGGCTTCAAGCTTGGGGATCTGTCCTCTGAGGAGTTTTTGTGTTTATGAGTGTGATCCATAGTCCAGTACCCAGGTTTTCTATCAAGAACCTTAGTTTACCAAATTCAATAAGCTCAGGCTTAATTCAACAAAAATCCATCAGGCTGAAACAATGAGACCACACGCTGGTGAGCTGTGGATACCAGACACACTAAAAGACAGGTTGACTAATTATTGCCATGTCAACCCTCCTGCAGACGAAATACAAAAACAACTGAAAAAGTTAAAACAAAAATGGTGAGCCAGTAGGTGGCAATAGTGGCAATTAAGTCTAAATCAGGGATCTATCAACTACCAGAGAATGTTGTGGTCCATTATTGGACTGAGACAACTGTGAATGTAGGTTATGTGTTCCAGTGATGCTAAATTTAGCTTTGAACTTGTAACCACACTTAGCAATGCTAGCCCACACCTGCCAATGTTGTTGGTCAGTGTTGAGCAGGAACGGTGGAGGACATCACATGAGCAGTATGAAGGCATGTTATGTTTTTTTTTCTGTTGTTTCATTATTTTATATTGGATTCGGCTGCAACACTGTTTACCCCTGAAACTCCAAAAGTGTTCAAACACTTCACTCACCGCTCCATCGGCATAGTGGTAAGTAGATAATGGGTGAATCTTCATTTTTCTATGAATTATCCCTTTTATGTCAACCAGTCGGTAAATTACTTCACTGAAGAACAGTGGAAACAGTGAAAATGCCGTTTCCATTGCGGCCCACAGCTGTACAATGATCAGAAGCAGCGTTTGGTTTGTACCGTGCTGGGGTTTCCTGTATCCTCCCTCCGCACTCCTGCTGACCTGCTGTCACTTTAATTAAGCACAAGTTATTAAGACCTGAAAGAGAAAAAACTTTATTTTAAATTTGTACATGTCTTTACATTTGTTGTTATAAAAGGACTCACATGGGGCAACAAGATAGCCAAATGTTTAGAGTGCATCTAGCTGTTTGTTATCGCAGGTCCCTCCCCTCCTCTCTCACCCGATTCCCTCTCTCTACTTCATTGTAAATGGCAAAAACTTAAAATGAATAAAGAAATAAAAAGGTCTCACATCTACATTGACATGTAAGTTTGATGGCTTGGAAAGAGACCCTCTTACAGAAGAAATCTGTAAAGTTAAATTATCACAGCCTTCACAGAACACATTAACTCAGTGGACAGTAACATAATTTAATGTTAAACATTAGTTTCCTTCTATTCACCTCCGGCTTGGTTAGATTTATTCAAACATGGTGCTCATAGAACACATCATACCATTTTATGTCCCATTTTTTACCCTTTTGTAAACCAGGGGAGGCTCCATTAATGAAAGTTCATCACAGCCAGATGCAGTGACGGATAGAAACGAGCTAATGACCAAGACAATTAATAGCACGGATGAGAGCTTCCTCCCTCCTCCTCCACCTCCTGCTACATTCCTTAAATATGAGTGTTTAATTAAGCAGCAATATTAATTAGGACTTTATGATATTAAGATGTGTGGGGGAGGAGGGGGAGGCAGATCTCAGACTAGTTAGAGTAAATGAGTTTAAGACAAATGACATGCAAGGAGACGTGTACCATGCTCTGTACTTTGCCCCTTCGTTTAATGGCTCCAAGACTGCAACACGAGAGAGCTGGTTGATGATGATGATGAGAAAGATTCATGTTCTTCCAAGGTAATACAGTGTTAATGACTGTGGAGGAGAGCATTAGTGGGTAGCAGTAGGTGGAGGGAGGCGAGAAGTGAAATAGGTTCATGCGGTTTGGTGTGTGTTACCTGACACCAAGGTACCGCTCACTATATTGACGTTTTCCTGTGTGAAGCGACTGAAAAGGGTTTGTTTGGGAAGAAGTGGGACATTGAGCTGGGAGCCGGTCCCTTGGATTTAGCCACCTTCATATTGTCAATATTTGCCTGGGTGAGTGGTAACACTGAGAGCCTGAGAGTCTACTCTTGCCTAATAAATGAAACAAGCAAGCAAAATGTGTTTTAAAGACAGTGTACTGTTTAATTTAGAGCTGAAAGACTTCATTATTAAATTAAGTGCCTGGTGTAAAACTATTCTAAGTGCATTGAATGATAAATGATGTCTGCTGTGAGTTGCATAATATAGTCCCCTATCTTGACACTGGACATAATGATCCACCTAGCTCTATTTGTAAAAGACTGAATATATGCAACCAAGCTGGCAGCAAATAAGCATATTCTGTTTATTTCAATCCATTCACATTCAAACAGTAGGATGGTTTTGGAAGAATATATTTAATCAGATGTCTTTATTTCCCTTGTAGTTGAACAGTAGAGTAGAAGATTAATACTTGTGATGTGATTCATGGCATGCTCCCAATGTTTGATCATTTACATGCAACCAATGAGGGTGGGGGTGTGTGAAGTTGTGTTTTTTTACACCGTTGACTAAGTCCCTGAACTCACTTGAACCGGAGTGTCCACTTCTGGTGGGCGCTCATGTTGGTTCTCCACTGACATGGTCTCCAGGTGAAAGTTTTACAAGGTTCCTTGTTCTGTGCCTCCTTTTGAAACATTTTGCCTCCATCCAGATTTTCTCTTCCTCCTTGAGCTGGAGTTGTGGCCGGTCTGGGAGAGGAAAGGTAGGCAGTGTGGTGCAAAGGCAACGTCCCATGAGCAGCTGGGCAGGCCTGGAGCCATCGCTCCGAAGAGTGTCTCTGAAGGCCAGTAAGGCACAATAGGGGTCTTTAACTCTTTAAAGCAGGTTTATAACAGTCTGAACATTGCACCCTGCCTCACCGTCACTCTGGGGGTATTTTCAGCAGCTGGTTACATGTTTGAAACCATAGTTAGTTAAAAGTCCCTCATTTTGTGTCCAGAGAACCATTCCATTATTGCTTATGATGTCTCTGTGATACTGTGTAGTGCAAATATTGACTTCAGATGAACGATCACATCACTGGATCTTGTTTGGATGAGCTGCGCTGTCTCTGCATATCTAGAGAAGTAGTCCACCACTACTAAAAATGATCTCTCTTTTGGAGTGGACAGGTCCGACCCTAAGTTTGGTAGCTTGGTTGACATTCGAGGTTCTCTTGGATTTACTTCGTTGATGCATTATCTTCATTTAAGGACTAGTTCTGAATCTGGTTGCTCAGTCAAGGTCACCAAGCTGTCTTTCTTGCACATTCTCTGCACTTTCCCACCCCCTGGGGCCCGTCATGTATTCATGTATTACTCTCCAGTACATCATTTCTCATGTTAGCAGGTATAACTAACCTTGTGCCTTGCAGCTGCTTCCTGTCTGGCCAGCCCTGCAAACAGTACTTCATGACTTGTGCACAAACACTGTCAGCACACAGTTTCTCCAAAAGCTCAGTCAGGTATTTGAAACACGTAGGGAGATTGTCTAGCACAGACTCAACGTAAATGTTAGTATCTTCCATGAGGTCAGCATGTGTAGCATCTTTTGAGTGCGGAGCTTGAGAGTGTGTTGGCTGTGGTTAGGCTCTTTCCAGGTGTGTTTGTGACCGTGTAGGAATACCTCATCAAGTGGACCCTGGACCTCTGTATCTTAGGTGGGAGTGACTCCGGAGCATGCCCACCCAGTAGACTCACAAAAGGCTTGGGGTCGGTTTCCAGCTCAAAGTGTAATCCAAGTATGGACTCACAAAACCTCTCACAGGCCCAGGTCAGTGCTTGTGCCTCTTTTTCCAGTTAAGCACATCCCTGCTCTGTCTTTGTCAGAGACCTGGAGGCATAAACAAACGGTGACCAAATGTCCAATCCTTTTGTAGCAATCACTGCCTATAGCCTGTAGGATGAGGCATCAGCCGATACTTCTAATTGCTTGTTAGGGCAAAATGCCCTATGCTGCTCATGACCCCCCCATGAGTAATGTAATGCAAAACCATTTAAAAAAATCTTCAATCTATAGGCCATCATGTGAAATACCAGGAGTGAGCGAAAATGTGTGTGTGTGTGTGTACTCCCAGACTCCTCAGACTGGGAGAAAGCTGGAGTTTACTCCCCCTCACACACAGGCCCCACTCACTCACACAGAGCAACACACAGTGAGATAAGAGGAGCGGAGCCTGTTAACGTGACCCAGCCGGTAAGTTACTTTGTTGAAGAACAGTGGCAACAAAAAGTGAGAATACAAGTGCTGCTTGACCTGCATACTTGCTGTTATGGCATTCTGTACTCTTAGCTGGGCATTGAGTTGCTGGACGGAAGGGTGACTTACAACATTTTGGGCATGTTTTGTTATCCTTCCTGCTCTGCACTGTTTCTTTAATTCTAGGTAATCCAGAGCATAGTGTGACTCCACAGTTTCTGTAGGCTGCTGTACTCACTTATTGAACCTAGCCCATTCATATATTACGGATTAAATATGATTCAAATCCTCTTTTAACAGCCTCATAATGCTGGCACTGGTCACTCAATGCAGTACACCAGGGTGTTTACTTAGTGAGTCTCTGAGGACCTGTTTGCTCCATACTCCACTTTCTGTTTTGAAAAGTCAAAGGGCTCTGGAGGCTTTATGGTGAAAGTCGCTGTCGGAGATGCAGCAGCTCACGTCCGGGGCACAAAGTGAAATTCATTTATCAAGCATGAATGTGATGCAGTGATGTCAACATGGTGTAAAAATCTCAATAGAATGTTTCCAACATGTTGTTGAACCCATACCACAGAAATGATTTTTAGGCCACCTTTGAATAGATCTATTCAGAACAGTTATAAACACGTCTGTCTTCTTGCATGGTCTAAGACTGTACAACATAGTTCATACAAAGATGATGCAGAAGTTAAGTGGTTATCTGATTTACGAGGGAGGTGATGCCGAATACGTGACTTTTGTCAGGAGCAAGTGTAGGAGGGACATCTGGCAGCTTTGCTCAGACAGGCACAACTTGGAAATTCAGAAGAAAACAATAATAATCAACCTGAAATAAATTGTGTGTTTTTTTGTAATAATGCATTTATAATTCAGAACATATATGATCATGAAGCAGTGCTATGTCTCGTCAGTTAAGTTAAGTTTATTCATGTTCATGTTTAGAGTTTTTTCATGACTGAGTTTAGTTCATGTCTAGTCTTGTGTGTTTTGAGCACTCTATGTTAAGTTGAACTTCACTCATGTCTAGTCTCATCGTGCACTTCCTGTTTTATTTTGTACTCACCTTTTCCCTCTGGTTTCAGACCCTGACTTCCTCCCTTTGTGTGATTTTCCCTCCTTGGTGATCGTCTTCCCCGCCCCTGATTGGTTTCACCTGTTTCCCCCTTCCTCATGTATAAATAGTCCTCGTCTCTCTTTGTCCTGTGCCAGTTCCTCTTGTTCTGTCCATGAGTGTTTATGAGAGTTTTGCCTCCAAGCTAAGTTTGTGTGCTTTTTCAAGTTTATGATATTTTGTTTGATTTGTAGTTTTGCAGTGTTTTGTTGCTTTTTTAGATCCTCCAAGAGAGCGCTTTTTGTTTATGCACCTTTTTGACTGAGAAACCTTTGTCATATTCACTGCCTGCATTGGAGTCATGCATTTGAGTCCACCAGTTTGTGTCTGAGATTGTTACAAGCGGTTGATTTAAACTGAATCATGGTTGAGCTTTGATGGTCCAGGATGTCTTATATTGTAACAAGTAAACAACATTAAAAAATGTCTTCTTTCTTTTTACTTGTTGGTCTCTTTAATGGATGATGAAACACTTAGATAATAAAAGCAAAATCATAAGTCCAATTGTCTGCATACTATTGGTCCTTTTATTGGTAGGGATAGTTTGGATCTACTAAAAGATAATGAGGACACAAGTTTACCTGACAGACTAGACAAAAATGTATCTGACAGTGACATCACATAATAATAAGTGTAACTCTTTCTCATTCTGATCCAGCAGTAATGGTTTGTAACCTAAAACACATTCAAGGATAGAAGTCAAACACCTTAAAATAAGGGACAAGCTCAATATTCTTTCTTCAACGCACAAATCACCTACTGTTAATCTAAGGTCAATTCAAAGGCTGACTTTAATATCTCAGCATTATTTTATGAGCTGAGACACTTTACCCTTTAACCTTAAATCCTGGATTTAAGAACTTAATCATTTATGTGCGCAGACAAACTGAGTAAGCAATATTTAGTGTCTTTGCTCTGCCAAGGATCAAGTTAACATTTTGACCCCTTTAAGTTAATTCTGTGTACATTTATCAGAATGTTTAACATGTCTATGGGCAAACCAATTCGAAAAATGGGAAATTATAGCTCATCAGAATCAAATAATGTGAGCAAAAAGGTATCAAAATGCACTTGCCTCACGTAGGCCTCTGTCTTTTGTTGTCACCATAATGTGTGTTCCTTTCTCTGCTATATGAAAAATGGGGTTAGTGAGGATCCATAGGAAGGACGATGGATGCCTGTTTTCTACACGGGACTTCTACCTGACAGCTTTGATAGTTGAGATTTCTTTTATGTTTAGTTTTCATACAGATCTTGGAGAATTGTAATATACTGTACATTTCCTGTTTAATCACAAAATATGATCACACAGAATGACAGAAATGTTCGGCTTGTTATTTACAATTCATATCCCAAAAGGCCTACAGAGGTGTGTGTGTGTGTGTGTGTGTGAGAGAGAGAGAGAGACTGGGCTTATAATGTTCAATGAATCTAATGATGAATGACAAATGTGAATTTTGTTTGTGTGTGAACTTCCATAAAAACTGCAAAAGAACCATATATATATCAGGAATTAAGTGCTAATATCTACCTTCTAACTTCACAATTGTCTGTCTGTGGAATGCAGATCTGTGAGTTAAGAGTAAAAAAAACATTAGAAATAAACAAAATGAACACAATAAATAGTCAAGCTAAGCTCAAAATGTGGCTAAAGTGAGTAGAAGGTTGTTAAAACAAGTTACTTAAAGTAACAGGATGGTCTTTCTGATGGAATTAATTTAGTTGGACTCAGTAATGCACTTATTTCCTGTGGTTGACTTCCAGCTTTACATTCAAACTGTTTAAATGCTGCTACTGGAAAACCAACAATATTAACTCCAGACATTTATGTTTATATTGGCTGCAGTAACATATGTGAACAAAGCAGACGTGCGTTTGAGAGATAGAGGGAAGAAGTGAGAGGGGACGTTTGACTGGGTGAGTCATTACAAGAAGGAAGTAGAGGAGAGGTGAAATGTGTGGGTGGCTGGACATTAATGTGTTTGCCGGTCATTGGAGACCTATCGGGTTCTACTTGACCCACTTGGAGAGTGGCAGTGGTGGTGTGTGGAGGTCAGTTGAAGACAGTAGAGCCTGTGCAATGGCACTTCAGCAGATAATATTAGAAGCTTCAGTAATATTACATGGGCAGTCTCTAATAGAAGTACTAGTATTGCTGCTTTTTCCTTGATGTCAAAAAAGCATTTGATAGGGTGGAATGCAGATATTTGTTCTGAAATTTGGGGATTTGGGGAAATATGTATCAAGCGCTGTACAAACGGTTACACATCCACATATTTTAAATCGAGAATGGGCACGTGTGATGGATCCCTACTCAGCCCCCTTTTGTTCTGCCTGGTGATGGAGCCCTGGCAGCTGCAAAAAGGCACAAAGATAATGCTTAGGGCTTCCTGAACTTCTATTCTATTTTAATGCATTTAACCTGAGACATGTGGCACATTGGGCGCTGCCACCTGAAAGAGCACCACCATGGCACACTATAGAGCAGTATGCATCATATACACATGTGTGTCAGCTATGTCTATTCATTTGTTTTGAGTAGTCTGTATGTGTACATGTATGTATGCTGGTAACCATACATTTATTGGCCAGACACTCCATGTAGGTAGATCCGTGTTGGTTTTTGTTTTCATTTTTGTTTTGGTGTGAGGAAACCTTTTTTTTTATTATGTTTAAATCTGATGCACCATATGTTATATAATATATGAGTCATGCTTCAAATATAGTATGTAATAGCTTCCAAAGTAAGTGGAATATATAACGCCATTCTAGTCTTTATTACCACTCAAAGCACTTTACACACTACCTGCAACACTTTGTCTATCATGCATCGCATTAAAAAGACTCTACTTATTCCCCAAAACATTGGTCTGACTGTATTTGGAATGCAATGCATGTCTTGTGAGCTGTTCAACTTATTAGCTTCAAAGTTGGCATGAGTATTGTAAAAGGCCAGAGGAAGGGCAGTACAGTTTTGTGCAATTCACACAAACAATACAACGATTAACATAAAATGAATAAACAGGCGACCGGTGCAGTCAGTAGATCACCGCAAGATTATTTTGATAATCTGATCATTTTTATTTCACCATATCAGACTGATACAAATGGGGGTTGCTGGTGCAGATCGCAGCTGATTTAATATAGGAAAACAACAGCAGTTCAGTATATCAGTCAAACGGATTTATGTGGACAAAAATTAAGCAACGTAAGGTAGATTTATAAAAACTTTGAATCTAACATTTACGAAACAGCACACACACAATAAAAAGTGACATTGATGAACATGTGTGTGGAGGGCTCATTAATGACAGAGAATGATGCTGAAGAAGCTCCGGAACATTACAACAGAACAAAACTGCACTAGTGTCGTAAATGGAGAGTACCTTCAAAGTCTGTGGCCATCAAACCAGTGTAAAAATGTAACATTCTTTGTATTGATTGCTCTGCATCTCCTATTGTACAACTCCAGCACTGCACCACACAGGACCCCACATTAGAATCGATGGAGGGGGACATTTCTCACCGCCCAGTCTTGAGAGCTGTCACCCTGCCCTTTTCCAAGAGGGAATGAGATTAAGGGGAGATATTTACAAGGCTCTTCTCAATATCTCAACTCTGTGCAGACGATGCACTGAGAAGACCTGAGGCGGCGTCATACAATTTCAAATGCACTCTGCCTAGAGACAGAGTTAGAGGGTCACTTGGTGCTGTAATGAATACCAAAGGCAGTTACTGGTCATCAAGTCCTATAAAGAAGCTGGTGGCTGTTAATTGATTGAGGCTTAAATGAGGATCGAATTCACTTTTATGATGACTTGCCATCCGAGTTCCACTGTTTTTAAGTGGATTGAATACCAGGAGAACTCAGCTTTCAAAGGATTTGATTTCATACTGGCTGTCCGTTAGTGAGGATTTGCTTGGGGGGAGGGGTGCTCACTGAGAGATCATTGATTGCATTAATCACTTTTGGAAAGTGAAAGGCCCTGAAGTGGCAGAGAACTGGGAGGACAAAGATGTGGGAGTAAGCAAAAGAAGAATGAGGAGAGGTGGTGAAAACAGGGAGCACTTGGTAGACTTTGGAGAGTTCTTGACCTTCCCTCAGGGGTCAAGTTTTCTGCATTAGCTCTGGTCAGAACGTGGTAATGAGCAGTCACACAGTATAAGGGTTGTTGAGAAACTAGGCCACATAAGAGGGGTTGGGGGGGTCAATGGAGACAGCAGAGAGGATGTTGACAGGCTGTCCTCCCTGTCTCTGACCCAAGGTGAGTCACACTACAGAGAAATAAAACCTCCAGTTTGAATTTGTGAAAATATTAGAAGAAAAAAGCTGGAGAATCAGATGGAATGGACAATTGAAGACCCTTATTGTTTGTCTACTCTCTGTCTCTTTTTCTCTGCAAGCAAAAGGCCACTTTGTTGTATAAAATATGAGATGGGTGTTTGGATTGGCAGGATTTTTTTTTTTCCTTCTCAAGCTGTCATGCCATAGATTTTGAATTCATGACATGGACCCGTATAATGGGTTGCAGGGGACATGCAAAGTGAAAGAGAGCAAAAGAAAAGAGAAAGAGACAGACAGGGAGGAAAAGTAAACTCATTTGCAAAGGGGACTACACTTGTAATTAAATTTCAAGCTAAAAGCTCTGTTCATCATGCACTCTCATTTGCATCCCTCTTAAATATGCATGAATTTATTTTGCATGAGCAGGCACAAAGGAGAAAAAAAGAAATTTTTAACAATTTGTTCTGATGAGAGCTATCAGAAATGCTCTACAAAGCTGTTGAGTCATACATTTGCTCACATACTATCTTCCATGGTAGTTTCAAACTAGCGTATTGAGCTAATTTCTTTAGGACTACTTGTACTCATCATAAGCTGTTCCTGTATTGTCCAATAACATCAGGTTCAGGGAGGGTAAGACAGTCAATTTGAGATTGCACTCAAACTGCACAGACATCAAACTACACTCTCCTATAGAGCAGATTGATCTGTCTGGCAATATATATTCATGTGTTGCCATGACACTCTCCCCCCAATGCTGTGTTGTGTAATTTCTGGCTCAATCTAATTTCTCTCTCGTTCCAATATGCCTTTGTAAGAATATAATAAACTCCAATTGATTTCTTTAGTGGAATGATAAAGGGAACATATACTGAAAGAAGGAAAAGAACAAGGACAAATATTGCAGGTTAGTCGATGACAGGAGATCCTATGAAAAACATATATACATACGTGGAGTTTCAGGCACTGTTGTTCGCATGGGGGTGATTTCAACAAAACAAAACTGGCATGAACAATAAATGAAAAAAAATAAAATGAAGGAAAAGGGTCAATTGTATTGCTATCTTTTCCTGACCTGACTTTTAGTATGTGTAGGTATTTTGATCCAATGCTCATCAGGTATTATGGTTTTTACATTGTATCATGTTTCTGCCCCTTTCTATGTCACCAAATGATTATTTATTGATGAATGTATTTCATTCTTCACTCTTTTTTTATTCAATTAATATTCAGCCTAGTATTTGATATGTAGAACTGTCCAATACATGTCATTACAGTCATAGATAAGGTAATGTGTTGTACAAAAGATTGCAGAGGTTTGAGGTTTCGCTCATCATGACTGAATGGATACTAGAAACACTGATTTATATAAGGATAGAGATGAAGAACTTTAACGTGGATCAGTGACAACTGATAACCGTTTTGTATTCTGTTGTATATGCCCAGTAAACATCAAGTGGAGCAAAAAGATAATGTACGTCCAACCAAACTAACAATGTGTGAGGGCATGTCTCTCAGTACTTTCCTATGCTGTTTGTGGTTTCAACTGCAAGCTCATAAAAACACCTCAGAAATACTGGAAAATGGCTGATCATTAGAGTTTTTAGAAAATGTACTCATATCAATCTATCAGTCTAATAAGGCCTGGTGAAATGAGCATGGTCATGCCCAAAATGCATCCCTAGGAAGTCTGAATGAAATGGAAAGCAGCAAAATCAATTACTTCTTACACCTTGCTCTGGACCTGATGTTGGCACTTAAACACACTCAATGTGCCTGCTCTTCTAATCCCACAGCCAATAATGATAGGTTTGCATTGCAGACAGGTATTTAACCAGTCTCATTCAGAACCAAGTACTTGACTGTCAGATCTTTGGTCTGTGTCTTCCCGGATCATCCACTTTGGGTCTTTTTATTGAAAGCACTCATTTGTCTCGACAGACTGAGCAGATGCCTGAAAAAACGTTATCTGTGAGGTGTTTTCAAGCGATGGAGGAAACTTTTACCTGAATGCTTTAAAGCTTTAAAAACTGCTTTATACTTTGGGTCTATAACTTGTGATGGTCTTAATCTGCTTCAGTGACAGGGGGGAAAAAAATTTGACTGTTTTTTCTTGTGTTAGATATTGTAGGCTCAGCATCATTATCTGTTTAACTATGGGGTACAACAGGGGTCAGTTTTAGACCCATTACATTTCTCAGTTCTATGTTACAGTTAATTGCCGGTAATTTGGCCACTTGGGCTCTGTTCAGACTTGTGTTAACATGAGTCACTGGGAATCCAGTCACAAGGGGATAACTCAAGTTTTGTCAGTTCATTCATTAGAATGTGAATACACATGCGTCTCCGGTGACCACTTGTGACTAGATCTTATCTTCCTGTTATTCATGCAAATAAACATTAACATCATTTCTGCTCACAACAACCAAATTATATTGTTGAGTGTGTGCGTGTGTGTGAGTGAGTAAGTGAGAACAAAGATAGAGAGAGCAGCGCCAGTAGGGGCAAATCAATGCAAGGCATTCAGCTTTACAATAAAATAAGATTCCACTCATTTGAAACACAAAATTGAAAATCAATATGAGTTGCACAGTGTTAATATTGTAGCATTGGCAGAGATAGAACAGTGTATGGGAAACACTTAGAAGTGCAAAAACATTTAGGGACATTATGAAACTCTAGTGAGTCTGAAGATGTTAGCTGAGTAGACAGCCCTTCAATGTGGCCCAGGACACATTTGTATTCACACTGCATACTAAAGTATGCAGCCACAGTGGTCTGATTCATCAGTTCCTCTTTTTGGGTGCATTCTCACCTGTACTGAGAACTGTTCACTTGTGATGGGATCACCAGAGACAAATGTTACAAGGTCTGAACAGTGAAGTGGTAGTTCCTTTCCATATCTTTTATATATCTGATATTCAGAGTTGAATGTGTCAAAAAAGTTTTTCAGCTTAATCAGGAAAAGACGGTGTTTCTTTGATTTGGTCCTCCCAAAGATAAACCTGTTCTTAGCCAATCAGCTTTAGACTTAGGTCAACTATTACTACTGGACTGAACAAAAGCAACAGTTAAATCTCAACTTGAGGAGTTGTGGAAGAAGGGCATTGTTTCTTGAATGGCTAAGTAACAATGTATTACACACTATACCATACGAGAGCTGCAAGAGAATCTAGCTGTATGGCTCTTAAAAGTCGAGCAAGTATGAACGTATTGCGCCGTTTGACCACGTGTGCACACGGTCATAACCTGAGAAGTGACAATGGAATCATTGTCCTGCGTCCCTCACTGCAAGGCACAATTACTGGAAGATAACAGATTGTCTTCATGATCTTTATAGCAACACTGTTATTCGGTCATTATTTTATTTGCTTAGTGCATTTAGTGAAACATATATTGTTCATTCATTGTATTATAAATGAGTGTTATTTGGATGCTTTCTTACACAACCTTAGTTGATTGTTCTAATGTTTTCTTTCTTGTGCAACAACCTTTTACAACCATTTTTTATTATCATCATTACTGTAATTTTTTGGGTGATATTTTTACTGGCAGATTAGGAGACAGGTGGTGTTCCAGTGAGTATCTGGGGCAGCTGAACTGTTAGTGTGGGATTGCGTCAAAGTAAAATACAGTGCCCCCCCCCCCCAGTGCACCAGTGTGACTCACTGATGCGTTTTTGGAGTGGGGCTTCATGGCACAGAATGAAAAGTTATGTCAGGGTTTGAATACACACACACACACACCTCGTTGATAGGATACACTCATTGCTGGTTCAGCTCTGCACAAGGGCTTTGTTTAAATACCTTTCCTTGAAGTTGCAGTGCGCTCGCCGTAGGAATCCCTGACAGAAAGCCAAAGGTGGAGTCTCATGGGCTCCCAGACACTGAATGAATAGCATCCCATTGTAAAGCCTCTGTGTTTTAATAAATCACCAAAGTAAATGTTTTGTGTTCAGTAAATGGTCTGCTCTCTTTCTATTAGCATCACATTTGGGCCCGGTGCACTTCAAGGATGAGAGCATTCAACACAACAGCATTCCACTGCATATTTAACACCGTGGGACCGGCAGAGGGAAGATTGCACTTTGTATATCAGTAAAAAATGTGTGTGTGTGCATATGTGTGTGTCTTTGTGGGTGGGTGGGGGGATACACAAAGGAGAGACAGAGTTAGAGAGATTATCCATGGCTAAAAGTGTAACAATGATTCTCTGTTCCAAGTTGCATAATTCAAAATCCCTGTCCTGTTGTATTGTGTTCTGCTTCGCTTCAGGCCAGGTCCTGAGACACTTTGCTGAATTCTGCTGAGTTCTGAGACATCATTGTACATAGACAGAGAGAGAGAGAACAAGAGAGTGAGAACATGAGAGAGGGGGAAAGTGTTTGGCTCCGTTTTGCCCAGCTCTTGTCGGAGCAAATCACAGTTCCATGTTTACGGCGCAGCAACCTTTTTTTCCCTCTCTCTCTCTCTGTCGTTCTCGCTCTCTCTTTCCCAGAACACACTTTGCATTTTAATGAAGGCCTGGCCTGCATACTAAGTGCACATTAAGCCAGCTCTGTGGGGGTGAGCACAGCGATACATCACGGTCAAAGTGAAGCAGCACTCTTCAAATTTTAAAATGAACAAAAGCTGAAGATTTCAGTCCTTGGTGCAGGGGGGGTAGAGGAGGGAGTGAGATGGGAGGGTGCTGTAAGTAGATGTGATCATTCCAAAGAGCTTGAGAGTTTTGTGGGAGGCGGAGAGCGAAGTTAAGAGTCAGTAGAAAGAGGGGAAAACAGCAGGCGTGGGGACGGGGAGAAGAGTTGGATTTCAGGGCTTCCTGAATAGTTTATTGTGAGGGTGATTACAGCTGAAGTGGTTGGTGATGAGGAGGACGAGAGACCGCTACACACACGTACACAGTCCAAATCTGTTCTCTCTCTTCTAGCAAAGGCTGCATACGTGATATGACCCCAGATTCCACAGGGACTGCAGACAGTATGAAACACATACTAATTCCAAATTGCACACACAGTAATTGCAAGAAAACTGTGCACTCACTCTTTTTTAGTTATGATAGAAAAACTGTACTTTTAAGGGGAAATGATGCACTGACAGTCTTTAATCAAAGTGATTTAAGTTATTTGTTATACTAATTACATTTTCAAACAGAGAAGATCTGTTGTTTTCCTCCTGTCTCTCTCTTTCCTCTCATTACTTTTCTAAGAGAATAGCATTGTCACACATTAACCTTACTGAAAATATGCATCAATCCATCCATCTATTGTCTTCTGATTATTAAAGATGGGGACACGTTGGCAGCCAGCTAAGAAGGATTATCCACACATCCATTTGCCCTGCCAATCCCAGCTCTTCCTTGGGGATTCCAAGGCTTTCCCAGGCCAGCTGTTAAAAGATGTTACCCCTCCAGCAAGTTCTGGGTTTAGATTCCCAAACCACATCACCTGTCCCCCGTTTGACGAGAAGAAGAAGCAGTTGTACTTACTCCTGATGGAGTAAACGCGTCCTCTTGTATTTGCAATCATGTTCTTTCCGTCATAACGTAGATCAACGAGTAAATCGAAAGCTATGCCTTTTTGCCTTACACGCCATGAAACCGCGCCGACACGCTTGTTCATCTCATGCGCCATCTTACTCTTACTCATCAGCGGAACCTGGAGATACTTAAACTCTTATACCTCGGGCAGTAACTCAGAGAGACCATTCCACTGCTTTCTGGCAGAGGACCATGACCTTGTACTAGGTGCTGATTCTCATCCTGACAGCTTCACACTCGGCTGCAAACTGCCCCAGTGAGCATCGTAGCCACAGTATTGTTGCTGACCATCGTCATCCATTTATGGCCATGGTTTACCATCTTCCAAAGTCACAAAGTGTAAGTCTCTGGTCTCATAAACATGACAGGGATTTAAGAGTACTGCTCTGATCTCCCCAACCACTCCATCTCTGTATGAGGCTTACATATGTTGAGAACCCTTCATCTTATCAGCTTCACATTTACCATGTGTATTCTTAATGACTTAAGCAAGAGCAGTACCAAATTTGGTGCATTTTGGACACTCGATATGTTTAATATCATTAACTTTGTAACATATGACCAGCAGTCTGTAGCAGTGATTCCTGGGACTCATCAACATAAGTGAACTGATTGTCCAGTTCAGGGTTGTGCATACCGAGTGGGGCTTCACTGAACTTTGAATAGGGTGAACAGCTCTTTGTGCAGCAGCAGTGTCAGGGCTCTATGGACTGAGTCCTGCACTCAGTCCTTACTTACTGCAGCTCAATTACTGCAGGGCACTTTTACTCTGGGCCACACTGGCTGCGTGTTCAGTGAAAGACGTCTGTGTCACTGATCTGTTGCCTCTCGCAGTCTTCTGTTGTTCACACAGGCAGTGTATCTGCTGCCTGTGTCTAACAGAAGTGCTACAAAAGCTTCTGGTATGAATGATGTATTCACTTGAATAAAAGTAACCCATATACTCACTCACTCACTCAACTGAATGCCAGGACACTATGCTAAGATGATGTGCATCGTCCAGTCCAGAAATTACAATAAGTGCTTTAACTTTGGAACAGTTAAAGGAAGTGTTGCAAACATTTATATTTGTGACATATTTGACCTTTGGTGAAAGATCATCTATTTGCTGTTGACGTCATGCGGCACACAGGAGAGACCCCGGCTTTAAATATCTGAGATATGTCGCTCTAATTTGGTGTAACGTGTGCACTAAAATGAAAAGCAAGGCATTCCTTGACACACACATACACACACACACACACTTCTCTCACAGCCAGTGAAGCGAGGGCATTACAGTTTCAGAAAGAAACCTGCAACCAGCATTATCATTGGCCAACTAAACTGCCCAATCCAAACAGGCATGTTTTAAACAGGCTCTGCATTAATTTAGTGAACTAACATATTCACAAATACGTGGATGCATAACATATCAGTAAAATGTTCACAGCCAATTTATTAATTTGGCAGTAAAATATTTTATCCTGCAGTACAACATGGACATGTAGTTATAACAGCACAATTAAACGTTTTAATGATTATGTTGAGGCACTCACAGTATTCGTTAAAATTTATAAAAGACAAATCTAATAATTATACATTCAACCAAAACCATGATTATTCCCTAACCTAACCTCAACCAGAGATTCTATCCTACCTACAGACAGCTATGTATGTGTACCCTGGTCTCTGATAGATTTGTACCAATATCATCCACCCCAGCCACTCTCCACTAGTATAAACATAGCACTTATTCATTCATTAAAAATAAATTGTTGCCTCTGTATGCAAGTGTAGTTTTATAGGAACATAATTTGTAGGCGACAGGGTTGTCAGAGGATTTCAAAATCTGTTTTGTGATAGCATGAAGTCATGACAAATGAGTAGCTGCTGTGCAAGTTTTAGACTTGGATAGGTGTAGTATAAACTTATATTGACCTTTTACTCTGAAATGGAAAAGGGGAAGAAAGTGACACGATTGGGACAAGATATGGTTTGTAATAACATAAGTCAGAAAAGTGGGTTTTGATGGAAATAATGATGGGAGGAACTATACTCCTCGTGTTATCATCTACCAAACCATAACAAGCCTTTCAGTGCTGAGATATACATCTATGGAATATGAATCAATGTTGTGATGTCAGAAAGTCAAATAAATGTAGTTACATTTCAACTCTATGTCAAAGCATTACAATGCTCTTAACTTGTGTGGTGTTCGGGTCTGTGGGACCCGTTTTCAATGTTGGCTAAAAGAAAAATTATGCGATTAATAATTCTTTCAACCTCAGACTCATTGGCCTTGGCTCATTTTCTGTGATGAACATATAAAAGAACATATTTTTGGCTTTTGAAGCTTTGGAAGATGACAAAGACGTGGATCATGTTTCTGTCAATTCAGTCTGACAGTGATTTTGAAGAAGAGGAAGAGGATGAGATTGACCATCAGTCAGCTATAAAAAAAGCTAATCCGCAACCAGCCCCAGGAATGGCTACCAATGGAATAGGGATGCAAACAGGGCCAACACAGATGGCGGTCACTCATGTGCAGGACATTAAGTCTTCTTTTGAACTTTTCATCCCAGATTCCATCCAGAAAATCATTCTGGATTGTATTTATTTGGAATTTTTTGGAGAGAGGTGGAATGAGATGGACCAAACCCATTTATTTGCATATTTTGGGGTTCTTGTCCTTGCTGGAGTTTTCAAATCCAAAGGGGAATCCACAGAATTTCTGTGAGATTCAGAAACTGGCAGATGACTTTTCCGCGCAACATTGTCTCAGGAAAACGTCCAGATAATTTCCAGAATAATATACGCTTTGATAACAGAGACCACACACCAGCTTGGCGGCAGAAAGACAAGGTAGCTGCCATCACTGCCTCCCCCTATTTTACAACCCTGGGCCTAATGTCAGTGTTGATGAGCAGTTGATGCCATTTGGGGTCCGCTGCCCCTTCAGGCAGTGCATACCGTCTAAACCCGCAATATACAAGTGTATACAGGAAAGCCAGATGGAGCAGCCCCCGAGAAGAACAAGGGATGAGAGTTGTCCTGGACGTGACACAAGGACTCAATGGACATTGCTATCTGTGCTGCTTACAGGTCTAAAACCTGTAAATGACGAAAAAGTTAAATATACTGTTATGGGTAAGACAGGTTGGCAGAACAATCGAACTCAGAAACCCTCAGAGAAACAAGAGAGAACATAAAGATGAGCAAAAACTGGAGAACGAAACAGAAGAGACACACACAAAAAATTAGACGGATACAGGAAATCAAACAGCCAACGTTGTCCAAAGTCAATATATAGTCCACTGTATAGTGGGTTCAACATTCTGTGGAGCTGTCAGAACGTTTTCTGACATTTTGTATACCCTATATGGTGGACTCATTGTATACCACAATGCATGATGAACAGAGGGGTCACTAACCAAGCATGTATTGTTCTTGCGACATTGACAGGAAGAAAAATGGCGGAGAGACGAGAGGGCAGAGCGCAGTGCGAACAGCCTTCTCTCTCTGGCAACTCTACCCTGATTTTCATCAAAAGGATCAGCATATATTATAAGAGCAGAGCAGCACATCACAGCTCTAACTGTGGCAAACAAGTTTATCTCTTCATTTAAATGTGGATATTCAACGTGTTTACCTAAAAGTATTAATAACATAAATGTTTATCATTTATTATGGGATTTCCCACCGACCAATTTAGTTGTTGAGCATCTTAATCTTGTGACGACAGAATTACCGGTGTATTTCCTCTGTGCCGGTACAGCATTTTGTTCTTTTGTCAATAGTATATAGTCATCTACATAGAAGTCCCTTTATAGTGAGTGGAGTTTAGTGAATGTGTGGGTGAGTTTGGCCACAGCCAAGGCGATACAGAAATAGGAAATAATATGGGTTTAATGAGTAATGAGTAAAGTGCAGATTGACTGTAGATGTTTGGCTGATTGTTATGTTCTTGTTCTTGTGATAGGATGATTTGTGGGTGGTGTTTTCCTGTCCCCACACTGCTTCTCACTAACGTGTTCCATTGGCTGGGTCTGACCTCTGGTTCCTGCTCCTCCCTGTCAATCATTCACCTGTTTCTTATCGAGACAATCACTTACTCAAGTGGTCGCTGTATTTAACCTCCGATCTGACCTCACCACTTCCTTGGCAGAGGGGTCGATCGCTTTCCTTTGTGGCGGTGTTGCTTTGGCAGACATGATTTGCCGGGCTTACTGAATGCTCCTCAGTTTTGTGATTATGTACCTCCCTGCTTTAGCCCTAAACCTGCCTCACAATCACCCAGTTCAGTCTGTCACGCTCAGCCAGTCCCTTAGCCACATGGAGCCCTTTGTTTACATGGACACCAATATTCACCAATAATCTAAATAATAATCTGCCATGTAAACAGCATTTTATGATTACCTTAACCCGAATGAGGTCATATAGGAATGATTAACAATCAAATTAAGACGTGGAGCATTCTGACCTTTGTTGCATTATATAGATTAAATCCCAATATAACATCCGATTGGAGATTTCACAACATTTTGAAACATCAACTAATGGCTTTACCAACTGCTGGATGACTGGGTGTAAACAAGAGGGAACAACAAAACGGACTTGTAGCTTTTGCAAAATTAGAAAGGAAACACCCAAAAGGGTAGCATCATACATGAACCTATTTCAGGTAAGGGTTTTAAAACGGGTGCAACAACCTTTGAAGTACTGATGTGGTGGAAAAGTAAATATGAATATAAATGTAATGTTCTATTAGCAACTTATATAAACATTACAGTGACATAATGTCTTATTCTAAATAAGGTCAATATTCGGAATATTGCTGACGTTTGCTCCCCTGGATTTTTCCCTGGGTTTTTCCCAGACTGTTTTCTTTCTCCTATACCCCTGCACTATTCTCCCTTTGCAAATAGGTTTGGTAGTTTGGGTTTATCAGTTATGCTCTGAATTCCACATAAGTCTCTACATCCCAAATTGTTTTAACATATTCAGCATTAACTGTAAATAATTCATTGTAGCGCTGTACTCTCATTCTATTTGGTGTTCTGTGTACCAGTTTGAGCATTTCCAATGTGAAGGTATAACACAAAAATCTATGACCCTTCTTTCATGTTTGTCTAAAGGAGTAGTGTGTGTGTGTTTGTGTGTGTGCGCTCGAGTGTATGACGTAATCCTGTCCAATTCATCAAATCCACAAATCTCAGTATTATTTTTCCAAAAAATCCTCATCTGTTAATGATTTTAACGGTGGATAAGCAACCGTTTTATTTACTATGATGCACAATGATAAAGTAGAATAAATACATGATCATAAACAATTAAACACTTAATAAAACACTTTACAGAGGCAAAAACATGAGGCATTTTTACAATGGATATATTTATTTTGTCTTCCAGCCTGCTCAGACAACTCACTGGGGCGACCACCTATTTAAACCTCTCCTATATTGTGACGCACAGCTGCCACAGTGTGTGGATACTGCCTTCATTTATTATTTTAAGCCTCTGACACAGCACCGGGATTTAACAGTGACTGACCTCGCTGCTCTTGGAGAGATCTTCCAAAAGATTTCAACTTCTTCTGAAGAGTTCATTTGGAGTAGAGTAACAGCTGACCTTTTTTATTCAGGGAAGCATTTGTCTTGGTTTGTAACATTGTGGTCAAATTGGCCTGCAAACAAAAGTTTGAGCAAGTGTTTTTGGCTTGAGCAGTATCACCCCTACCATCTGACATCAGACACCTCACCAAAGACAAGCAGTTCCAACTATTTCATTTGAGATGAGTCTGTGTTATTTCTAGGAAATATTTGAAAGGTGCTTTAATTTAATTTCCTTTATTTATTCCATCAACCTTCACCAACCAAAACATACAAATCACAAAATGCTTTATATCAATAGTACAATAAAAATAGGAAGAGAAAAAAGCAGTAAAGTAAAATAAATACACAATTAAAAGCAATCTCAAAATAATAAAGGTTAAATAAGAACAAAGAAATATCATCTTCTTTATATCATATATATGTTCAGTAAATTAGTATGACCCATGAAGGATGTTATAAGAATTCAGATTTAGCCTTGATTAGAAAAAGGTCTCCCTGTGAACCTGAGTCAAATTGAAATGACAGTTGGGTTAAGCAATAAGCTTTATGCAAATCTTTTTATGACTTGATTGCTACACTGTTGCTGACCCGACTCATTATTACTGACTAGAAAGATCTAAATCTCTTAGAGCCCACTTACAATAAAGAAATGCACTAAAATGAACTTGTTCTATCAGGAATATTTCAGAATCAGCGAGTGCATTAAAAATTGAATTTCTTCCATTAGTTTGAAGGAAACAATGGTTAATTGCAAACATCTTCAAAAGAGACAGTTTCTGAATATTTATTAAAAATTCACTGGATTTTTTCCCTCTCAAACCATTTCTCAGAAAAGGATCAAAAACACATGAGATGACCCAGTTCTTCCTGTAATAATTCTCAGTCCTCACATGACTTCCTGGTTGAATTCTGGGTTGACATGGCAAGAGTGCTGGCACACGCCAGGTCTGCTCAGACTCAAGCCAAACCCTTCACCTTGCTCTGGGAATCAAACCGACACGATTTGTCCTGTCACCTAGTGGGAGTCAAACTGTGGCTGAAAATATCAGCTGTTTCCTGGGGCGGTGACATTTGTCATCTCTCTGGCACAGGGACACATTACAGCTAAATACTGCTCACTCCAGCACGCTGCTTAATATTCCTGTTGATGATGTATCAGGACAGTTTGGGTATTTATGAAATGGAGCTCACTAATTGTTGTGATATAATGGAGGGGTATTATTCTTTAATGCAGGAACTGGGGTTGTTTGGGGTCAGTGCCAAATAGTCAAACAGTCTTTAATATTGATACCGTGCATGAACCTCCTGAATGGTTTATTGGGGAGACAAAAGTGAACCTGAATTTAATTTCGTGACAAAGGTTTTTAGTGTTTGTTAGTGGCACAGGCCTCTGCCCTTTGCTAGGGTTAGGGGTACAAACGAGTACATCGAGCTGTAAGTTCTGAAATGGGCATCTTCAGATCCATTTCTATGATCTGAATGCAGAACTGTAGCGACAAAAAAAAGATCATTTTCTTCTACAGTGTTCTGATATGAAAAATCGTATATAAAGTATAAAGGTCTGATGTGTCGCCACTTCCTCCCATTGTACAAAAAGAGTCACCAGGAGGCAATCGAGGGGTTTTGGCTTCACTTTCGTGAAGCTGTCAGACGTCCATCTTTATATACAGTCATTTAGGAAAATGCATTGTGTGAACATCTTTGAATACAGATAAACTCATCAGGTTCTACAGAGGAGTTTTCCTACCTATTGAAATCTGAGAGTAATAATGTCGTAACTGGCCCCCAGTCTCCTCCAATACACATATAATTGGGAGATACATTAAATAGTTGCTTACACATTCAGATATCCATCGAGAAATGTACCATTATCTGAAAATATAACAAATCTCCCATGTTTTCTGACATTATCATAGCTACTGATGTAAACAATAGAGGCGTGGGACTGTGCTGGAACATCACACATATCACTCTCTTTCACTGAGGACACTATGGGTTCCCTGGCAACTGTACCTCTCTTCATATGCTATTAAATCCTTTGTGTCAGGAGAGAAAAAAAAAAAAAAAACACTTTTATGGACCTGAATATGAAGCGTCTGCATTTACTTTAAGGTGAGTGAACACTATGAAAACAAATATGCAGTGGTGTGTGAGTGATGGGGCTGTAGGTAAAAAGCCAGTGAGGGGGCAGAAACCTGCACTCGCTCTCTGCTGCCATGTGTTTAGCCCGGAGGAATATCACACATGATTTAACCCCTGAGTCATTGGGAGGAAAGTCAAGGCCAGGGGGGAGTTACTGCTGTGTGTGTGTGTGTGTGTGTGTGTGTGTGTGTGTGTGTGTGTGTGTGTTGTGTGTGTGTGTGTGTGTGTGTGTGTGTGTGTGTGTGTGTGTGTGTGTGTGTGTGTGTGTGTGTGTGCATGTGTAGGTTTCTGCAGGTCGGCCTTGCTTCCTGTCTATTTTGCTTTCTACGTCTCTGACAGGCCATGTGTCAATACCACTTCTACGTTTGGAACAGTTGGAGGTCACTGCAGGTTCAGAGGGGGAAGTTGAATCCTGAGTAAAGCGGTGATGTGGAGGCTGTTACTGCAACGGGCCGCCTCTGTATGTTTACAGAGTCATAATGAACGACAGGGTCAGAGGTGTAACATTTCAGTCAAAATACTTCCAATCCTGTGTTAGTTTGCTGGGTGCATGTAGTAGTGTTATGCTGTGTTTGCATTTGATGAAACAGTGTCTTAGTTGCAACTGTGTTGATACATTTGCTATTTCCGCAGATTTTCAAGCCACAAATCAAAGCTGATTTTGTTCTTTTCACACTGGATCATGGCGACAGCTAACCGTGGATTATGATTGCCACTAGATTGCTTAGAGATCAAATATTTCTACTCAAACACACCAGTATTATTCAAAATACCGCTATCATTACTATACTCATTACTGTTCCCTTCATCTCTGTCAGCCATTTTCTTCTGTACAATTACTAAAAATGTATACACCTCTCCATTTGTGTTAGATGCTGTCTTTTCTCATCAACGTTGAAAATAACTCTCTCTTAGGTCTGAAGATTTTTTTTTGGGGGGGGTAGTTTTTGCCTTGATCTTGTTGAGGGTTAGGATGTTGCACCATGTTACTCCATATATTCTGAGACAAAATATGATTTGTGGAAATGGGCTTTACAGATAAAATCAGATATATTTGATTGATACTTTCGATGGTAAAACTTATTTTTTTAATACAAAGCTTTTTCTCAATAATTCAAAGGGACATCCCACCAATCTTTAACTACACCCATCATGAATAAACCCTATTTTATATGGTATTTTTCAAAACAAGGTTACGAAATGCATTGAAGAATGAGAGTCAAACTAAAAAAAACTAAAAAAAGGCAAAATCACAACACAAAGAGAGTAAACATTAATCAGTAAAATAAAAGGCGGATCAGGTAAAACCATATAAGACTTGATTAATGAAACTGGGGGACTTACGAGACTTAATTTCAAATGAACTGTAGGAGCAGTAAAAAGCCATTATTGGGATGCAGAATGTTGAAAAAGCTGAAAGCTGGAAGAATATTTCCCTGCCCTGTTTACCACTGACCATGGCATTAGAGGTCCAGACCAGAGCCGATGATTCCATGAGTGCCAGTCTCCAGGTTTTTCCTGCTTTCATATTTCCCTAATCTAATCACTGATTGAAACAGGCCTGGAGCACAGATATAATCTAAGCTATTTGATTAGTTGTGAGTTGCAGAGTATATATCTGAGGTCTGGGTTTGCACCGCATCAGGAACAATAATTAGGTTCTTGGTTCTATTTGTGTTTTACTGCAGGACATTTTAAGACAAGGTATAAATATCTTCCAAGCTGTTGAGGAAAGTGTTCATTTCCCTGAGACTATTAACAGGGTCACGGCTAAGATTAATCTCACATCCGCATAAAAATGGAAACTCACATTCTGTGTATAAGATATCAGAGATGAAGTGGAACAAAATATGGTCTGACCAAGCAGTGAACTGAGGCTCCCTGCAGCAGAGCCGAGGAGGCTGATCTCAAGTCTCCAAAATGTATGCAGGAGCTGTTGTGAGTGATTTTTTTAAAGCTCTGCCCTTCAAACCTAGTTATGAATGAAGAACCCTGCTACAGATGTATTAACATAGGATGTTATGGTCACAGTTTAGTTTGGGTTAGGGATCCAGGAGAAAGAAATGATCAGTGCCTCTGAGAGCTGATCAGGAGGACACTGAGTTAGGGTATCACAAGTTATCGGGGAGTCTAAAGACCAGAATGTATTTCAACTTGCTGTCTTGTACAGGGACGTTGCCACAAGCCTACCAGAGGTAGTCAGAGAGCCTCAATGATGTGGGTGTAAAAGGTAGAGTCGGCTTTACAGGACGCTGACGCTGTTGTGTTACACGTCACACCTCTAATTCCAGAATTCTTTACAAAGCCACACACTGGGGCGACATTCTGCTGCCTTGTCTGCTTCAGTGTAAAGAAGCAGAGGCAGCGGAACGAAAGGTCTTCACAGAGAGTGGCTGTGGCTCAGGAGGTAGAGCAGGTCGATTCCCAGCTCCTCCACATGTGGAAATGTTATTGGGCTAGACACAAAACCACAAAATGCCCCTGACTCCTGTGATGTCAGTGTCTGGAAGGGATGTGACAAAGAGCTGTATAAATACGGTCCATAAACAGCAAATAGAGAGGCAGCCTCAAATATGAATGTATTTCAGATTCACATTTTAACTGGTTCTTCTACTCAGAACACAATGAGAATAATCTTTTGTTTTTCTTTTATAAGCTGAAACAGCAATGTGAAAAGATGAATGGAAGGCGGAGTGAATGTGAACGGAGAAAAACAAAGCAGCCTCAACCTTATTTTCATTCATCCCACCTCCACATCAGCCCAAAGGTTACTGTATATTTTGTTGAAAGTTAGAGGTCGAGAGAGGCAGAGAGACACAGAGAAAGAGGAGGAGGAGAGAGAGAGAGAGAGCAAGTGAAACACTGTTTGGCCCCTCTCCATTTGGGATCACAGGGTCAGGAAATGCTTGGAGAGGACGGCTACATTATCTGTTCCAGCCTACGCCTCTGAACCCATCGTGGCCCCAAAACATACAGCGGTGCACCATGGGGGCCCACGGAGCACCCACTGCGGCCCCTAGAACCACGAGTCTGCCGATGTGAAAGGGTGGAGGAGGTCAGAAGAGGGAGGGTGGAGGGAGAGAGAGAGAGAGAGAAACTTTACATCTTTGTCTCTCTTTGTTTTATTCGAACATTTGGTTGAAAGAC
This sequence comes from Paralichthys olivaceus, assembly GCF_024713975.1. Lineage (NCBI taxonomy): Eukaryota > Metazoa > Chordata > Actinopteri > Pleuronectiformes > Paralichthyidae > Paralichthys > Paralichthys olivaceus. The sequence continues at coordinate 3,316,078 of NC_091101.1, forward strand.
TAAAGTAGCAGATTTTCCACAGAACAATCTCTGAATGTTTATGAGATTAAAGCTTCTAACCACAAAGTATACATTAGTATATATTTTATATTATTATTACCACAATACCTTTTTGGTTGGTGAAACTGGGTGTACTGTGTACACATCCACATTGTTATAAACTGTAGCTTTATAGCCCGCCACATGTCTTAGATGGATGAGCTGGTTTATTCTGTGTTTATTGTGGAACCATCTCTTCCTCATTCTTTGTTTCCATTGCTCAATTACACCAATATTTAGAGACTTTGGAGAGATAACCAGCAGAGCTGCAGTGTTGGGTAGTTTTGTGTTGTGTAGCTTCAGTGTGCAGTGTTTGTGGATGAAAGTGTAAATGGAGTTCAATCCAACAAAGTCTTTCAGGATCAAGGGCCAAATCCTCAGGAGGGAGGGAGAGAGAAAGAGGCTGTGTGTGTGTGTGTGTGTGTGTGTGTGTGTGTGTGTGTGTGTGTGTGTGTGTGTGTGTGTGTAGCATGTTGATATATTCTGAGTACCACAGAATGTGTTTCATTGAATTGTAAAAGACCTTCGAGTGTGGAACCAAGTGCTAACCATCTATCACTCATTTTTAAAATCTGAGTATGAGTGTCTGGATTTGACCAAGTGTATTTGAGAAATATGTTTATTATTATTTATTTTTATTTCATTTTAAATTTGCCATCTGTTTTGAGCTAGCAAGTTAAATTTACAGTAGAAGTAACATTGTTTGGATTTCACTTTTATTTTTGCAGTAACCCACATCAGTGTTTGATGTCACCTCAACACGTGCAGTGTGAACAGAGACAGGTGGAAATGATCATGACCACCCCCGACCACCAGTGTTAGTTTCACAGTTTGTTACAACCGCTATGACTCATTTGTCAGAACCTTGAAAACTTTTTCAAAACTGTTAACGCACATCACACCTGAAACACACAATTCCCCAAACAGTTAATTTCATGCTCAAAATCCCGCAGTGTAACTAAACACAGACACACACTTCCAAAATACAATAATACACTAACACAATTCACCAAATCTACCAAAGCACTGACACACGTTGTCTTCCAACAGAAACATTTAGTCAGTCACAGCACAGTGTCATAAAAAACACTGACAGCTGATGGAATAACACAAACTGAATCACTTTGCATGTGTCAAATCTACTTTTTTCCTTTTTCTTTTACAATCAACAGATTATTGTATTGATCATACATGTAAATTAATGTTTGTGATGATGTTCTTCATTTTTCATTTGTTGGGCATGAATTTTGTTCCTTTTTTTGTACAACACTCAAAAAGTGAACGACCCATGTCAGAGCAGCTTTGCAGAATGTTTATGAAAGAAGAAGACAGTAAATGACAGGACTTGCAGTAAACACTTTACTGTATTGCAAATGAAAATGACTTACAGTAGAGTAAAGAGGAAAAAAAATCTAGCTAAATGTATTGTCAAATACACAAAAAGAAAAAGGAGCAGAGGAAATCACTGTAAAAGAGGAAGATAAAATGCTTATCTAATAAGCTAATCGAGACACGCCTAGAAATATAGGGTAATATGAGGTTTTGTGTTTTGACAAACCGTGTGAAAGCAATTGAAAATTCACCAGTTAACATCTACTGTTTTGGTCTTGTTTGAGCTTGTGTGTAAAAGGAGCTAAAACTCCTTCTAAACGTGTAAAATGTGTGTATTTTGTGTCAAAAGAAGAAGAATTGTGTTAATTGTATAGCCCACACAGGCTGATGTTGTGGTAACTGTGTGAAGAGTTTTGAAAAAGCGTTAAAAGTATTGAACAACGGGTCATAGCGGTTGTAAAAAACTGTAATGAAGTGAGTGAACCTCAGAGAGACAGATCTGAAGACAGCTGCATTTCACATGGACATTTGCTGTTAACTAAGCTTGGCAACTTCTTTTTCCATCTCGCCCCTGACACGCTCTTGAAAACTGAATTTCAATACAAAAACACAACTTGTTGCCAACAGTATTGTTATACGATATACTTTATTGTCCTTGTGGGAAATTTGTTTTGGACTCAAATGCTGTGGATATATGCTTCCATATTTACAAAACAAGTTACAGAGCAGCACCAACTGTGTCAATCACAACATTAAGATGCACATAAAATGTTAAAATAAAGAAAATAGTGCACACACCTCATAGAAAAACACATTGCACGTAGCACATTTTGCACCATCCCATAATAAAACCCCCGTAAACTATTGCACAATCCCAGCATCATGAAGCAGGGTTATTTAAAAGTGTGACGGAGGTAGGAACAAATTAGTTTTTAAAAACGACTGAGTTTACAGTGGGGGGGTCTGTATTGTCCGCCAGAGGGCAAGAGCTGATATTCTTTATGGAGGATATGTGATGGGTCGGTCACTATCCTCTAAGCCTGGTTATATATTGATTGAAGGGACTGGTGTTCATTTCTTCCCATCACCTTCATGGCGGTGTGTACCAGGCGAGCAAGCTTAGTTTTTACAGTTAGGTTGCAATACGGTGCTGACGTTCCAAATCTCATTCAGCTCTAGTAGAGTCTGATAGAATAAAAACATGATCTGTCTGCGTTAAAACTATAGTCTGTGCTGTAGACGAGAACACAAACTTTCGATAAGGACCTTCCAGCTGAAGGTGTTGGCCAAGTTAACACCAAGGTACTTGTAAGAGCAGACCTGATTGATGTTTGTGCCACATGGCTGTGATCCGCCACTGATCCAGGGTCCAGAACCATTTCTATAGTTTTAGAAGTATTTAAAATTGGATGGTTGGTGTCACACCACTTCACAAAGTTTTCTATTTCTGAGAAATAGGCTGATGGGCTTGTACCCTTGTGAAGTAGGCTGAGGATAGTAGTGTCATCAGAACATACTAAAACAAAGTTGCCAGGGTGGCTGTTTGAGCAATCATTTGTTTACAGTGTAAAAATTCTGAAAGGGTATCACTGACTCTGACTTCAGTTGGTTGAAAAGGAAAAGTACCACTTGATTAAAAAAGGGTTAACGCTCATCTGCTTCAGTTTTGAAATGAGCAGATGAGGCAGGAGTGTATTAAAAACTGAGCTAAAATCAACAAATAAAATCTGTGCATAGGCTTTGGGGTCTTCTAAATGCTTGACAGTGAGGTGGGTGATGCTGTTAATGGTGCCCCTCAGTGCCCCTCCCCTGCATATAAGCAAATTGCAATGGGTCACGTTCTGAATGGACCTCTGCCTTAAGCACATGTGGAAATGAATGAGAGTTAATTGACTAAAACAGTGTTTTGGTACACAGTGTGCTTTCTGTCAATGTATTTTCCCTCCATTGTCTTTTTTTACCATAGAGTGTATATCACGATGGACGACGGATTTCCACTTCCTCCCACTATCCAGAAATCAAGCCAAAATCGTCCCAATACGAACACTTCCATCTTGTGCATTTGGAGCCAGAGTCTGCTCAGAGGCATTGACTTTTTAGTTTGGTCTTTGTCCCATCCATTAAAGATGAGGAGGTGGGTTTTATTTAAAAGAAATCTCCTGCCAGCCACCAAGTGGCGATCAAGACAATTTGGCTTTGTCTTTCAATGGCAGACATATACATACATGTATGTAGGATATCTCTTTCTTTTAGTTTCTTATTTCTGCCACTATACTTCATATAATAAAGGCTGCCTCTGCCTGACCAAGTGTACACATTAATTTATTTTGCAGAGGGAGTCAGGCCTCTGCCTTTCATCCTTCAAAGGTACTGTGCATGTCTCCAGACAATTAGTCTGAGATGAACTCAAAGAAACATAAATGTCAACATCATTTTACACAGCGGCTGCTCGGCCGTTGTGTGTCCTCTCCCCAGGAAAAATTCTGTAGTTGTCAGTATATTTGTCTGAGCACTCCTGCTCATTTCCTGCCAGCAAACATGGGCAACACTCCCCTCTCCCCCATTTCTTTAGTCTGGCATTTTGGTTTCTCTTATCCTGTTATGAAAATTCAGGGGAGAATAAGAATTTTACCCTTTATTTTTAATGTTAAACTAATAAAACCAATTAACAAATGTTTTGAAACACTGTATGTCGACATTAGATATGGTCAGTGGAAATGCCACAGAAAAATACTGTTATTGGGTGAATAAGGTTGATACTGTATATCCCCAACACCTGTATAATGTGATTACTTTAAAACATTCTGTTGAGTTGTGTTTCTTTAAGTTGAAAATAAATACTTTTCCGACTTCATGGTTGATTTAAATGTTCTTGAATAAAACATTTCAAAATGCAAAAAAAACAGGCGGCTGTGGCTCAAGGGCCAGAGCAGTCGTCCTCTGGCATGTGGACCAGGGAAGGTCTCCCTTTCTGGTTAAAGTGTCCATGGGCAAGATACTGAACTCCAAATTCTTCATAGAGAAAGTGCTGCACATGGATGCACTTTGACTGGTCCTCTGGACGATAAAAAAACACTAGATAAATCCAGACCATTTTACATCACAACCTCGAACCTCTTGATTGTGTTTGTCTTTCTGCATCATATTACACAGGGCAACATCTGATAAAAAGTTTAATGAATACTTTCTCGTCCCAAAGTTTCCTAACTGCAAATCCTGTCCTATTGAAAACAGGGAGAAAATGAATGGTTACTTTTTCTATGTAAAAATATATCAAACAGTACGGACTGATGAAGAAACATCAATTATATTTCCTTTTGTTGTTTTTGAAATATTTTTCAACTTAATTCAAGACAGGTCTGTCTTTGCGTTCTTTCTACAAGCAATTACCACCTTGGAAGTTATTTTGGCACTATGTGAACACACCGTCACAGGTAAGACCTTACTTTGAAGTTGCTATAAGCATTATGGTTTAAAAATGGAATAGCACTTTTTTCACTATAATGATGATATACAAAAATATATATACAGAGTGAAAAATGAACACGTTGTGGGTCCAGGGCTGGTAAATTCTGGATATCATAGTAATAACTACAAAACTTTGTCTTTATAGAGTCAGTTAACATTATATTGTCAAACCCATAGACTGTATATAAAGTTAGACGACGTGTCTCCACTTCCTCTAACCATCAAAAAATGAAGCCAAAATATCCCAAGGTCCAACCAATACACAGGCTCGACCAATCACAAGTCGGTCTCAGCTATTAACATGATGTTTAACCCAGTTTGTATGGGAACAAATGTACCAAACAACAAATCATTAGTGGGAAAAGAATGACCTAAAATTACCTCCAAAAATTTGGAGAAAAATGTATCTGACAAGTACTTTGACTTTTTACTTACCACGTGTTGCCCTGGAACTAACCAGAGTTGCTTTAGCTTTCCATCGGAGATGCAATTTACTTGTCCAGTGTGAGTTGGAATCAAAATCACGTAGTGTGTGCCTGAGGTTTCGCACTCATTCAGCATTCCCTCAGTGAATTTACCACAGCAGCTCGGATGCTGTTGCTCGTATAGTTAATTCCCTTGTAACTATTTTGCCCCAGTCATTATGTGCCTGGAACGGTGTCAGCCAGCCTGCTCTCCCAAACCAAACTATTACCTGTGAGTTTATCAGCTTACATTTCATCCAATAAGCCTGTAGTCCTCCAGTGTTCTCTGTCCCAGAGTGGTGCCTCTGGTTTGCCTAAAAACAATGGCTCAGTGTGTGTATGTGCTCAGTTCCGCTCAATGCTTCCTCCTCTTGCACTTGTTGATGAATAAAGAATGAAGTGCTGAGCCCATCACCGCAGGGGAGAGATTCCCCTAGCAGGTCTTCCCACACACACACACACACAGTGCAACTTGTACCTGGCTGTATACACACACACACACACACATTATTATAGTCGCTCCATTGCTAAGGCTCCCCTGAGCCTACTTGTTGGTCCGTAGTACATCACTTCATTTGACCATTTAAATAATCCCCAGGATGCATCAGAGAGACAGTGCAGCATCCGCATAATTACCCCCTGAGAGCAGGCTGCAACTGAGCACCACATCAGTGTGAGTATGTGTGTTGGGATCGTCTGTGAGCATATAAATATATATATATATATATATCTGCTGTGTGTGTGTGTGTGTGTGTGCTTCTTGCAGAGATGTTTTCATGCATGTTTGTGATTTATGCTCTGTGGAAACTTGATTTCACACATGCTGTGTGTGTGTGTGTGTGTGTGTGTGTGTGTGTGTGTGTGTGTGTGTGTGTGTGTGTGTGTGTGTGAGTGCACTGTGGTTTAAAGAATCATAATTTCTCTCAATCAAGTTGTGGAGATCAGAAACAAACAGTGGAGAAAGATCTTCTCAGTTAAAACACCTGATATGATATCAAGCTAAGCTGGTTAACATACTGCATTGTCCCTACTTACTGTGATCAGTGCAGTCTGTGGCAGGAGTTTCAGGGCTTTGGGCGATGACAACACAAAGTGAAATGTTTCCATGGAGTCACTTAGCTGTGGGCTACAGCTCTAGTCCTGCCTTTCTCTTACCCTATATTTGTTTACATGCAATCACATTGGCACCATTAAAAGGTATTGTGATTGATCGGTTCAGTTCAGTGTATGACTTTGTTTCTAAAGCAAGTTTAAAAACAGGAAGATCCACAGTGATATTCACAGACGCTAACTGATGCTACATCCATACTAAGCTTTTCAAAGTAAAACAATCTCTGACCATTCAAGCATTTAGTCTTGTATGACTTTTCTATTCCCAACTATAAACTATCAGGCCTGAAAATGCATATCACGTGACAACCCACCTATACTGGGCAGTCACATTCCAGTGTAACAGAAGGCATTTGGTTTGTTGCACAACATCTGTTACCAAAGACAACAGGGTCAACAACACTTGTTGCAAACGTTGCGTTGTTCACTGCCAAATCTAATGCTGTTTGTTCCTTGCAGAACAGTGTCATGAGACAGGAGCCTGACTGAAATGAGCCAATCAGCAAGGAGTGAGTGTCTATGTCATTGTTTCCAAACGTCTCTATTTCTGTCCGTCAAGATTAAAACACAGCCCCCGGAATTTCCAGACTCAAACAACGTCAGCAGCATTTCCAAACCTGATGTATCCGTAGCAGAGTTGAGTCTTTTCAAACAATGTAGTCATGTGAATATAGCCTGAGGCAGTTGGGCACTATCAGGCCAAACTTCAAGTTGCACCATAGTGAAAAACCTTGCTGATTTAAATGAGGCATCTTTCAAATTTCACTAATTAAATATTGGCCTTTCAGCTCCCTCATCAGAAAACCTCCGGTGAATGTTGAGAGCCCATATTAACTGTCATTTACAGAGTTTTAGGAACGTTGACAGATGAGTCCGACTCCTGTCTGTCATCCTGACGGATTAGAAAATAATTACCGTCACTGCAACAGCATTGCTCACACAATCTGTCCTCAGAAAATTGACAATCAAACTAAACAGCATAGTGCTTAGGGATATTTTTTTTTCTAGGAACACAAGAACATGACATAAATTACTAGCAGAGTAAATTGAATTCCTGTCTCCCAAAGCATACCTGCACATGAGGTAATACTCTCATATATCCAGAATATACTGCAGCCCTGTGCACTTCTGTCTGGTAAAAAATCACGGTGATACCAGACTAAACCTGTGTGTCCAGCACTTGCTGCCTACAGCTTTTAGCTGAACTGACCCAGAGGAGCTTCTGACCCCTGTGGCTTCACACAGTCACCACCTCCTGTAAGAAATAACCAGAGTAAGTCGACCCATTTCTCTAACTGTCCTAAAACATTTGCAACATAGATGGTTTTAAGTACCATGAATCACTGGACCCCTTCTGGCTTCTACAAATCAAATTTTGCTTGTTCTAGAATGTAGAATGTCAAACCCCACAGAGATAGGATGTTGTTTCCATCCCTGTGTGTGTGTGTGTGTGCGCGCAGCTGCTTTTAGACTTGCACTGACTGAGATCATCTGTACATTCTCTGGAGGGACGTATGTGTGAACCCAAATGTCCCGTCCTCCTGACTTTCCCAGAGTGCCCCTCAGTAAAAGGTCCAGAGAATATCCGCAGGAGCCGATATAAGAGCGCAGCAGGAGATCCTCCGCATGGGCGTGTTGATGATGGTTCAAACATGTGACAGAGGCAAAAATGAAATAAATCTAAACAAATTGTATTTAACCAGGGAAAACAGCAATAACCATGGGCGCCAGTTAACAGGGTAATACAAGTTAGATAAATGCTGGTGAAGTCATAAAGGCCTTAAGATAATGTCCTCAAACAAGAAAACAGCTGTCCAACAAGTAACACCCACCCACTCTTCTTAACTCCATTACACTGCAGAAGAAAAGTGAAACTTTTCCCCCTCCTTCACTCCAGCCCCATCTGCCCATATGCTGTGTCCTCCGATGCAAGCTTTTGAAAATCACGATGGCTGGGCTCACTATCCTTTTGACAGGCCCCTGTCAATCATGCTGACTGGATGGACAGCCCATATTAGCATAACATCTGCTCCACTTGATCCTTCTGTGGCGCGATGATACATTTTCATACAAAGCGTCACTTTCTGCGATTACCGGGAGGCCGTCGCTGGTCGACACACACTTCCAATGGTGATCACTTTTTATGGAAATAAGTAAGTTGTTGTGTTTCTGCCGAGAAGTTGAGGGAATAGGGATGAATGGAAACTTGTGGAGAGAGATTGTGAACGGGCCAATTACAATTTGAGCAAGACAGCTGCAATTAACTGGGGAAACAATGCACTGCTACATATGCAGCAGTTCATTTAAATAGATATGTACATATTTTGTACACATTCTAATGCTTCTTGCGGGGATGTTTACATGCATGTGTGTGATTTATGCTCTGAGGAAACTTGATTTCACACATAAGTGTATGCCACTGAGTGTGTGTGTGTGTGTGGAGACTCTCCTCCTGAGCAGGGATTAGCTAAACAGCATCTGGATGCTCACTAATTGGCTCTCCTCTCCACACAACCATGAAAAAAATAGCACACCTCACCTCCTTGTGTTTGTGTGTGTGTGTCTTTCATATTTAAAGTGCAACTTGTGCCAGTAATTGGGGATTACCATGGTAATATGGTAAACCATGCTCACATGGAAAAAAATTAGTTGCATAAATAGCATACAATTGTTGGAAGTGTCTAAATGGTCACTTCTGGCACTTGCTGTATTTATTGGCATCTATTCTGTATTCATCATTTTTTTTTCTGCCGATTAACCTGGCTCTGTCGCTGCTATTGTCATCTGGTATGTAGCATCGCCACTTAACAATATAATGATCCTGCTGCCATTATTAAAATGCACTAGTTGCCTCAAGGGCCGTTAGGAAGGCTGACTGTCCAGACTAAAGCAAAGGATGGAGATACACCATGTAAGCAGTGAAGGACACACAGAGATGTGGAGAGCGCAGCATGATGCATTTTTCACTTATATATAATTTATGTATATTATATGTAAATACGCATTTCAATGAACGCAGCCATCTTTGAATTAGGAAACAAGTAAGCACATGTATGCAGACGTTACAGGGAATATGAGCCTGGGAACCAGACCAGTCAGCGAGCTCATTTTTAGTCTCTCTTCCCCAAATTCAGACCGATTTCCATCTGAAATTCTCGAAAATGTCAGAAACTGGTCTGGCCCATCACAGGCATTTATTTTTAAATGGCATGGGATTGATAAAAATGATGAAATGACGATGAGGAGGATGGCCGAAGCATTTTTAACCACCAAGACAGCTGCTGCTGATGTGGAGAGGTGTCTCGAGTCTGCGACCGATGCAGTGAGATAGAAGAAGAAACAACTGTTAGTTTATTCACTACAGCTCACGTTTCACAGCCCTGATAGTTTGTAGGTCTAACCAATGCAGGCAGGGACTGACACTGGGTGAGTGGTGTTCACCGGTTAATCACAAAGTTGATTCCATTAATGCAGACCATGTTTGGACTGTGGGAGCATTTGGAGGAATCTCTAATCGGGCACATTCAAAGTAAACATGAGCTGTTTTCAGACATAAACTCTGAGGTGTCTGCACAATTTGCGTCAGGAGCTTCTTTGGAGTTTGCCGTTCACACATTCACTCAGAGAGGATCACCCTATTTAAATAAAAATAAAATGAATGACGCTCAAACTCAAATCACTTGTCTTTGCAAGTTTTAGAGTGACAGAGTTGTCTTTTTCACCATGTTCTCATATTGTTAACAGTCCCGTATATCACATTATTGAAATGAACCATCAATTACCTTATCATAAAGAAGTAACCATTTGTACTCTTGGTTGCAGGGTTTATATGCCGGGATTTGTAAACCAAAAGTTCACATTTAATATGTTTTTTGTTCCTCAGCTGACCCCAGAAGAGAACTAAAGCAAATGATGATAACAAATAAAACAGGAAAGTTGATGTTTATATCGGTGGAATTCATTGTGGTTACTCAAAGAACAAACACATGAACAGAGAAACACGACTTTAGGCTGTGCTCAACTGTGGGAACACTAAATTGACAGACATTACTTGTGATTGTGTGGCCATACAATCAAGGAGGTGATGCTGTATCAGCTTCAGTGACATCAAGACATGTCTCCAAACAACCCCATAACACCCCCCCCACACACACACACACACACACACACTCACACCTATAAACTGATCACCAGCACCCACATCTCACTTTGATTCCTTTTGACCCAAATAAGTCCAACAATCAATTTTTGTTTGTTAAGCATGCTAACCCCCACCCTGTCGTACCCCAACCTATTCTTCTCTCTATCTATTTCTTTATTAATGTGTCATCCGTGCATGATCCTTTTAGGAAGAGCCTGCTCTGATTCGATTAGATGGGGTTTCATTATGCTAATGGTGGATTAGGCAACGAAGGGGGATCAGAGGGGATGGTTGTGCCTAATTCCGCTGCCGCCGCCGCAGTGCAACTCCGAGGATGTATGCCTTCACTGTACGGTGGTGATAGTGTGTGTGAGTGTGTGTGTTCTGATGGGCTAATGGCTAGGTGGGTGTGTGTGTGTGTGTGGGTGCATGCTATGTATTTTGCCAGTGGCTCTGTGAATGTCATCACTCACTAATCTTCAGTGCACATGTTAGTAGTAGGACACACTTCAAATGCTATTATGGTGATGAAGACTCCACTCCTGCATATGAAATATACATATACATACCGAGGGTGCGTTGTTTACTCTCACTCTGTAGCCGGTGGAATAATGGATGAGTTTGACTGCATGTCATCAGTGAAGCATTAGCTACCATCATGTCTTTAAATTAACATACTGGGTTGAAACACAACACTGTGAGTTTTGGTCTAAGAGCACATGATGCTTCAATAAAATTCCAACAGTAAGCTGAAGCCGTGGGTAGAAAAAAATTTTTATAATATATATTTATTCAGCAGTGATAGTTGTAAAGCTGGAGTCAATCTAATCCCAAATGGGCAAGTTGGATTTAATACAGTTTTGTTTTGATCTTGGATAACACATGGAGACACGTTGGTATTAACATGTGCTATGAACATGTTATATATAATATGTTGTGTTCATTTGTGCACAAAAACAGGGGGAATCATTTAAAAACATTTGTTTGAATCAGTAATTTGTGCACATGTACCACAGCTATTTTGCTCTTCCCAGTGAGTGGCTCCATCTCTGATTTTCATGTGAGTGACACAACAAACTCAACAGCCTTCAACAGCACACTTTGAAAAGAAAAGATCACAGCTCAGATACTGACATTTAAGAGTCTGTTTAACTTCCAACCAACTAAATGCTCACATTAAGAATGTCAAAATTAACCACTTGTTCTTATTACAATAAATGTGGCATGGTTCATGTGCTTGGCACACGGCAGATGCACACAGTTATGTTTCATTGAGGAATCTCTAAAAGGAGTAATCATGACATGAAGAACAGCAGCTTGTCATAGGAGGAGGACGCTGTCTTCTGTGGAACTCATGAGCCCTTAGCCAACCTGGTATTAAAGGGAGAGTTCACCCAAAACTGAAAATACACTCGCCACTATGCCGATGGAAGGATGGGTGAAGTATTTGAGTTCACAAAACACTTGTGGAGTTTCAGGGGCCGAATCCAATCCAATTTAAGTCATTTGTGACCCCTTCTTCTGACGTGATAAAACAATAGACAAACCAAAACATGCCTCCAAACTGCTCCTGTGGTGTGTCCACAAGCCCTGACATTCTTATTCAATTTAAATCATTTACACCATGTTTTTAGTCTAAATGTCCTCTGCGTTCTGTATCCTCGGGGTCACTGGAACACTGCGCACAATCTCGCACAAGGGCAAGCACAGGGTGTGCGTTCCTGTGGCTATGTCCACTAGCATTGCCACTTCCAGTAGTGGACTCTTAATTCTTAAAACTTGTGTAAATGACGTTGTTTCCTGTGGACACTCGGATGACGCCACACGAGCAGTATGGAGGCATGTTGTGGGTTTTTTTCTGTTGTTTTATTACATCTGAAGAAGAGGTCGCCTTTGCTAAAACACTGTTTACCCCTGAGACTCCTAAAGTGTTTTGTGGACTCAAACACTTCACCCACGTCCATCCAGAGAGATCCAATCACACGTGAACAGCTCTGAGTCACACCTGGCATTAGAATGTGTCTCCTGTAACCATGTGTAATCGATGTTGGATTTAACCAGCTTGGCTGTGGAAGAGTCCTGTGTAAGGTTGTGTGTGTGTGATCTCAGTAGACAGAGAGAGAGGGGAGCCAGGAGTGAGTGAAAGACTGGATGTCAGGCAGCTTTTAAATACATAAAAGTTGTACCCATTTTGTGGTTAGTGTTCATTTTGTGGTGGTGGCCACAAATAAAGTGAAGTGTAAAAATTGTTTGGTTCGTTCATTCTGCGGTGAGTCAGAGGACATCAGCTCAGGAGGCAGTGACACATCCCTTGTATCTTTCTCGTGTATTTGGTTAGTAGAGTAACTGCGTTGTTCAGTTAATCAATCAATTTTCATTTGTATAGCCCATATTCACAAAGCACAATGTGACTCAAAGGGCTTAACAAAGTGTGAAACCTCAGAGAGAGCCACATGTGAGGGATCCCTCTCCCAGGATGGACAGAAGCGCAATAGATGCCACGTGTAACTGAACACATCAACAAAATTACAATATTTACACCATTGATGAGATGAAACAGTGTATTAATGTCTAATGTATGTATTTAGTGTTTCTATTGGAACAACAAAATCACCAAAACAACTTAAAGTTAAAAAAATGCAGCAATAACACAACTAAAAACCAACAAAAAATATGTACACCAGCTGAGCCTTACCACTTGTGTGACAACAACTGATTTCATTATCATCAGCAGCTTCCTCGCTGTGGTTTCTTCATTCTTCCACTAATAAAAACTGAGGAGTGAGTCTTTAATGCAAACTGCTGGCAAACAGCAAACCTCCTCTGAGAACATATAGAATCATGCAGAAAAGAAGTTTAACGTGCTTTACTCTTTTTTTTTTTTTTAACAAATTACATGTTGCTTTGGAGAAATTAGGTTAAAATGATGATAATAACACCCATGAACTTTGAAGATAAGCTTGAAAAATACAATAACCATAAGTTTTGCACAACAGGATTTAAAAGGCTTTAAAAATAACAACATACATTTCATTTTTCTAATTGAAAACACGTTTTGACAAGTTTGTTTTTCAGGTTGGAAAATAAATGATTTATCCCTCCCGTGACAATATGTTTGTGTGAGTTTTAATCTTTTTTTTCTTTTTTTTTTGCTCACTCTAATTTTTTTTTTTTTTTTATCTCAATTGAAATCCGACCTCAACATGGAGTTCATTAATATTCCTAATGGCAGGCCCATTGTCTGGATTGCCTGACCTGGTGAATAAGGGCAGGCTCCCGGAGCCCACAGGCAGCCGCTGCGTTAACCATGCAAGGCACAGCGCTGGTTAAGTTTACAGTCCACATGTACGACACAATCTGTGCCGTTCCACCGCCGCAATTATCAAAGTGCCTGTCAGCCTCCAAATTGAGGACTACATCTTAATTCAGCGAAATGGCATTTCAGTGACAGAGGCTGGAGCCGTGCCAGATTATGGATTAAAGTAATCAGACAGGTCAAGGGGGGTGGGGGAGGGGTGCGGGGCAGAAAAGAAAGCAATCACAAAATAAGCTTAGGATTGTTACTGATTATGCTTTCTTTTTTTGGGGAGGGGGGAATAATAGCTTGGCAACCTGCTACTGACAATGATAGACTAATCCCTGCATGTTGTTTCCATACAGGTTCTTCCATCCCTGCTCGCTGTGTCACCAGAGCCCTCTCCTTCATGTGGACACTTATCCAAACTGTGTCCACTTCCAGGTTTGAACTGGATAAATAAGTGTTTTACTGTAGATGTGGTGGCTAAATTGCATTGTTGACTCACACAGAAAATATCTAGTATGGCCTGAGAGAAACCAGCGATTGCAAATTGCAGGAACTTAAGAGAAAGTTCCCTGTGAATTGCCAGTTAGAGACAATGGTAGGCCTGTGTATATTTTCACTTCATACACAACCTTTATAACAGCTGTTAAACAACTGAGAGGCTCTTTGAAGGATCACGGTTTGAGCCATTTGGTTCCATCGGAATGATTAAGTCTTACAGAGCAGCGGCAGAGAAAGCAGCTCAACTAAAGAAAGACTTTGATGTGCACACACTATAGGATCAAGAAGACGGAGATCTGAAGCCACCACCTTCAACATCTTTGGCAAATAAGAAAACTTGAAAGTGGTTCAGTAGATATCTACTGAACCTTTTTTTTTAGATGTGTATCTTTGTATTGTAGTCACTGCCTCTCTCCTCAGTCTGTCTCTTGAACTTCAGGTAAAGGTCCACTGTGTAAGATTTAGGTAAAAGGGATCTATTGGCAGACATTTAATGTAGAATAATCCTCATGATGTTTTCACTAGTTCGTTTCATCTAAATTGTATGAATTGTAGTTTTCTTTACCCCAGAAAAGACCCTTTATATTTAAATACTTTATATTTACATCGAGGGAACCCTCTCTACGGAGGCCGCCATGTTTTTTTACATTAGTCCAGACTGAACAAACTAAACACCTTTTGAGTTTTTATGAACATTAAAGGCTACCACAGGTTCTTTTTCATGTTTGGAAGGTGTTCAGCTGCAACATGCAATGTAAACACTAGATATCACAAAATTCTATGCACTGAACCTTTAAACCTCTGCTCTGATCTATGAGATAAGTTTCTGTGTCTATTACTAACCTCATTAAGTTGACCAGGAAGCAGCGAGGTTTCTGATGCTTCGCACACACTACAGACTGACTGAAAAAAAGAATGCAAATAACTCCCGGAGAGAAAGCGGTGTCACACACGTAGCATAAACCTACAAAGATGTCAAGAGAGTTTGTGGTGATAAGAGCTGACGCCGGTGTCTGTGTGTTGTCAAGAAAATGACGTGAGCTCTGCAGCCGAGTTAATACGTCACTTCACGCCTCTGTCTGCTTCCCCCCAGGCTGCTCCACCTCTCGCCTGAATAATGTAGAGGATTCATACCGGGAGGTCATGTCTGACATCCATGAGCGTGTGCAAGTGTGGCTCGATTGAATTTGAGGGAACTGTTCTACTTTATATCTGTACTTTTATGTGGTCAAGCTTTAGCTGTTTGCAATCTGATCAGCCAGAACACATTTGAATGCAGGTGTAAATAGGGTAAATGTTACCTTAGCAGAGAATGACAACATAACAGGTACCCGATTTAATGTTTCCCAACACAATCCTGTGTATACACCTTCGATTTGTTGTTGTATCTGTCCTTTGTGTAAACTGCAGTACCAATCACTCTCATTTTTGTTCCTTATACATATATATGGAGAGAATGAGTCATGGACAACCTCAGACATCTCTCTGAGTGTGGTGGTCTGTCTGGTGTTCTCTCCGTCTCTCAGTGGACGGGCTTCAGGCTGTCACATGTCACATCGCTGTCTCCTCGCCTCTGTCCCACTTACAGTAACATCCTTCCACATCCTCTCTCCATTCACATCTGTCAACCAGGTTTCTGTCTCTTCTTTCACTGTCTACCTGTCTCTGTCATGTCATGTCTGTCTTACTTTTTCTTTTCTTTTAATTCTAACTGCACTCCTGTTTCAGTGGCACATCACTAAACTCAATGTACCACGGCCCCTGAACTCCAAACCCCTTAACACCGCAGTTATTGTCATGTATTGAATTTATTGGGTTAAGTGAAGGGTACTCTTGAGTTATTAATTACATTTGCTTCATTTGAACGGTTCTCTCCACCGCTCCTCTTTAGTCTCTCTTTGTTCTCAGATCATTCACATCTCAGTTCTCTGGCACAACTTCACACCTCCACTTAACATTAAGTCTCTCACACCCACTTACAGGTGTGGCCACTCGCCAGACTGTCTGATGGAAGATTAGGGTCACCCAGTCAGAGGTGAGGCACAAGAATGATGGAAGGATAGAAAGCTGGAGGGGGCTTCCTCTTTAGACTATCAGCCAGCTGTTTGCAAAGCCCAACATGGGATATTTTGGCTTTCAGATCGGGAGTAACCATTGAAACAGCAGGAACACATAGTTGAGTGCTTAGGAGTCGTAGCCATTTGTCTTTGCTCGCTCGCCCCGCCAGCCAGGGGAAAAGAGACCTTTCTTCATCCTCAGCCACTACTTCCTCTCTTCTCACCCTCAGTAGAGCATATCGGGATATGTTTTTTTATTTTTAGTTATTTTTAAGGGCAGGATGTTTCATAATTGCTCCATTTATATTTTTTATTATTATTTTAACCATTGAATGAATACTCTGTAACTTAAAAAAGCCACACTGTGGTCACTTGTTTTTGGTTATCTCACCTAACTATTTTATTATAGCCATGAATTAAAAATGATCTCAAAAAGTGTGAAAATCTTTCTTATCTCTTGTTTTTGCGCCTTTAAATGAGTACAGGATCCAATATTTCCAAAAATGCAATTTAATTACATAATTACAGACAGCAGGGTAGTGTGGTGGTTAGCCAAAGAAAGTTCCTGGGATGACGGGGCTCTTTCTGTTGGAATTTGTATGATCTCTCTGTTTCTGCTTTGGTTTACTCTGAGTACTCTGGCTTTCTTCCACAGTCCAAAGACAGAGAAATAGGGTCAGGTTAATGGCAGATTTTATCCTAATTGGAAAATGTTTTTGGTTAAAATAATCAGCGACTATGTTGGGAAAACATATGATGATAGTAAAGATAGAAAACATAAAATGTGATCTGACAATGTATTTGATATCTAATTATGCAATACAATATCTGTGTGTAATCTATGTATATATCACAGTGACTGCAGTGCTATTAACCTTTGCTATGTTTTGGTACTGGCAGCAAAGTCGGGGATACATCATGTTGCGTTGGCAAAAGGGGGGGGCAGAGATAAAATCAGATTGTTCTATTAACGTCTCACACTGTACTCACTGTAAGTCATGTTAAACTAATGTTAACACATATGAAATTATATATGATTTGTGTTCAATACAGTTTATTCTGTTTTGAGATAGTGGGTGAGGTAGGGTAGAGGGCAGAGTTGTCTCAGATTCAGATGATAATATTACCTCTGAACTGTTTCAGCTCACACGCTCACTCCTAATTTTTGTACCGTCCCCTATCCAATACTGCTTTTTCCCTCTGGTCCTCCACTCTTCTCTTTTTTTCTTTCAGATGACACGTCTTTGTTTTCCTCTGCCTGTCCTCTCATGGCAGCATGACCTGGATGCTGACATGGCCTCTGGGTTGCTGGTTCAGTCCTCTGTGTGCACAGGAGGTGGTTGATCCTTTGCAAGATGCAATGTTTTGATGGCAATGAATAAATGGAGGGCATAGGGTGAGTTTGCCAGGGCCGGTGTGATTGTGTGCAAGTGTGTTCCATGAAAACAAAGCATAGAATTGTAGCTAAGTCCTCTACACATTTGTGTATTCAAGTTAAGACACATTTAAAACCAGCAGAGATGGAGCCACCACCTGATACTATCAATTGGTAATTTTGTCCATGACTCCTGAAAAACACACACACACACACACAGTTGAAAGGCATTTTGAAGCTTTGGAGGTTTGACTAAATTAGAGAGGATAATGAATTTCAAATGGCTGTTTGTTTGTGGATGTGGTGGATGCAATGAGTCTAAGCACCACTAGGGGGTTGTGAAAACCAGTACAACATTATCTGCCTGTGAGAGAGAGAGAGAGAGTGTGTGTGTGTGTGTGTGTGTGTGTGTTGGTGTGGGAGGGGGGGGGCGATGTCAGTCAAGCAGATCCAGGGTCAGCGGAATGGAAGAGTAGTCTGTCGGATCAGGATGGAGGCGCTTGTCTCAGAGCAGCCTGTACACGAGAAGTCCTCGGAGACCAAAGCGATGCATCCTGTTCTTAGCTGTGGGGGAGTTGAGAGGAGAGAGTTGGAGTGGAGCTCTGCAGCAGCAGCATGCGAGCCACCAGACAGTGTTGGAGGGGGTACAACACTGCAGCAGGGAAGATATATGACAGAAGAGCAGTGAGAGGAGCAGCATCAGGCATGAAGTGCTATTTTCAGATTTGAAACAATGAGGGGAAAAAAATCTCAACTTGTCAAATAAACACCCTTGATTGGGGTGACCAATGCCGATATCACGCCACCTGCTCTTATTCTCGTGAATCTGCAAACAGTTTGGCGAGCGAAGAGGAGAGAGCAGAAGAAGTTTGAAAGTACAGAGGAAAGGAGATACAGCTACAGGCTGAGGCAGCAGCCGCCCCCTCTCTCACAGCGTTACCTGCAGGCAATGAATCAACATCAGCAGCGGAGGGAGGAGGACGGAGAAGAGGAGCGATACTGACTGATGTGTTCTTCACTCAGTGTTTTCATGTCAGGGATATTATGTACTTTATTTGCATTTTACATTGGTTTCATTAGATATATAATTGAGTTTAAACAGTGCTGCAGTTAAACAATGTTGCTGCTCTAGAGAGACATTGTATTTATAGTACTCAAAATGTATTTTTTCAAATTAATAAGATGGTGCAATGAGAGTAATAATAAATGAAATTACTAGGTGAACTGTACTGTTAAGAGCTGTGCCGAACCAGAAAAGCACTATATAAATACAAAACATTTATATAAACTGATAAACTCCATAAGGGAATTGCGCTAGACACATAGAAGTCTGTTTCCAGGTCAGGTCATAGAAGCTGTCCTTCGCAACAATACTGACTTCTTTGGTAAAATTCAGAAAAGTGTCCAAGAGGAGAGGAGATTTTTCTGCACACTGTATGAGAATTGACCAGATTAGTGTCAGACTAACTAGAGTTAGGAGGACACAATTAAATCAGTTTGAATCTGTTTTCATTTTGGTGAAAAAAGTTCTCTGTAATTCTGCATTTGACGTCATCCTGACAGTTAAAACGGTTCTTGAGGGTCTGGTAGGTGAAACTGTGTCATCTGTGTGTCAAAACAGTGATCCAGGATATTGTATTTCCAAAGATAGCGCCAAGGGGAAGCATGTATATAGTGAAGTATGGTGAACGCCACATTTATTGGAAGCAGCGGATGAAGAACAGTTTCCTATTCTAACTGAAAAGGTTTTATCTCTCAGGTAAGTGGGAAACCATTTCAACACTGATCCCTGCGGAACAACTTCGCCCTCCAGGCGTTTGAAAAAGAATGTCACGGTCGACTGTATCAAATCTTGCGCTGAGATCGAGAAGTAAAATGGCACCTGAACCAGAGTTGACAGAGAGAAGGATGTCATTTTGTACGTGGCTCTAAAACCAAAGTGGAATTCATCACAGATGTTGACGTTGGAAGTATTTAAATAAGTGATTTAAATCGCGATTTTTGCTTTGCTTGTGGCAAATCCTTTTTCTTAGGGGGCTGAGCGGAAAACTCTAGAGAATGTCTACAGCGATTGGCTTGGACATTTCCATACTCATATACAGCCTCTATACATAATTTCAGGAGATTATCTGGAGTTAAAGGGATAGTTCTCCCAACAATGAAAATGTACTCATTATATAGGGGTGGGTGGAGAGTTTGAGTCCACAAAACACTTTAGGAGTCTCAGGGGTAAACAGTGTTGCAGCCAAATCCAATCCAATTGAAGCAATGCCTCCATACTGCTCCTGTGGTATCCGTAAGCCCCAACATTTAAATTTGACTCAAAACAGCATTATTTACATCATGTTTTTAGCCTAAATGATCAGGGGAAATTGGGCTGTTTACCCCTGAAACTCCAGAAGTGTTTTGTGGACACAAACACTTCACCTACCCCTCCATTGGCACAGTGCTGTGTATGGATGAATTTTAATTTTTTTTTGGTGAACTAACCCTTCAAGTGCATGTCTGAAAGCATCTTAAGTGGGATTTGTGTGTGCAACCACTTTAGTTAACGGTAAATAACTTTTTTTTTTTAGTGCCCCCTAGTGGTGGATTTGACAAGGGTCTGTTTATGTGCTGAGCCAGGCCCTGTTAAAGTCTATAGTGCCCTTTCTCGTCAATATGCTGAAAACTACATTTGATAGGATGAAAATTTATGCAGCTGTTAATACACTCCGTTTGATTAATTTTACAATGAATTTACAAGAGCCATTCATATTTATAAGAATAATAATAGCAGTAAACAATAGTAATAAACTGGAACAAAAACAATAGTTTAATCCCTCTGGGGTTGGAAAACTAAAAAAACAAAAGTCGTGGGGCAGTTTCCAGTTGTGGGAGAGAAGTTATATTATTGTAATTCAATGTAAATGACCGCCAACATATAGAGTAATTGTTTTTTTGTTTTCCTGTTGATGAACGTTCACGTTCAAGGCAAAGTTTACTCCTTTTTATTTGACATATCAGCACAGAGAAGAAAAAGTAGCTGTTGAAAAGACTTTATTACTGTAGCGTGGTGTGTCGGTTGCTGCAGGTTTTAACAGTTACATTCTGGAGTGCTCTCAGTGCTCTGGTCTTCTTTTGAGCTCCTAGCTGCTGCAAAGGAAAAATGTTGTGATGTGAAATGTTGCTTTACACTACAGAGGCAATAAGTGGTTCGGTTCCGTGGGCCACAGCCATGACACCAAAGTTGTTGGGTACAACCTTGAGTAAAAAATGCTTCCTCCCCCGCAGTGGCACTGTTCTGCTACATGGAGGCGGAGGAGACACATGGAAAATGGGTTTCTACTCAGATTTTAGTGTCTGTGAGTGTGTAACACTGAATCTTCACTGATTCTCATGACAGTTTGATTCGAAACACTTTTTGAAAATAAAAGGTTTTCCTGTGTTTTATATTCTACACATGCACTCTCTCATTGTGTGTAAAATACTGTGCTATAGCACTATTAAGAGTAATGTTTTTTTAAGATGGCTAATTAAGGTAAAGCCAGTGTTGGGAGGCAAGTGATTATTATTTATTTGTTTATTTAATCAATGTAAGTATTTGTCAGTGTTTGTTGTTGTAATACTCACTTCAGCCACAAGAGACTGAGGTGCACCACTACCCTAGACTGGTAATATAGGAACCTTCATGTTTCCTACCAGGTCATTTTAAATCTCGCCCTCGCTTCCTCAAAACACAAGGTGCCTTTCGGTGAGAGGTTTAATTGATGAAGGCTTTGAAATTTCAAGTCAGGCAGTTTGATGAGCATTTAAGTCAACAAACTGAGGAGGCTGTGGTGGATGAGAAGGTCAAACTCGGGACTACCATCCAGGAGACAGGGCTTTGAATTTTTAATTAGCATTTTTTTGTGCTTATTTTCAGTTTATTTCTTTTTTTTAATTTCATAACTGACAGAAACAAGTACTTCATTTTTAAATTATATTACATTCACCTAAATAATTGAAGCCTTAAGATAAAAAGAAAATGTTTGTCTTTTCTGCAGTATTCTCTCTCCACTCTACAATTACATGACTGATCTTCAAAAGCACCTAATTTGCAGTCTCTGATTACTGAATCATTTCATTATAAATCCTTTAGTTTCTCGGAAAGGGAAATGTCTTTTGGTTGGTAGCGAGTAGTTACATCCTTAAAATATAGGCTCAAATCGAAAATATTCAGTTCATTCTCCACTGTGGTCTCAGACTTGTGGACTGTTCTGTTCATGCCTGTATAGACAAGTCTTACATTTCCAGCTGACCTACTGTGCACATACTAAAAGAATCTCTGGGTTAGAACTAACAACTGGAAGATTTCCATGTTCCGTGTTCCCCTGACAATATGAGCTTTACTTTTCTCACAAACTCCATGGATCTTATTAGGAAGTGATGGAACTGTTACATTAAAAACTGGTGACTTATTTATTTTAGGAAACTACTCAGCTTACTTGAATACTCAACTTTTCAAATATATATATATCCACCTTTTTTGGTAGGTCATAACAGGGGTATCATAAATATTCATTGTGATGTTTGAGCTTCAATGTGCAGATTGATGCACAGAGTTAGTTTTTTTACATCCATCTGCCAAAGGGGAAACGTTTCTCTGTGTTCACATTCATTCTCATCTCAACGCGTGTGCCCTGCTGAAAGATGAACCTTCCAGTGTAATGGACTCTCCAGTGCGATGGAGGAAACATCCAGCAATTATTTTCCAAATTATTATAATGATAATGAAAATTCCAAACTCATATAGTGAAGTGTGTAAATTAGAAAAAAATGATGACATTTAAATATCTTTTTAACACAGTTAATCCACTTATTTTGTGAATTTGTGGTTCAGGTTTAAAATGCTGACCATGTAATTCCAACCTCCCCTGACTCCATGGCATTCTGAGCAGTTTAAATAATGCAATGCTGTATTGGTTGCACTGAAAACAACAGAATCCCGTAAGATAAACAAATAAAAAGATCTCTGCAATTAGTCAAACGAGTTCCAGAAAAATACAAAGACACACAAAGATGATATTTCCTTGCTGTGTTTAAACACACTCTTGCATTCAGACACACATGCACAGTCTCCATCAGCCGTGATGGAGGAGTGGACTAAAGGAAGAGATCAGTCTCCTTGGCATCTAATTCTCCTCTCAGAGTATTACACAGATTAGTATATCATTCATGTAAACAAATGTCTGTCCTTCAGTTCTGCCGTTTCACTTTCTAAAACTTTGCAAGCCAGCATCGCTGCCTCTAATGTCATTTGCCACATAAGAAATATTCTGAACCTGCTTTTTACTGAATGGATTTCTGTGCAGGAAGAGGAGCGATGACTAATGACTAACAAGATGCCATTAAACTATAAAATGTATTTTTTTGCGAGAAAGTCAATGCAAATGGTTTAGAGTCATAAGCTGAAAAATTGAGAACAGGAGTTTGGATTCAGAGAGAGAAGGAGAGCTGGAAAAAGAGAGCTTAACCCATAGATATACATAAGGTTTGCTACCAACATTTAACATCTGGGTCCAAACTGGAGTGAATAGTAATGTCTGACAGGACATGTATAAATGACTGGTCATAGGTCTCCAGACTGTCCAGCCCTGTCTCCTGGAAATGACACATATATACAACTTGCTGCAACAGCAGAGACATTTAGAATGAATTATAATTACTGTTTTAAGAACATAAGGAGGACATTTTGTTAACTGAGATATATGGTTAAGTTGCAAATATGTTAATAATTCATGTTTCTGTTAAATCTTCATAGATAACATAATTTTCCAACCAAACGTCTGACCTTTCAGTACATTGTCCACTTCTAGTGGCAACAGCATTATCCCCCTTTTAAAGGAAATGTTCAGATGCTCACAGCACCTGGCTCAGGTCAGGGAAGGATAGTGGATGTGGATACGAACCCTAATCTCTGGTGTGACAATCATATACTTTGTCTCACATCCACAACCATTAAATCTTGACTGTGCTGCTAGTAAAGAATGTTAAACTAAATTAATTCATTTCAAAATGATCAAACATTTTAGATCTAACTACAATTGTAAAAACAATACGTTTCTTTTAAAATAGAATTGCTATTGCAGTTTACTTGTACGGTATATTAATGCCATTTCTCACAGACAGGGTTGCACTCTCATTGAGCAGGGGAGCATGACAAAGACAAAGCTGGAGTATGGTTAAAGCTCGCTTACAACCTCCACCATTAAGGTTATGTTTATGCTTTTGCGCAAGGAAAGAACCCATCAAATTTTGGTCCAGATCCAAATAAATAGGCAGATCCTGGAGTTTTGTTTCACTTTCTCTGCAGTGTTTCTCACAGAATTCACTCAATCGATGGAACTAGCAAGCACAAAGTGAAAAAGGGCTCTGTGAGGGAACATATAGAATTCTCCATAGCATGAGTTCAAGTGGGTCACGAAATCAAGATCAGCTCACAACCCCGGAACATCAGTAGATCTCAGTGCTAGCCCACCTCAGATGATTTTCTACTATGTGCTCAATTGGCAAATGTCACATGGATTCTATTTCAGCTGCTTTAGTGTTTCTTTCCTGCTTCCTGTTCTTCATCCCACACCCCAGCTCCTCCTTTTCATGCTGTATCTGACTTTATCAATGTCATGTCTGCTGTCACTGACGTCTGTTCACCACCCTTAGGGTTTTATTGCTGCTGCTCCTGCCTCAGGCTTTCTGTATATGCATGTTTTTTGTATGTAAGTATCACAATTATTGGAATTAAAATTGTTGTTCACTAAGTGGATCTGACTGATCTGGAGGATGTGGGGGATTAATAAATGAGCCAGTCGCATCACTGGTCTCATGGTGTGAAACATGACAACAGCTCAAACTCAAACAACTCAACAAATGAAAAGAGGTTTCTTCAGGGAATCACATTGATTGTTGGATGGTGCAGTATAGCCCGATGTAAACACACAGAACTTCAAATCTACTGCCAATGGCAGATGGTGTGGATGTTTTTTTTAATTTGTACAGTTATGAATAAACAGTGAAAATAAAAGTTTGATGAAACCATTTATATGACACATCCCATCATATAATGTGACGCTGCTACACTATTATGCATATTATGCATTAAAGAGTATCAAAGTAAAATAAAATCTGGAAAGGAGTTATCAATGAACTCCTGCTTCAAAAGACGTAAGAGTCGCGGTGTGTGTGGTTACTTTGCAGCAGCAAGTTTCAGTTACAGCGTCTGTCGAGGTAAACAAAGTAGATGGCTGTGTGTAATGACATCAGCCTCTGGCGCCACACATTTAATATAGTTTATCTGATGCAGCAGATTTTGCAATAAATATGAGTTGCTACCTTCAGTTGGCTGCAGCCAGAGCTTTCAGACAGTCCCTGAACTGGCTTAGAATAGATGTGGCAAGAAAAGATGTGGTTCTTAGAAATCTCTCAGTTCAATTCAATTCAAATGTATATTGTGCAAAATCATACTTACATTATCTCAAGGCACCTATGTGGTAAGGTCAAGACTTAAGTGTAAAGTAGAAGCTAGCATCTGTGTGAGGCTGCACTGAGACACGGGCCTGATGGGTTTGCTATCTAGCTAACAGCATCCAGTATTCCAGAAAATGCTACTCTGCTTTAAACCTGACATCCATGTGCTGTTCAATCATTGGAGGACAACTATGGATCAAAAAAGGGCTTTGTAATCATTCCGTCTGTCGCATTTATTCATACCCGAGGTGATTAACTGTGCCATCATGAGGTGAACACAGCTTGGATCCAGCATCCCACAATAACATGTCTCCAACACACCTCGAGTCACCTATGATCCTGCAGAGTTCTTAAAAATGTCATAATAATGCTTTTAACCCTTGGATACACAAGCTATGGAAATAGAATTGATGTGGTGATACAAAATGTATGTTTGTTCGTAAAGTTAGAAAGGAATATAAAAATAATGATTCGTAATTATCCAATATATGATATTTAATGAATACCTGGAATAATAAATGATAAAATATATTTATTTCAAAGATATAGCAAAGAAACACTCAGTCATGCATGGAATAACATAGACAATTAAAATGGTATTTTGAAACCACACCATTGTAAACAATGAATAGCGAATAACATTCGAAGGAACACAGGAGCTGAGTGTGTAATTGAATTAAATTCATTAAATAGTGTGTTCTTCTGTAAAGCCCCATTAAAGTAAAGGTTAAATACTTAAATGCCTATTTTCAAACATGCAGAGGAGTATAACTACTGAGAATACAAATGTTGATTAGCATAAATGTGCATAACTGGCAGCACCGGCATCTGCTGCGCCACTATTTCAGCTGTCTGTCTCCCACACTCATTTACGCTGTTTCCATTAAGATTATATTGTTGATATTTGTTAGGTTTCAGTCCAAACAGTTTTTTGTGCAATATACAACAAAGAAAGTGGCAGAATATTATGAACACATTGTCGAGTTAACTGTTTTCAAGATTAACACATTTATGAAAGAAGATAAACATACTGCAGTGTTAGCTGTGTGGCCTAGTGTATATTTGATCCGCACTGGAGTTAAACCTGAATAAGTCTAACTGGTCATATCCATTAGTTTTTTTGAGCATTTGTTCAGTGAATGGGCATTTGCTGCTTGTGATAATGCTTTTTTCCTTTGGCCAATACACCTCGAATTGTGTTATGTTCATCCATGAGGCGTAAAGTGATAGTGGACCCTCATGATAGGCCTCATTCAGCAAGTGTTTGCTTGATCCCTATTAACACACAGTCAATATTTTTTTATTTGGAGTCAGAAATAAATAAACAAAAATAAATAAATAGAAGGTTTTATTACTTTAACCTTGATGCTTCAACTTCAAAACACAGAAATAGGTGATTGCTGTGTGAGAAGTTCATAGATTTATGACTTTGATCTGATCTGTCTCTGTTCCAAGTGTTTGATCTATATTTTTACCTTCTTCTGCCAGCAGCACTTTGCTCTCATCAAGTTCTATTATTGTAATCTAACACACTGTAGGATTTCAGCAATTTAGCATGCCCCCATCTATTAGCCTGTCCTTTGAGGGTCACAGGGGGGCAGGGCAAATCCCACCTGCCATTGAGTGAGCAGTGGTCTTTTGGATAGGTCACCAGTCTGTGACATCTATTTGGAAATTAAAGATTGCTCAATAATGTGGTTTAGTTGACTACATTAAATAAAATGTTATGATTTTAGCTTACCAACTATTTTCTCCAACTGTTGAAACACTGCTGCACATCTATAGCTACACTGAATTACAATGGAAGCTCTGCTCTTTATTTACCCGTTGCCATAGTGAAGTTCACCAGAGCTACGTTGGTGATGACATTTTATTAATTTAAAGGACACACACACACTTCTTGCAGCTGAATGAACTAACTGTTCTGGAACTGAAAATTTGAACTTTCCCATGTCAGCTCAGAGGTCAGGGTTAGACTAGTTTGTTAAACCTGACTTCCTGTGCTGACTTTTTCTTGTCCTTGTGTTTTGCAAATGCTGCTGTGGTCATTGAAGAATTTTTGTGTTTTACACCTCAGGGCCACAACAGTCCAAGAGATGCTTTTTTTTTTCTGACACACAGCAGTTTATCCTTCCAACCAGACCTTCAGTCCTTCTGTGCAGCTGCCAGATGCAGTCATTGAGCACGTGTTTTGGTTTTCTCTTTGTTAAAAAAAAAAAGGACTACAGGATGCTGCACATGGTCAGTGATCAACACAATCACCTACAGTTCTGTCACTTAATCCTGAACCAACGACATCACACAAAGAAGATAATACGTGAATTTAACAGGTTCACAGCTTGAGTATCACAGTTTCAACTCAACCAACAGCTAAAGGTACGAATGCTGAAAAATCTAAATCGAGGGGCCTTAACATTTTCTCGTCATTTCCACCTTCAGCTAGGTTGCTAGGCAACAGCAATAAGCACAGGACAAGCTGGGAACACAGATCACGGAAAGCCTCTGTAGACCAGACTGTCTCATTTTGTTTCGGCCTTTGCAGTCTTTGCGGTATTTAGACCACGAAGACGGGCCAAGTGGACTGCGTCCTCAGAATGTTACAGCCCCTGAATTGAGACATAGCTTTAGTCGATCTTGGTGGGTCTCTGGAGGAGAAATGACACAATACACAGAGAAGTGGCAGGAAGGGGGTCAATACAGGCCCAACAGCAAATCTGAACTCCAGTAATTAACTTAAGTTCCCTGCACTTTCTGGAACTTTTAACCATGTCCAGGCCAACCAAAACACAGCACTTCAAAAACACAAAAATGTACATTATGTGACTCTGCTGTATTGCCTTTTTTAGATTATTGAATATTATAGATCCAAATACTCTCCTGCAGTTTCTTTGGCCATGTTGAACTGAATGTGCTTCTGTAGATAGGCTATGTGGCAGCCTTGCCGCTCTTTCATTTTTCAGAGTGGCTGTTTCTCAGGAGGCAGAGAAGACGTCCACAAACCAGATGGTCGGTGATTCAATCCCCTGGTCTTACAGAGTCCTTGGGCAAGACACTGAACTCAAGTTGCCCCTGATGGTTGTGCAGGAATGATGTGTGTGTGTGTGTGTGTGTGAGAACATTCAGTAGGCAGTCTAAAGCACTTTGAATGATCATTAAAACTGTGTTTTTTTAAATGCAGTCCTTTTTTCTCCTGCTTCATTGCCAGTGCTCTGTGCTTATGGTTTAACTTTAATGCTGCTGCCAACTGTGTAAATGTGTGTATGTGTCATTTATCAGTGAGAGCCAGGCTGTTGCCATGTCCTTGATCAGGTGTGATCACTGTGTTTACACTTTGTATGTGCAGAGGCTTCGACCAGTGATTCAACAAGGAATGCTACAGTAAGCATGTGTAGTTTTTGCTAAAAAATAAAATACTGTTGTTAAGCATGTTGGTGGCAGGTCCACCTGATTATGCAACTGTTTCTCACTATATTTCATAGTCTTCTTCCTCTTCATAGGCATAAGGTGTTAACTCTGTTTTTTATCAAATTAATGATCAATGACAACTGACCCATCTCATGGCGTCGTAAACTGTTGAAAATCAAAATGGGATACATTTACAAGTTCAGCAATAGTAAGTGGATCCTAAATTATTATTTTTTCATATTTTTGGATTTACTGAGTTTAAGTGTTGTTTATGTCAACAAACTGGACCAACTGTAAAAGCCTGTAAGAGGGCTGTTAGGTAATTTATTAATGGTAGTTAGAGCCATGGGAGAGTTTTGATCATTAGTCCAAAGTGCATTGAAAGAACACATATAAACTGTATATACAGTAAAGATGGACTACATGACATATCCGAGGCACATCGCCTCCTATTGGTTGGTGGCAGAATTGAGCAACCTCATGTTAGTGGATGGGACATGGGCCGAACTAAAATGTCAAAGTAGATGTTTAATAAATCTTCTTATAGATGGTTTCTGTGAGTTTGGTTTTATTTGGTTAATTGAAATGTGCGGAAAGTTCATGATTAACTCACCATCGGTTAAACATGTGCTACTAGTGGGAGATCAGTGTCACGGCTCCAATCATGGCTCCTCTCCACGTTCCCAAATGCACAGACTCTGGGCTCAAAATGTCACCACTGCACGGTGGTAGTGTTTGTGGCACCTACACGATTCACATGTAAGGCTTAATAGTATTTTAGGTGGCCTGATGAACTCTCTTAAGTTCATGAGAACGTCAAACTGTGCTGAGCTGCTTGCTTCTCTGTCCTGCTTTCTCTCTTTTGTATTCTCTCTGCCTGCTTGTCCTCAAAACACACACACACACTGAAATGGGATGCAAACAATATGAGTCCAGTTCATAAATGTTGCATTTCATCCTCTCTTCTGAGATTTGAAGCAATGTTTTGTTTGAGTGCTTTTCCTGTTGTCTTTTGTTTGTGCGCGCGTGTGCATCCATGTGTGTTTCATAAAGATCTCTGGGTAAAAGGTTGAATGCAGAACTTTACAGAGAAATACAACTTTGGTGCTGCGCTGTCTTTGGACTCCCCGTCACCTTATCAGAACGGCACAAACCCCGGCTTGTATCTGTGTACTTCGACATCTTGCTGCTTTTCCATCCTTTTTTCCCCCTATCCGCACTTCATCTCCCTGTCCTCCCCTTCCCTGCGATCTTTGCAGACGGCGAGTACAGACAGTACAGAGAGTGGTTTGATCTTCTCTGCAGAGCTCTGCGGTGTTCTTGGCATTGTTTGACATGGGCTGGTCTCTGGATGGCACGTACCAGATGGCATCAGCTTTGGATGAAGCTCAGATGCCGGCGGGCGTCAACATGTCTGCAGACTTCAAAAATCTACATTCCAGGCTTTCAAACATTTTATACCTGGAGCTGAATATTGGAGCCATATAAGGTAAAGATATTGTAGCGTACGGTATTTTTACAAATAGTTATTGTAAATAAACCAAACTACTGCAGGCTTTCATTAATTTCAAATTACATTTTTGATAATATATTTCATAAAAGGGAAAGGGCAGAAGGGTTGATGTTCTACTTACATGGACAGATAACCTCACTAGGTTAAAAATTGAGCTTTGGCTTAGTTACCCATTTCCTAAGATAATAGTATACTTCTTCTGCATTTTAGTGTGGATATGTTTTTTTTAGATAGTGGTGGTGAGTTTTTCATATTTGATTTATCAACTAGTAATATCTGGGTCTTGATGACTAAAAATATTAATGGTGTTGAAATCTATGAGTCGGTGCACTTTGAACACATTATCAAGGACATCCTTTCTTGAGATAAGAGAAGTGGACACCTTTTCTATTTTCTTGCCTTGACAGGGGTCTTCTATATATTAAGTGGTATTGTAATTATTACAATTGTACTCTAAACCAATAACAATAAAAGCTTTAAAACAGGACTATTACACAGTCCATATTGCTTCATATGATTTGCAAAATATTCAATGAAAAGAAAACTGATAATTTTTAATAAAATCAATTCACCAAAATCAAAAATAATTCTACATTAACAGACTAGGTTTGGAAATGTCAGAACAAATTATAGAGCTTGTGTTTAAGGTTTTGGTCACTACACAGGCATAATGGTATGAAACCAGGAGTCCTCACTGTGAACAACAAAAGGGGACCTTAAAGGAAGTATAAAGGTCACTAAATAAAGAAAATAAAGGCTGTGTGAGCGGAGCACAGAATGGTGTCCAAAAAACATAGATAAATACGGAATGAAAGAAAAAAAATAATTCATTCAGTTGTTAAGTAGGATCTGCCTCTAAAACCTGAATCTACTCAAGCAACATGAAAAGCAGTGTGAACCAGAGATATGACCTGGGATTGAAAAAGGATGATTCAGATGGCTGAAACATTTTTCATTAATTGTTGGAATAGGAGAATTTATATCATCAAACAAAAATAAGTATACCATTACACCAATATGCAAGTGTATGATGATGGATTAATTCTTAATTATTTCTGTGTGCTGCTTGTTTCTTTGTGACTAGGTCACTTTTTATGCCGTCGCCCTCTTTAAAAGAGCTGCCGTTTGATTGGCAGCTGGCATGCAACCACTAATGTGCTATTTGTGCTATATGAGGTGAAAGGTCAATGTGTGAAGTGCATATGTATGTGTCACTCCGTCTGCTTAAGTGAGAATGGCTCTTGTCAGGCTCTGTGTCAGCCATCACCAGGCAATGCTTGGTTCAGTACATTCCACGCGGCTCTGCCAATTAGCACCAGCACATGCAATTAACACATATCGGTGGATAAATAGATACAAGTGAATAGAGTTTGAAGAAGTGCTAAGTTTGCAAAGTGACAGAAGAAATGTAGCTGTGTGAGGTGCAACACTTGCATAAGAAAATTAGAATGACATGCACAATGACACCTGGTTGTGAAATGTGGTAAATTGCCTTGGGGCTGCAAGAAGACCTTAGACCTGACATGTGTTAATTAGGTTGTGGTAATTTTAAGTTTTTTAAAGTTTTAAAGATTTTATTTTTCTTTGTATTTTCCATCCAGCTTACTATTGTGTTTATGAATAACATGTATACATACATGGCCTGGTCGATATTAGCATGTTCTTCAAATGCGCAAAGAATAGAATCCTCCCATTACTGAGCATAAAGTATCCAATCAGTTGATCCCTTTCAGACAAACCATTTCATAATAATTATAATTC
Organism: Paralichthys olivaceus; assembly: GCF_024713975.1. Lineage (NCBI taxonomy): Eukaryota > Metazoa > Chordata > Actinopteri > Pleuronectiformes > Paralichthyidae > Paralichthys > Paralichthys olivaceus. The sequence continues at coordinate 3,348,030 of NC_091101.1, forward strand.
ATTGCTTGCTGGTGATGAATCACTTTTCAAGAATGTGGCGTGTGGAGGTGGCTGGGAGAGCACCTTCACCTGGACCAGAGGATCAATCAGTGCAGGTGAGAGCTGTTAGCTGATTGATCCTCAGCTACAAAAGAGAGCCACAGAGCTGCCTCGAGGAGACACACACCGAGTCACAGACACGCACGGAGGACTCAGGCCTGACACACGGACAGAGACACTGAGTTGCAAAGTTTAGATGTCCAGTTTAGTTTAATTTATTGACTTCTGTTAAAAGACAATAAAAGTATGCAGAAACCATCTCTGGCTGCTGTGGTGAGAGCCCTGTGGCATGCTCAACTGCCACATGGTGATAAAGACTAAACAGAGTCCAAGGAGTATTTTTTTAATTATCAAATAACTACCACTGAAGAGGAAAGAAAACACAGGCGTGACTTAAGTGATCTTACATCTAGCTCTGCAGGCACCTGAGCTGCAGTTAGTTACAGGAAATCTTTATTGTAGCAAAAGATTCAATGGAATGTATGGGACAAGCTTGTGACACAGGGAATTGTCTGTAGACCAGACCATATCATTTTTGTTCAGCCTTTGCAGTCATAATTTGTAGACCTATGTGGTGTGGGAAGGCGAAGGACATACAAAAGATGAAGCTCTGAGACTCAACACTTCCCTGACTAGTGGTCCACAGCCAAGTTTTAGGGAAACCTCTGATCCATACCATTGTATGTAAACTTAAAGAGAGTAGGCTACATATAAAATGTTAATCATAACCCCTTAAAGGTACAGTGTGTAGAATTGTCTAGTGTTGAAATTGCATGTTGCAGCTGAACACCCCTCACCTCACCCTCTCCTTCCAAACATGAAAAAGAACCTGTGGTAGCTTCAGTTGTCATAAAAACTCAAAAGGTGTTTAGTTTGTTCAGTCTGGACTAATGTAAACAACATGGCAGCCTCCGTAGAGAGGGTCCCCTCAATGTAAATATAAAGTATTTAAATATAAAGGGCTTTTTCTGGGGTAAAGTAAACTACAATTCATTCAAATTTAGATGAAACAAACTAGTGAAAACATCATGAGGATTATTCTACATTACATTTGTGCCAATAGATCCATTTCACCTAAATCTTACACACTGGACCTTTAATACAGACATTATTTACAGCAGGCTTTGTGGGAAACCATGCTTTATCATGCACTTGTAGGATACGTTTGAACAAACACTTTGTGTTCCATTAAATAATAACATTGTACCAAATCACAATGAAACTTTATGCTCCTGCTGCTGAAGACGATATTGTACCTATGCTGTCTGTTTCTGATCCAAAACGCTAACAATTTATCCCAAAAATATAATGATGTGATTATACCACACACTGTCCAACAACCCAGCTGAGATGACATTCATCTTTAGTGAGAAGGGTGGAGGGACAGTTGCTTTACAGCCTGGAGCACTTACAGTACATCCAGCCCTGGATTCAGACAAACGCTTGTCTGAAGCTGCAATCCGAAGAGTTTCTGGTACATGGCGGTCAATGAAGATAAAGAGGAGTAGTGAAATATTAATCCAGGCTATTGTGTTTGGCAGCGACTGATTGTCTCCTCTGTGTGTGTGTGTGTGTGTGTGTGTGTGAGTTGGGGGCAGGGTATTTATGTTTCTGATAGCAAACGCATGGCGTGGCATTTTTTTTTCTTCCAGTGAGATGCAGCTGGGCTTCCGAGAAGAAGTACATGGCGCCGTGATACATTTGGTTCAATATGATGGGGTAAACTGATCAGCTTTGAAAGAAATATATCCGTGTGTGTGCGTGTGCGTGTGTGTGTGTAATCATTTCATCCCCAATCTGCCCTGGAGACAGTGTGTAAAGATGTCTATGAGAAGTCATCCACTATAAATGAACCTCCATTTATAGATTTTAATGAAATCCTAATTGCCAGCTTAATACACTCCCCTACTTTTATGGAGACATAAGTAATAGGCATGGGGACATGAAATTATTTTATTAAGATATTTATTACACCCATTTGACTCCTGTGCAATAAAGTTCAAAATTAGATCCAGCCTGAAAATTATCTAACAAATGATATAATTTAAATCACCTAATTAGATGGGACGATCTCCACTATTTGACAGAGGTTCAACTCTCTTACTAAAGCAAAAATAAAATGTGTGATCTATGTTGGGTCTCTGCTGATGCATATGCAGATACTGAGCGAGGAAGGGACACGTTTCACAGAAGTCAATTATTGTTACTTTACAGGCGGTTGACTCCATTAGATTCATGTCGGGGTTCTAACCTTCATCTGTTTCCATGTATCTGTGGTGAGAAGGTTATAAATCATGGAAGTGAAAAGGGAGCAAATCTCAACTGGATGCAGAAAACTCCCTGTTTAAGGACCTCAGTGTGTCAGCAAGAAATGACTTTATCTCAAACAATGTGGTGCAGCGGTTTATCCATGAACCAGAGGGTTGGTGGTTGGATCCCAGTATCTCCCATTCCGTCTGTGAGTGTCCTTGGGCAACTGACTACCCCAAATGGCTCCTTATGGTGGTGAATGATGTGATGAAGCTGCAAATAGATGCACTATTGAATGTGTGTGAATGGGAGAGTGGTCAAACAGTACTCTATGGAGCTTGTGTTTAGAGTGTTTATCAAGACCAAAGAATCACTGTATAAATACAGAAAATTTATTTGAGAGAAATCCCTTCATCCAAGAGGGTGGATGGTTGTACAAAGCATTTCAGGAAGCTCTGGGGGGGAGAGTGGTTCCCCCTGAATTCCTTTGTTTTTGGGGAGGGTGATGAAAATATAACCAGTATAACCAAAAAAGTAGAATAAATTGAATCAGTCAATATATTATACTGAAGCATGACATATAGAATGCAACATTATTTTCAATTGAGAAAGGAATTCTTCACGTTTCTTTTAAACTATTGGCTGTGCCCAAAATCAACCACCCACTCACTATTCCCTGCTTCACTATATAGTGATGTCTATATCGAGACTGTATAATAAGATAAAAAAAATGCTTTTATACACTACTAAGTGCATTTCTCTGCATCAGTAATTGTCACAAGAGTATGATGTTCAATAAATTAAAATATTTTATTTTTCACCTAATATTAATACTTTAACATAAATCATATTGAATGGTGATCTTTAAATTTAGAATTGCTTTGTATTATTATTATTACAAATAATAACTATTTAAGGTCCAGTGTGTAAGATTTAGGTGAAAGTGAACTATTGGCATAAATTTAATTTAGAATAATCCTCATGATGTTTTCATAGTTCATTTAATCTAAATTGTAGTATTGTAGTTTTCTTTACCCCTGAAAAGGTCCTTTATATTTAAATACTTTATATTTACATCGAGGGGACCCTCTCTACGGAGGCTGCCATGTTTTTTACATTAGTCCAGACTGGACAAACTAAACTCCTTTTTATGACAACTGAAGCTACCACAGTTTATTTTTCATGTTTGGAAGGAGAGGGTGAGGTGAGGGGTGTTCAGCTGCAACATGCAGTTTCACCACTAGATATCATTAAATTCTACACACTGTACCTTTAATGCACATTTAACGATTTCCATGAAACTGTATGGAGTGAACTAATTGGAGGTCCACTGCAGTGTTTGTCAATGTTTGTGGTGTTTGACGTATGGCTTCAAGTAACTTTCCATCCACTTCACCAACTTTACCTCCGTTCAGTTAGTCAACAGCAACAACCTTGAATGAAAAATGATTAACATTGCTTCCAATGGCTCCAAAATGCATCTGCAATCATGGTCAAAGATCTGTGTGCTATCCATCATTGTGACGACCGTGTCATGAGTTCACTGGAATAGGTTGGAATGAAAAGAATGTGGATGCCCAGAATGCAGACACTGTGCCCACTAACTTAAAAAGTAATTAAGTCTCTTCTGCATTTTTTTTTTGCATCAGCAAACCAAATGATTAGTGCTGCTAATTGAAGCCAGGTCTGTCATTTCTGCAGTGGCCTTGTTTGTGTTTCAACTCCCCAGTAGCTGCATGCTTTGTTAGGAAAAACCTGTTTACCACATACCAACATATTAATTGCTCAAATTAATTTCAACATTAACATTTGATGCCTCTTAAAAATAAAAAAAGCTCTGTATAATTTTTTCAAACTTCCAAATGCATTAACCACAGCATCAAAAGTGTTTTGAAGGTTTCATGATGATCAACCTGATGTCAGGATTCATTATAGGCAGTTAAGTTCCTAAACATCACATTTAGTTTTCTATATCTTATTGTGATTTCTTTATTATTCATTCAACATCAATGGCCTTTATTTAGGTTATGCTTATGTTAAAATCATGGAAGGCACCCACTAGCCCACAGTACGACTCCTCCCTCATTGGCAATCAGTAAAATCAACCCAGGAAGCTATTCACAACCATTAGCCAGCTACTCCGCCCCATTTTTTCCACCATTTAATAGTTTTTTTTGTTATTTTCACTTGCTGAGGATGTTGCACCTTGTTAAGTCCTTTGAGACAAACTGACAAACTATGCAAATAAAATCTGATTGGATTAGTGACGGAACATTTTTACTCTGCATGTTGCCTTGTTTCATGTTTCAGTTTGAAACTCAATAATTAATTGTGTCTACAGTTTCGTCACTTTGTCTTGACACCTTTGAGTTTGTCGCTCCAGCACTTTGTTAACTAGTTCCTATGTGTATGACCTCTGATCCTCCTGGTGTTTATTTGTCTTTTGCCTGATGATTTTGATACCTTAACTATCTCTTGGACTGATTTTTATATCCTGAACTTTAATATTTGTCATGGTCTGTACCTTAACAAAAATCACCGGATGCAGTGTAAGAACCCTGGTCTTCCTTCCACTCGTTGCCAGATTTCACAGTTTGACTATGCGGTAGTATCGAGTGTTGGCTCCAGTTCTGTTCTCGGTGCCTGCCTGCTTAGGCTCTTTGTCTCTGCCTGCCTTAGATAACTAATCTGCCAGCTGGTTAGTTTCCCTGTTGTCCGCCCTGCCTGAATCCTGTCTGCCTGTTACCTGCCTGATCATCACATACCTGGCTGAAGACCACTTTCCCATACTCTGCCAGTCACCTGCTGATCTGTCAGTGAGAGGCCCACCAGCAGTAACACCACCGTGCTCAGCCAAACCATGCAGCGCCAAACACAACAACCCCCGCTGGAGACTTCCTGAACCAGAGTCATCCACTGTGAACCTGTGGAAAACGCATTCATTAAAGAGCCCATCTCCTGCTCATATCATAACAGTACAAAGACTGTGACCTTGAGGCTGGTCCTGTCTCAGACTCTGCATTTGAATATTGTTTGGAGACAAATTGGATTGAGACAGATGAGTGAACAGTCTTAATGTGTTCCATGACATTACCTATAATTAATGTCATTTATTCTTTGTAAACTGTGTTTTCTCTGAGGTCAAACCCACTGGATCCTACCACAGACTGATGAAAGATGAATGACATGACAGCTTTTAAATCTGAGGCCAAATCACGTGGGTGGCCCCCTGGTGGCTGGTCACAATAAAGATCATAAATCCCACCCCCTCCATGTTAGCTGTTGGGATACTGGGCCAAACTAAAAAGTAAAAGTACAGGTCAAAGAAAGTTTGGCCAACAGTGTATTTTTAGGTAGTTCATATCCCACTCGCGTAAGTTCAACTATTCATGTTCATGATGAGTTTTACTTTTATTAAGTTATTTGATGCTATTAAAATGATAGTCATAATTGAAAGCAGAGACTTACACATGATTGGTTGAGTGCATTGATTGGAAGGTCCTCCACACTGCAGCTCCAGTCCATGATCACTACTGCAAAGACTCAGGCTCAAAATGACGACCTGGAAGTGGATATACGTTGTCCGTCTTGAAGACTAAAACACCTCAACACTGTAACATTGTACTGTGGTTATTGACAGGTGACACTATTATTATGTTATTTGTTCCTCTTATTATTTTGTTAAGCAAATCTTCTCCTTAAAGGGAATTTATTGGAAACCACCAATCCGTATTTGGTGATCTAGTTAGTATTTGCGGTTGCAGAATGGTGTATGTGATGCTGATTCAAAATAAAACACAGTGCGTGTGTTTATGGTAATGAAGGAACATGTCACCCAGTGCAGCTCTTTGATAACAATGGAGCTCTGGGACACAGAGGACTAGGCCTTATTCATAGCAGACATTTTGACTAGTCACAGTGGGAAAGACCCGGGTGTTCCTGATAACATTACCTCTGCTCTATGAGAAAGACCCATTAATACATTTCATTATTTACACCTCTGCCTCTCCTACTGCACCGTGTCAAAATGTCTTCTGTGAAAAAGATACTGTACATTAGGCGTTCCCATTGGTGGGATAAATTCACTATAATTTTTTTGGTCTCAAATGGAATTTGTCTGAAATAAAGAACAAAACTGTCATGATCCAGGCTTTTGGCCTCAGTTTCCCAGTGTGCTCTGTGAGTCATCTCTCATCAACCGCAATGTAAGGACACCGGCTCTTCACCCACTCTTCTCCAGATTGTTGTGATACACAGCCACATCTTAGTAAACTCAGTATCTTTGATTACTCTTGCTTGTCTTCAGCTTTGTTAACCTTCTCTCGTTCCTCTGCACAGAATCACATTGTAAATAAACAGTTTCAAACATCTCTGTGTGTCCTGAATCAGTGTTCTGTTCATTGATCCACCTCTAATTCATTACAATAACAGATCAGTACCACAACTTTCCACATTGGTTGGCAATCCTGGTAATCGTATTGCAAAACTCACATCAACCTGGATACACTTACCCATGACACATTCCATACTTCCATACCGCACTCACACACACACCAAACCTCACACACGGACACAACATTGCACACTCACCCATAATAAATATGCCTATCCACACACCCATAGTTTACAAATACAATAATGGTGAAAGCAACAGCATTGTTTCATATCATATTGGTTTATTAATACTATTATAATATATATTTATAAAAAATACAGTATTAACTACACAACTTGTCCAACACCACTAAACATGTACCGCAGACTCATGCAGACATCACACCCATACACACCCTACTTATATATATTATCATATACATGATGTTAACTGCTTTATGTCTTGTCATTATGTATGTATATCTGAATGTCTTAACTATCTTTAATGTTACTTATTATCACTATTTCACTAATAAAAGTGAAGAAGCTAGAAGCTGATTTTGCCATGAACCTTAGTACTACAAGGACTGCAGACAGGCAAGACAAGGCAACTTTATTTTTATAGCACCTTAATACACGGAGATAGATTCAAACTGCTGTGAAGAGGGAAGTGAAGAAGATTACAGCAAATAAGAAAGTGTTTCATTAACAACTTACCAACCCTACCTTTAGAAATAGACGGCAGACTACTTTCTGCATGGGTATGGTCAATTATGAAGGTGTGGTCATTAAATAGGTTGGAATTGTTTCTAGACAAAGCTGTATTTGTAGCTTGTAACAGGAATACCTCAAGACACAGAGCATAAGAACTGGCTATTTTATTATGAGCATCAGAGTACAATGTAATCATTTGTGTATAATTAAATGTCTTATTTTCATTCTGCTGGTAGTCTTGAGAATTGCAAATGAAATAATAAGAAAGGAGAATGTTATCTTCTTTTTAATAAAGGCTCTATGAGTCAATTACACATTCACAACAATTAATCATCAGTGTGTTCTCTCTGAGATGAGCAGAATCACGAAAGCCGCATAATTACTGTGAACAAATGAAACAATCAACAGAAAGGTTGGTGGCCTCTGAAGTGTAGAGGCTGAAGGAAGAATGTATCATGACGTCGATGCACTTAAAGGGAAAGAAAACTACAGCACTAGAGAACTGAGAGTGGCAGACAGCAATGCAGTTTATGGGAAATGTGGTTGAGCTTCAAATGAGGGATTAGATCCATCAATAGAACTGACGTCAGTTAGATATGACTAATCTCAATGATCTTTTATTGTGGATGGTAAATTAAAACAAGACCAACTTCATTTGACGATGAAAGACGAGGCTAAAACAAGAAGTACTGGAGAACATAAAGCATTTTCTCAATCAATCCAATTTTATTTGTATAGCCTATATTCACAAATTACAATTTGTCTCAAAGGGCTGAACAAGGTGTGACATGCCCTTAACCCTCAGCAAGAGTGAGGAAAAACTCCCCCAAAAAAACTATTAACAGGGGAAGAAAGAACCATAGAAACCTCAGAGAGAGAAGGGCCATAGATGCCAGGTGTAACTGAAAGCATCAGAAAAATAACTGTATTTACAACATTGACTACCAAAAATATTCTTAGCATAATGGAAAGGTACGTCAATGATTCAAGTATTTATAAATAAGAAAATGTCTGATAGAGATGAATAGAGCAGCAATGACTACTGAAATGGAGGAGTTATTACAAGTAATGGTTGAACGTGAGTAGGCATATTGTATATATCAAGCAGTCTTGTTGTAATCATATTCCACGATCAGCTGCCACCACTATCACAATCCACCATGATGATGATTCGCGATCCATCGTCACGATCTAAGGTCCATGATCACAATCTACGATCCACCGTCATAATCCAGGATGCGGCCGCAGCCGCAATCCTGGATCTGCAAACAATAAAGCACAAGGACTCCGGGGAAGGAGTCAAGTCAGAAACATGTATTGATAAATGTGATAAAGATGGAGAAGAGGAAAGAGAAGCGCCACGTGTCATGTGTCCCCCGACATTCTAGACCTACAGCAGCATAACTGAGAGCAGGTCCAAGACAAACCTGGATCAGCTCTAACTATAAGCTTTATCATAAAGGAAAGTTTTAAGTCTACTTTTAAATGTACAGAGAGTGTCTGCCTTTACATTAGGGACAACAAGTAAGTCTGAATTCTGGGAGCACAGTGCTCTAGTTGGGTGATAGGGTACGATGAGCTCTTTAAGACCATGTAAAGCAATTAAAAATATATTTCGTTTGTCACACCACAGAGCAATGTGTTATCAACCACCTAAGCAAATTTGATTACTTAATATATAAAAATAGGGTTCAAAATCATGAGAAAACGTTCAATATGCTCGCACAGCTCTATCTAACTAAAGTCTCCAGGTGTACACAGTTTGCCGATTTTTTGACATATTTTGAATTACACCTGTATCATAAATAATCGTCAGTGTTGTGTTAAATTGCAGCTTCTTTTTGTCCTGACAAACTCAAACTCATCACTTACATGGGTGCGTCTGTGCAGTTGCTAGCGTATTTTCCACCGCTAGTCATATTCCATCGCCTTTGTTTTCATTTTGCTCCCCTCACCAAGGAGCTCCGCTGCAGAACAACAGCAGACATGCCGCCTGTGTGAACAGCAGACATCCTCTACACGCAGCAGAAAGAGACAGGACGAGCCTGATTTTCGAGAGTTGTTACTGAGGCAAAAGATTGCAGTCCTTGAAATGTGTTTGAAATGAAAATCAAAGGACAAATCGATCAAAGATATTTCTCAATTGTCCGGATATCAATGTGATGTCAAGGCTTAACCCTTTTTACTGGCTAAGCTTATTTTTTTAAATCTATGAGCCTGTTTAAAGAAATGTTTTGAATGAAGTCTAAGCCTGAGTCTCTTTGAGGTCAAGAAATAAGTGTAGTTGCAAGTTGGCACAGAAAGTTTTAATTGGACAAGGTACAATGGAGTTATACTAGTTTACAAGAGAACTGTTGTCATCCTACCTGGCACAGAGTTAATATATTGGTTGCAGCATTGGTTGGGTTCTGGTTGTCTTGGCACTCAAACTGTAGTGACAACATAATGAACCATTAAAAAGAGGTTTGTGGGTTCAAAGCACCCTGGCTGGTTGCAACATTTTTCATTATTTTTTTCTGATTTGTATTTTTTTTCTTGACAGATACTTACTACATGTTACCACATTTAAAGTAATGTCTAAAACAAGTCTCAAATTAAAGAAACTGGAACCAGACAATGTTTGGTACAATCTATGTACACCATAAATTGAAATATAATTAACTGTAATTATATAATCATATAATTGACATGTTACCTAATGATACATCAGTTCAGTAAGATTCCAATATTTATTTATTTATTTTTATTATAAGGGTGGCACAGTGGCACAATGGCTAGTACTGTCACCTCACAGCAAAAAGGTTATCGATTTCAATCCCAGTTCAGCAACTTCCTTACTGTGTGAAGTTTGCCCAGTGGAGTTTCTCCTCGTGCTTGTGTCGGTTTTCTCTGAGTATTCCTCACCTAGTTGTAAGTGATATGCTGCAGACCTGTCCAGAGCGGACCTCGCCTCTGACATGCCCCCATTCATGAATGAGCAGTCTGAGGCAGAGGAGCATAAGGGGCCCTCAGATTTGGGATGAGAATATTCCCCAGTTAGAAGGTACATTATTAATGTTAATGTATGATAAATCCACTCTCAAAGATGGAGAAGACAGAAGACGAAGATGACAAATTATTTTTCAAGGGCAATGACTGCTCAGCAAATGACATTTGATAAACTGGGAGGAATTTAAAGCTTGCATAAGTAATGTCATTCGTGTAAGATTTTTTTTTTTTTTAAATCTGACATTTGATTTGTATTTGATTTGCTTTTAACGTTGTCTAGTCAATTCATACTTTGAAACGTCTTTGAAGTAGAGCAGTGCAAGTTCTAAACATGCCTGTTTCGAATGAGCTGTTTGCTTGATCTGTCTTAATGCTCCCGAGCTACTGAGTCCTCAAACAGTTCAATAATATACTCAGTCTATGGTGCAGAGTAAAGTGAGAAAATGTGTTCATTTTACCTGGTTTATCTGCAGTGACGATTTTAAAGTGAATGTTTTGCATGAAATGAAACTGAATTTGCTCTATTACTGTTCGTGTGTATGGTTTATATATACATTATATATTATATATATATATATATATATATATATATATATATATATACATTTGAATGATCTACTAAAGTGCTGTTATTTTTGTTTTACAAAACACTTGCTGAGTGTGAAGCCGATAAGGTTAGATATGTGTTCCACATTCATACAGATGGACAGACTATGGAATTTGAATGAATTTGTGTGTTTTTAGATACATTTACAGGATTTGTTTGGCCTAGTGAAGGGCAGGCTGTGGTATCCATGGTCATTCATTTGAATTCAAGCTGATGATATCTTTAGTATATTGTTCATTGCTCATTATCATCATTTTTATGCCATAGCTATGGGTTGGAAATCAGCCATGATAGCTCATGTTATACTTATATAATATATAGTAGAATGCAGATGGCTGAATGCAGATGGTTAAATCCACAAAGAGCTGTAAACCTGAGAGCCATAGCTCCAGCACAGCCTAGATCGCCTGAAGAAGCGGTCCACCAGAGCTCGCAGTAAAAATCAATATGAGTTTTTTTTTTTGGTGAGTCAATTCTTCCCGTTGCACAGCTACACTGGATCTTAGGGTTCCCCAACCTGCCAAATCCCACTTTGACCCCTGCTCCTCATCACACAAATTCCTCTTGTGGTTTACTTTGGCATCTCACTCAATGTCCGCATGTCATCTTCAATTCACTTTTAAACTTTAACAATCCAGCTCTGTTGTTAGTCGAAGCTTTACCAAATTAGAACTGTTATTAAAACAGAACCTTTTTTTCTGTTATCTGATCTGGAGACTCTTTGTTTTCATCTCTTTACATCCTCAGTGCCGTCTCTATGTGGGAGTCAGTGAGATGTCAGTGAGACGGAGCTCTTTCAGAGAGCAGCAGCAAAGCCCTTTGTTGGTACCAGTGGGAGAGGTCATCAAGAAATATCGGATTGATTTTAAGATTCTTTGTTTTTGAAACGCTGTGTGGATTAGCACCAGAATATGTGGTCTCCTCAGTTTTATATCGTATACTTTACATGTGCTTCACATTAATTGCTTCTTTATATTCTACATGAAAAGGGTGACCAATCCTCTTCGGCAGCTGCTTGCATACTGTGGAACATCACAGCAATTCTTCCTATATTAGGAAGTGAGTTTGCATTTCGTTCCATTTTCTATTCGTTCATTTTGTTATGTAGGCTTATAATTGTACGTTTATCCAAGGAATATTAGATAAATGCATAATGTGATACCATAACAAATATTAATACATTTATTGTCAATTTATAGGAAATACAGGAAATAAAATCTTAAGAGAACTGAAGACATATATTTACATTTCAATTCTAGGGTATCCATCCACTATTATCCTTTGAGGGCTGCGGTGGGGCTGGAGGCAATCACTGCTCAGATTGGGCGAGAGGCATGGTACACCCAGGTCGCCAGTGTATTGCATGGGAAACATGCAGAAACAAACCACTAACCACACTCGAATTCAAATTAGAGTCTCCAATTTTCCGAACCCTAATCTGCAATCCCAATTGTTGGACAATGGGAGGAAGCCGCAGAACCCAGAGAAAACCCACCCAGACTCAGTGAGAACATGGAAACTCCACCGGCTGAAAAGTGCGGCGACAATGGAGGGAATGATTGGAAGAAAAGATGTAGGAATTCATGTGTTTATTTATTTATTTTCTGAAGAGGCATGACTCAGTTTCCTGTTGTGGTGTGAGTGGTTGCATGTGTGCGTTCAGTCTACCATGCACACTACAGAACATAATGTGTGTCAGTGTGATTTCTGCTCTGTGTCCCATCTTTGTTTCCCAGCATGCACCCCGAGGCACTCCCTCTCCTTACCAACCAACCCCCCCACCCCCCCCCCCCACTGTGTCAGTGTGTACAACCACAGGCGGTGGACGGCCCACTAGGCAGTGACTTGTGTCGGGAGACAAGTAGCATCACCCAGTTTTGCTGCCTGAACCACAGACAACACACTGACCCAGATCCCTGCTCCCAGTCTGCAGGGGTCCCACATGTTTGTATACACCCTGTCACACACACACACACACAGACACACAAATATGCATTCAGCAGACAGACTTTTTGTGAGGATGCAAACAATGTTTACGGAGCAGAATTCGACAACAGAAATGTATCCTCTAGAATCTCTCAGATGATATGGGCACTTAGTTAAACATTATATATAAAAAAATAAGTATGCTGCTGATAAATAAATATTTTGTGACTAAAGCAGGCTTTTTGCTTTTTAAAGCCATTTTTACTTGTCCGTTTTAAGGTCTGGGAACCATAAAGAGGTACTTAGATTAACCCAAACCATGTTCTTTTCCAAATCTAAACAGTAGACGTTCTTTTTTCTGCTGAACTGCTTAACTTGTATTTTTTTTTTGTGGTCACCATGACTTCAAAGTTGTGGTTCACCACTGCTGGCACATTCCACACACTCATTATTTCCGGAGATGCTGCTGTAGGTCATGTCAGAGGGTAGGAACAAATGACCTATATGGTGGTTCAGACGCCTCCTCTCGTGAAGTGACCAGTGTGAAGAGCGGTGTTCAACATCATAATGACATCACAGGTGACAGATGTTGGAGAAAGCAGCAAGTCTGTGCAAGACGCGGAGTGCACACTGGGAATAGGTCAAAGGTCATCAACTAGGAGTTAGTGAATGGCTGGGAAAAGATCAAGGTGGACACCAGAAACCATCTTTGAAGAGCAACAGTGATTATATATTCTACTGTCTGCTCTAGTGTGACTCATGCGCCACAATGACACCTGAGCTGGCTGAAGCTGTAGAGGTCAAAGGTCAAAAAGATAGCAACTTAAACTCGAGTTGCAACAATTTTCATCACATATATGACACGTTTTGGATCAAAACAAACAGAGCCAGAGGTACTGAGGCTTTTAAGGATGTTTTCAGGTGCAAATGCAACACATTGCGCTCTAAAAATGTGCTGTACGTCACTTTTCTTATTGCACAATGACATAAAACCTAGTAAAGACCGCAGCGGCCATGAGCACAATGCCTTTTCCATCATATATCAGACCCAGAATGAATTATGTCCCTGCTGAAATCTTTATGCCTCAGTTATAATCAGCAGGTAAAGAACTCAGAGTGATTTACCTCTCTGACCTGGACGTCTCCGCATGCTTCCCCCTCTTGACTAAAACTGCCTTTTATCAGGTCTAAAGACACTGCAGGGGTCAGACCGTTGCTTGCCCTGTCAAATGCGGAGAAGCTTATGCATGCCTCCGCCTCATGCAGACTGGATTACCGCACTTTCTCTTGCCTGGCGCAAAAATCGATAGCAGACTGCAGCTTATTCAAATTCAGCAGCTCACATCCGCAGCAGAACCAGGAAAAGTCAAGACATCCCTGTAGCCTGAGCTTCTCCCGTTTAAAATTTTAATCAATTTAGTTAAAGACTTGTATGGGTTGGGATCTTTCAGAACAGAATGAACACTTACGATCCAGTTCTTCTTGTCCTGAATCTAGGCTAAATATGGGATGGGGGGGGTTGTTTGGGGCTTTGGTCTTTAAATAAGGTTTAACAACAAGCCACTGAGCAGGGATAAAGCAGCCCATCCAGCTTCTGCTTTGGAATTCAGCTCTGCATGATGTCCATAAAAAATAAAACATTTTAAAAATGCATGAGTGAGTGTTTAGAAATTTAGAGAAAAAAAACATAAAAAAAACAAAGGTGAACTAAATCATTTAACATTCTCTATGGGCATATTTAATTGCGCCAGAATTGGATAATTTAATTGGAAAATGTATCTTTTGTCAAGTTAATGACCGAGGGGAAAACAAATGTAGTAGAAAAAGAAATAGAAATAAACAGGCAGTTGGCTTCATTAACTGTTTGATCAAAGGGGGAGATAATTAATGTTGTTTAGTTGGGACTCCCCCATTCTCTGTAATGAGGTAAAAAAAAAAATGGGAATGCTGACATGTTCGTTCACATAAGCAGAACAATAACAGTGTGTGTGGTTTGAGCTGCGGCTGCTTTGTGATGGAATCCTCCTGGCGGTGGTTGGTTGTGGTGATGGCTGACGGTTCATGCTGTGGTATCTCCCTCCACCAAACTGACAGCCCGCACGCTGCACATTGCCCATTCCAGGAAAGCCGAGTGCTGAGCTGAATAATTGATCAGTGAGTCTCCCTGTTGTCTCCATGTGAGCTCCTGTGTTGGCCTCCATGTCTGTCTGCCACTTTGTTCGCTCGGTCTTACTGTAGCCCCCCCCCCCCTTCAACTACTTCTGTTTGTCTCAACACCACCGGCGGAGGGGGAGAGGGAGTCCCTTTACAGTAACAAAGAAAAAGTGCTCATCTCATATATTGTGTGTACAGTTATATTGTTACACTGAGTCTGCTGGTTGTTTAGTTGTGCTTGTATCATTTGTATTACGAAGAGGTGGATTTGAATTCATCGTTTTTTGTGTAGTACAAAGTGCATATTTTCATTTTGAGATATTGGATAAAATAAGGGATGTAGTGTTTGGGCTTCAAGCCTCTACTGTGGTTGTGTGGCTACTTGTTCTACAGCAAAATGTAACAATAGTTACACATGTAACTGAACTAAAATAATACAACGTATTTATGTATATAACATAAATAATCTGTAATACATGACTGATGGTTTTACATTTTCTTACAATTTAAAGTGTAGTACATTTTATATTTTCCTGTTGTACTCCTTCCCTTATTTTTTCCCACCAACTCACCTGCACAACTGAGATCCAACAAGCCTGCTGCAGCACTTAAACACAGTTTCATCCCACCAGACTCAGTCAGCTCCAGTAGTAATGTTACAGATGCTCTCAGCCTTTCTGCAGCATTCGGTCTGCCTGTTCTCAGCCCTGCTAATACCTTGCCTGTGCCCGAGGATCATCACTCACTCCTGCCATACCTGCCACATCAAGCCAGCCGTGGTTTGGACTGGGAACGGAGCTGTTGGCGTGTCTGCCTGCTCTGCTCTCAGGATTCGGAGCTGTCTGAACCTCTGCCTGCCCTGCACTCTGGAGACAGACTCCTGGATTCGTTCAGCCTGTCAACCAGCTCCAACTCATTTTACAAGTTTAACAATAAACATAAAACTTCATTCTTGTTGAGGGTTAGAGGCAGAGGATATTGCAACTTGTTAAGCCCTATGAGGCAAATTGGGATTTGTGACTATGGGTTTTACAAATAAAATGAGATGGATTGTTTGATAAATACACAAACTGATGGATGAGCATTCATTCATACATTTGTCTACGATGCATTTTATCAAATTGAATCATATAGAGGAACATAGATCTGTGCTAGTATCTGCCTGTGCACTAAAAATCTTCTTTTTTTTTTCTTTTGGAGTTACTTTTGTCTTGGAGATGTGTGAATTGTGTGCCAGCAGGAACTGGAGAGCAGGGATTGTGCCAGCAGGCACAAAACCATGTCCCTGAATCGGATGCAGCCTAATGGAACTCATCTTTGATTCTATTTCATTATTTTGACCTGAAATTTTCTAAATGACACATCAAATATGCTGAAAAGACAATGCCTGTTGTGCACCATCATTGTCAGGAGACACACTGTCAACTTTGGTGGTGAATTACTGACTGAGAAATGTTGTTCACAAGAGACTAGCTATCAGCCATTATAAATGTATGTGTCCGTTTAAAACAGTCAATATGTGCTGTGACCTCAGTTTATATAATGAGATGGTTCTATGTCTCTGTGTAGATCAGTCATACAGAGGTTATCTGGCGCTGTCCCTTCTATCTAGTGTTTTCACTGTGTTACCCCCTCCCTCGTGTTTCTTGTGTGTGCGTGGAGCGACGAGGATCTCCCTGGCCGACGATCACACCGCCTGCAACCTTTCAGCTGCACACCGACCACCATTCACAATCGAGCTCCTGCAGTATTTATACCCCGGCTCAACCTTCCAGACTTGGTGTAAAGTTAGGGTTTTGATAATATTACACTTGAGGGAGCTACAAATATGAGTCAGTTTTGCAGAATACAGTTTTTTTTTCATTTGAAGACCTTTGTTCTAATTCTTTTTTATTTTGGCGGGGTATGTATCCTGACAGAACTGATGAGAAACAAGAGTTATCTCATGATCAGGAAAAGAGCGCAAAACCTACATTTATGTATTTGTATTTATCTGACTCATATTTGCATCAATATCACAGGCTTCTATCTGCATCCATTTTAAATGTGGATCATTAAAAAAGCTGCAACATAAGGACGAAAAGTGAGTGTTAGAGTTTTGACTAACACTTTGACTAACAGCTACATGCGTCGATGTGTGGGATGTATGAATATGTAATGTCTGTGTAGAGTTTGATGTGTCGGACAAACATGTTGGAATAAATATTTCTGTAAAGTGCACTCAGCAGTGGCAGCGATGCAGACACATACTGTAGATGGTTTCATTCTGTACACATTCGAGTAAGAGTGATTGCCTGTCAATGACCACACACACACACACATATTTAATATATATATATATATATATATATACAAAGGCTTGAAATGTGATTAATCAAACTTGGTCTGTGCTTACGTTGCCATGGCCCTGAGGAGTGGAATTACTCACCAGTTTTTTGTTCTTATTTTGTTTGGCAGATGAAGAGCAAAGAGTGTTTTGTTGAAGTAAAAAGTGTGAGGAGTCACCTGTGTCATCCATTTAATCCCACTGCTGCCTCCCCCACAGTGCCCCACACTGACAGGCTTCTGGGGGGTATCTGGGAGCTGAGTGCTGTGATTAAAGCAGAGACTCTGAGAGGTATGAGCCACAGCCGAAGCCATCCCTCTGTTGTGGCAGTGGAAATGGAATCAGTGACTTCATAGGCGTTCTTGCTTCACTTCAACAAGCACACGCTATTAGGCACAGACTTTGAATTATGACAACAGAGAGTTATTAAGTAAATATCAACATGCACATTTATAAGCCGAACACTTGTGAATGATTACGCTGCAACTAAACTCAGTTAATCAAAGTTAAGCTTTGCTTTGCAAATATTCTTGCACTTTACCAGAAGGCAATTGCAGCTGTCTTGGAGCCACATGTTGTTTTGTTTGTAGGGAGTGTATACAATGCTACTTTGACAGCAGAAAGCTCAGTTCACCATTAACTACCAATGAAGCACCTCTGTGAGGTTATTCAAATCTTTGTGTTTGTGTTTTTATTACCTCTGCCAAAGAGGTTATGTTTTCATTTGTTTGTTTGATTTGTCAGCAGGGTTATGCAAAAACTACAAAAGGGATTTCCACGAAACTTGGTAGCAGGAGGTTTCATGGGTCAAGGAAAAACCCATTCAATCTTGGCAATGATCAGGACAAATGCACAAAACCAGGAACTATAAAATATAATAATAAGACTGATATCGAAAAGTGTATGCAATTTGGTTTGGCTCCAAATAAAACTTCAGATCCAGCTGATTTATATGACTGGATTAATGTAATATGGCTTTAGCTATAAGTCTTACTCTTATTTATGGGGACTGTGGGGACTAGTGAGTGCCCTTCTATTGGTTCCTGTCCACAAATACTAGTTGAGTGATGGTAGACTGGGCTGCTGCTCTCTAAGCAGTCCAATTCCATCTGCAAACCCTAAATACATTCTAGACCAGCCCCCAGAGTAGAAGTTGGGACTATTACCTTTCAACTTGGAGTAAATATATAAAATGTGCAGTACAGAGACATCAACAAAGGATATAAATACTGTGGTACTGAATAATACATATTTACCATCAACTGACAATACAGAATCATGTATTTTCCTACATGCATATTTTGGACCTTCTCTGATTCTTGATTATAGTATAATAGAGGAGACACAGATGAGACTTGTGTTCTGCTCCAGGGTTGAAGTGGACATGATGTTGGAACTTGGCTTTGGTCTTGAAAGGTTGAAGCATAGATTTACTGACAATTAGCATAAACTGCACATACATTACACTGCTAAATTGCAACTCTTTGCTTTAGTCACCAGTCTCTTACATCACACCTCTCTCTCCCTCTAACTCACCTCACCACTAACCCATGTTGGGGTACTGTCTGAAGATGTAATGGCGAAGGAGGACATTTTTTCATTATGTTAGATGCACATGAAATCTCTCATACTGATGCAGTGCTGCTCCAAACAGGATGAAATACAGGAGCCATGTCTTCATCAGACATGCCCATCTCTGTAGACACCTTCTATTGGTGAGGTGTCTGATGTCAGAGGGCTGTGATGATGATGATGATGATGATGATGATGATGATGATATTCAAAGCTGGTTTGGGTCAGTGAGTCTTAAATACAGATTGTTCCAAAAAGAGATGTGGGTCTCCATCAATCCATGCATTCCATGCTTATCCATGAAAACAAAAAACACCATCTGACTGTCAGTATCTCACACACAATATTCCATATATCCCCTATATCCCCTTTTATTTTCTCGACATTTGCAATTATGACATGTAACAGCTATGTGTGTTTCCTTCAGCCACAAAAAACCGAAAACAATCCATCCATCCACCCAATTTCCTTCGAAAGTCTACTCAAACTGCCTTACAGGCCGTGTACAGCCCAAAGGTATACGACACCCCTCACCCCTTCCTTAAGGCAGCGCTATGCAACACACTGCACGCTGACAAAACTGAGCATACCTAGACCGAATTGCATTTTTCTTACTGTGCAAAAATATCCATTTAATCTCAGCTGTATAATGGCTAGGGAGCATGCTAACCTTGTCAGGCTGGTATTGAGGAGTGCCTCCCCTGACAGAGAGAGACAGCCAGCATCCCTTCAGCAATCCGATCCAGCACTGTGCTTCTTGTGCACTCATGTGCTCAGTTGTATTTATGCTCCTGTGGAGTTGTGGGATTTGCTACAGGAGTAATCAGCCAGGGTTTGAGGGCATGTCCTCAGTTCCTTGCAATTATTCACAAGGTTAAGTTGGCTCTGAGCGGCATGTGTTTAATTCAAACTGCGCACTGACCAATGGGCCAACAATTTCCAACAGCAGCTTAGTGAAGTCAAAGTCCCGCCATGCTATTGTGCACAATGACCACATTCAGAACAATTAAATATGTATGACAGATAACGTGTACTGCACCAACGGTATTGCTATGTGTGTGCAATCTGTGGTTCCGGTGGTGTTGTCTTCTCCTGTGATGGCGGAAAACCCCTCATTACTACTGCTGTTGCCTGTCTGCGTCAGGACTTGACAAATGATGCACTGTCCTGTCGGTGAAATTAATGCCAGTTAAATGTGGCAATTATTTGTCCAATTTGTCTCTGGAATGTGCTTGTGTGTGGGTGACCTGTGCGTGCACTTTGATTATCTTAGTGCACCTTTGGCTTTTCCAAATGGGGAGCCGGAGTGGGATTAACTGGCTGTGGCATTTCAAATTCACTCATGAGCCACTCATTCCTTCCCGAAAAAAATGTGAACCACGAAATTTGCTAAATCCTCCGATAAAGTCTGGTCATTGTCTGCATTTCAATACAACATGTAGGTGTGCTGTTTGAATTTGACTTAATGAACTTTTAGGTACAAACTTTATTGATATGATTTCAACAATTACTGATTCTGTTGTGTCTTCTACATGCGTATTTGGACATGCATGGTCAGGGGTTTGACATTTACGCACTCTTGCAGTGATAGTATAATCACAAATTCAGAAATCTCACATTACTACCATTAATAAACAAACAGTATATTTGCATTGTATTTTTTATTTGACTGAATTTTCTGAATCTGAAAATGTATTTCGCACAGATTGTCTCATCATGTTCAGAGCTTCAATTTCCTTTATTTGCTGTATTTAGAAAATTCTACCATGTACTCCGTGATTCTGTTACACTGCTGACAATCACAGTGTAGTTTTAGCTTACTGAGATCACATTGTTGATGGATTTACATTACAGTCAAGCATGTACTCATTGCCGGTAATGGAACAGTATGCATGTGTGTGAGTGGTAATATAAAGGAGAAATAAAGAACACGATCTCTAAGAACTATATTCTGACATAACCCTGTTCTACATAAATGGCAGGCTCTTTGTTCAGCTAAGGTAAAGGCCCCAGCGTCTCTTTGAAAATGTACAATATGATATAAGCTGTTTATTGAGTTCATTGTGCTTTTTGCTGAAGGTAAAGGTAACAAAACAAAACACAGAGATCATATTTGTCACTGTCGAAATGAATCTGGCACATGAAGTTTTGCCAAACTGCCTTGTGGAGAAGCACAGCTCGAGGAGTAATACACTGTAATGCATCTCTGTTGAAACGGGGCCCAGCAAAGTATGAGGAGTATTGGCTGGTGATCAGAGAGGTAGCATCAGTTGTTGAAATACAGATGGGATTAATGATACACCAGTACTCTCTTTCCATTTTGTTTCTGGTCTCACTCATCTCTCAATCTGTACAGATTTGTTTAGCCATGGATCATGGCTGCTACAAAGTGTCTGACTAATCACCATCCATCACAGTGAAGACCGGCTGAGAGGGAAGTTTCCCTGGAGGAGGAGCTTTTTTTTCTCCTTACTTTTGGCACAGTTAATGCATTTGCTTTAAGTAATGGTAATATGAATGTCAATAATTATATGACCACTTTAATGCCCAACCGATATTGGTATTATCTGCTACAGCACAGGATAGGAGACATTTATGTGTCCAATTTTTTGTTTCTCTTTTCATGAAGGTGTCCTGTAAGTTTTACATTATTTGAAAGGAAGCATGCATGGCATATGTCTACATGGAAACCTCTTGTATGAAGAAATGTTGTCAGCATTGTGCCACTGGCAGTGTAGACGGCAGCCTGCTACATAACACCAGAGCCACAATCTTTACTGTCTCTGTCCTATTTAACTTAAAGGTACAGTGTGTAGTCCTCCATACTTAAAGGTACAGTGTGTAGAATTCTGTGATATCTAGTGGTGAATTTGCATGTTGCAGCTGAACACCCCTCACCTCACCCTCTCCTTCCAAACATGAAAAAGAAACTGTGGTAGCTTCAGTTGACATAAAAACTCAAAATGTGTTTAGTTTGTCCAGTCTGGACTAATGTAAAAAACATGGCGGCCTCCATAGAGAGGACCCCCTCGATGTAAATATAAAGTATTTCAATATAAAGTATTTAAATATAAAGGGCCTTTTCTGGGGTAAAGAAAACTACAATTCATACAATTGAGATGAAATGAACTAGTGAAAACATCATGAGGATTATTCTACATTAAATTTATGCCAATAGTTTCCTTTCACCTAAATCTTACACACTGGACCTTTAAAACATTAAGTCATATATTGTCTTGCACCTTGGCTCATTGAAAAGCCTCCAACAAATATTCACCAGGGACAAGTGCTCTATGAAAGCCAGTCTGCAGGCTAGAGAGCTAATTAGCCGCTCAGCTGCAACACATTAAACAGCATGTAAACATACTGAAAATGTCACTTTGGTCCAGTTTGATGCTACTGGGCTGCTTAGTACACCTTACCACTAACATTATGCTGTTTACCCATAATATTTAGCTACAGCACAAGTTTCTTCACCTCGTCTTATGTTCTCTGTGGTGTTACAGTGAAAACCTTTTTTCTTCCCTTAAACAAAAAAAAAAAAATCTATTAACAACAAACATTAGACAAAATATTTAATCAATGTCTCTATGTTGCAGGAGACATTCACTCGGTGTGCACTTTATCTTAACATTTTAAAATCACCAGCACCACACAATTAAAACCGTTTAGCTCGTTCACAGATTCAATTGTTTCAGGAACTAAGGCACACACTGAGGGCCGGATCTACGAAGATCCCAAATAAAGAGTGCTAAATTGCATGTGCATCATAACAGATTGCACGTTTGGTGGCTGGGTGTTTTGCTGGTGATCTACTAAATATAATTGCATGAATGATAACACAGGCAAACATGGTAGAGGCAGTAATATTTAAATTATTGTTTTTACTTGTTCTTGCCATGGAGCATTACAGAGAGCAGAGTGACTGCAAGTGCAAAGGGAAATTTAATGCCATGGAATTGGAGGTGGTGATTGTTGAGCTACAGCAAAGAAACATTGATATCACTCAAAGAAACACGGTATGGGAGAGTATCTGTGAGAAAGTAAAAGCTGTGGGTAACACAAAAAACAATGAAATTAAGAGAAGATGGCAGGACATAAGTAGAAGAACAAAAGAAAAAAAAAACAGCTCATAATAAAACCTCGACAAATAAAACAGGTGGGGTGGTGGTGGAAGAGATGCATCTGACCAATACTGAGCAGCAGGCGCAGTTCCCTTTCTGAAAATACCTGTTCTCTCTGTCTCCTCCTCACCACAATAACCACAGCCATCTGTAGCCAACACTGTGCCGATCAGCACCTACCTTTCACACGTAGAAAATATAGATGCAGTCACAATTATCGCAATTTGTTTCAGGCCTTGTAAATCACAATGCGTGTGCTAAATTAAGGTATTTGCATCTACTCCTCTCAGTATTTGGGTACATGGGTAGAAAAGGTATTGCATATTCATTAAGGCAAACATACTAAATGAACGGAGCGTGTTATTCCGCACGCAATCATCAGTGTGCACGATTGGTAGATCAGCTTGCATGTTTTTTTGCGGCTGTATTTACACACTCAAACCTTTAATAGATCAGGCCCTTAATTGCAAGGTTATTCGGTGCAACTTAGGACCTGAAATAAATCCCACTTTTACTAAGCTTGCACCAAATACATTAGTGACAGTATTGTTAGCCTTACATTTTCTCCCTTCTAGACTTTATGTTAAGCTAAGCTAAACACATCACAGGAAGTGAACAGAAATACAACTGAAATATACAAACTAACTTTGATTAAGATTGCAAAGATATTTTTACCCAGAAAAACACCTTCTCAATTTCTCCACCTGTGTCCTACATTTCCAGGAATGTGTATTTTATCGTTCTCCTTGCTGTAACACTGCATTTCCCAGCGATTATTAAGAATTTAATGTACAGTGCTTCAGTGAAAATGCCAACATTTCATAGGCATTACAGAGAAACTGCTGTAATGACAAACAGCTCAAGTGAATAGTGAGGTCCTTGTAGACACATTTAGATGCAGCTTGATGCATCTCCATTAAATCTTGGTCATTACAGAAGCAAAACTCCTTCATGTTTAATAGGTTTGGCGCTGAGAAGGAAATTGATGTGTTTGTAGCTGTCATAGCTCCCAATATATCAAGATTAATAAAAAAAAAAAGGATATATACGTACAAGATGAAAGTGTATTTATTGTAGTTTGAAATTGAATAAGTATTTTCAGTCTACCATAAGCTTTCAGTTAAACTCAGAGATGTTCTCAGTTTAACTCAGATAAACATAGTAAAAATAGAATGTTTAATGTTTTCCACATCACTCCATTGTAAATAGTCAGTTCAAGGCCTTCAGTCAAGGCTGTTAATCATTAACATGTAAACGCTGATTATTATAATTATCATTAACATTATTATTTTTCAGACATCCTGGAATAAGGCATAAAACAGCTGCTCATGCAGATGGTAAATTAATCAAATCAAATCAAAAGCGAAGTCAAAAGCTATATGTACTCTCCAAAAGATCCTCAAAGTGCTACTTTTTTAGAAAACAGATTGAGGGCCATATGCCAGGTAAAAACCCAAAGCAATAAACAATATATCTCCTGAAAGCATCTTGGGAGCCACACACACATTGAATTCCTCAATCCCGTCTTTTTCCCCATGTTTAATAAATTAAGGAATAAGCGGGGTTAGGGAAGTCAGATCAGCGAGTGCATTAGATCTGATTATTGCCTTTGCCTCTGTCACTGTTTTATTGCTTTGGGATCCCCAGAGAAGGGATCTCTGCACCAAAGGTGGAACTGAGAAACTCAGGTTGGTGAAATTGGGCGGCAGAGAAAATGCTGTGGGAGCAGATCAGGGCAAGGTGAAGGCAGGGGGAGGAAAATACAGAGGCCTTGGAGGAGTTCAGCTTTAATAAGAGCGTCTGGTTTCGTGGGAGATAGAGCAAGAGAGGCTGGTAGACAGAGTGAGGGAAATACAAGACAAATAGGTTTGCGAGGGAGGGAAGAAAGTTAAGTTGAGAGGCACAATCTGTAGCAGCGAGAAGAAAATGATTTCAGGATATACTAGAACAATAACCAGGAGTGTTTTGAATGTCAAAGGAGAAATAAAAGAGAGCAGCTATTCTTCACTTGGAATAGAGGATCATCATCGCTGTGAATTTGATATAACAGCACAGTATGAATCCCAATCGATCATAATATGATGTGCCAGAGTAGCGGCCTATTAGTCGTCTTAGTAACTGAACCAAGTGAAGACTCCTGGGTCGGAGCTGCAGCCTGTGGAGACTTTCACACCCACATGGAGTAAATGTCTGATGAGGAGCTGGAAGCCTCCTTAACTCTATCAAGATTGATTGTGTCAGTGATCCTCTTCATCATACCCGTAAGCAGTGCCACTTTAATACATATACGGTAAGCATTGTCGATACTATGTCACTTATAGAACGCTGAGCACAGGAAGGAAAAAGCACATTATGGAACATTGATGAAAGGATGTTTGCGACAGACAGGGTACGTAATAATTTAACCATCTGCTTGAATTTGCTTTGACTAACCTGGGAACGGCAACATGAATGGCTGTGACTAAGGGGGTAGAGTGGTCCTCCTACAAGCGGTTCGATCTCAGTCTTCCCCATCTGGAAGTATCCCTGGGCAAGATACTGATCCCCAAATTGCCCATCATAGAAAAAGTACTGGCACTAGATGCACTGTATGAATGTATGAAAGGGTAAATGGCAATACATTGACCTGTAATACGCTTTGAGTGGTCATCAAGAGTGTTATAAATATGCTGTTTGTTTTTAAAAACTACTGTATGAACTTTGGTAATTTGGTAAGCATGGCCAGTACATGTAATCCATTCATCCATCCATCAATTATCTATACTGCTTATCCTGCGAGGGTCGCAGGGGTGCTGTATAGTCTATCCCATTTTACATTGCATCCTGGACAGGTCAACAGTTTATCACAGAGACAACCATTCACACCTATGGTCAATTTATAGTCCCCAATTAACCTAACCCCAATTTGAATGTGTGTGGAAAGAAGCAGAGGGCATTCACTGTCTGCTTCACCTCGTGCATGCCCTCTTGACCGATCTGTAAAGTAAGTCAGTAATGTTGTGTCGCTTTTTTACGAAAATTGAGGATGCTAGAAAGCAAGGCTGTCGTGAGCGGACAACCATGACACTAAAGCATCTGACAAGCAGCTTGGGAAGAATTTTGGGTTCTACACTGTAGATATCCAAATGACTTACATAAATTGTAAGGCTGATTGTTGTCTCTGTGCCATGCAATCTGTGGGCTCACTGGTTTGCTGTCCGCCCAAGTGAGGCAGTAGAGGAGGCAACACACACAAGCAGAGCAACATCAAGTATTCATCCTCATCTAACTTGTGTGTTCAAAGTTGATTTTTAGAAAAAGAGACAGCCCTAATGCAGACCACCTTGGAGATTCGAACTGGAATCCCTCTTACTGTGAGTTAATAGTGCAAACTACACCATTGTGCCGCCTACAGCAAACAATGTTTGTTTTGTTATGCAAAAGGGCACAACAGAATTGTTTCATCATCATTATATTTTTTTTATTGTTTTGTTTTTTACATTAATAATGTAAAAGTCAGAGTTACAGAGAAAGTAAAATGAAAGTATTATCTAATTTTCTTTTGCTTGTGGTTCAGAGATAAAACTAAGAACCATCCTCAAATAGAACAATTAGTAAAAAGGACCAGTTGAGATCGGAGTCAATTTCATGTAATAGATGTAGGTTCTACATACCTGGCATTAACATTTGTCGAAGCTTCCATCATTGACATGGGCTGTGTTTTGGTGTGGTGACTGTGGTTCAACAGCACAGGTGACAGGTGAGTTTACAGTGTTGGAATTTCTCCGAAAATGACAGTGACAGAAAAGGGATACAGTAAAAGTCTAGTGCAGAATATTGTGTTATGCGGGAAACATTGATAATAACCACAAACAAAGACTCCAGAGTGAATCCAGTCCAAAACAATGGACAAAAGATATACAATCAAACTTCCTAATCTGAAGGAAAACAAAATATGAAAAAGGTTAATGGCAGTTCACTCCAACGTTTCAGTACCATCCTAAACATACACTAAATCCAGTACAGAAACATTTGGAAGCTGGGAAACCAGAGACAGGGGATTCTGCTGTCAGGGCTGGATCTGTGGGGGGTTGAAGACCTGGGTATGGTTTGAATTGAAGGATGATAAAAGGTGAAGCAATCTGCAGCCGACAGCTTCACAGGCCGAGAGGTGCAGCCAGAGATCCTCTCCTGCAGAGAGAGCACCCACTCTCACACGAAATACACCGTCATACACAAACACCCAGGAACAAACCAGGCCAGAGGCCTAACAACATGCTAGTAACAAACTGAATGACAAAATAACCTTTTTTTTCCCCTCACTTAACGTCCTGAGACCCTGCATCCTCATATGAGGACATGTTTCACATGCACATTGCTGCACCTTATACTTCATTCTGCTTAACTTACACCTGTTCTCCTCATTCATAGACACTTTTACTACCAGTAGTAAATAGTTCTTGTATGCAGTAAAAAAGAATGAGTGTCCAAACTAAAAAGTGGACAATTCGGATGCCACATATCACATATCTCGCTGGAGCCAACAACTGGCTATTGTATTGCAAAGATAACACTAAAAGTGGTACAAAAAGAAAGAGCATAATGCAGTTCCTTGAGTTTCACGTGGCTGTGGCCCAAGCATACTTGACCAAATGCAATACTGATCGATCTTCATCCATCTTCCCCATCTGCATGCCCAAGTGTCTTTAGGATACTGATAGACCTCATAGATGGCCAATGCACTAATTGTAAGTTGCTTTGGATAAAAGCGTCCACCAAATTACATGTACTAATAATAAGAACAAGAGGGTACACCTTTCGCTAAAAGGCAAAAAGCATCATGTCACGTCTGCACAACTTCTGCTGTACATCTTTCAAAGATGGTCAACCTGAAGAATCCAATGTGTTGCAGAAAAAAAAGTCAGTGTAATGTGTTCCTGTGCTTACAAAGTGAACACAATTGTTATGAAGTATTTCACAGAGGACAATAGGCATGACAAACTGTTCTTACAGACAAAAATAACTTTCCTTGTTAGGATTATAGAGCAAGGAAAATTCAGTTACATATTATTGGACAGATTTTGCATTATTTGCAATTTTGTTCATATGTAGCCATTTGAACAGTTATTGCGTTCCTATGCTTTCAAATTGAACAAAACTGTCAATGCAGCCTTTCACACAGGCCAGAAATTATTTCAGACTGTTCTTACAGCCCAGGGATATTAATGAGATGTTGCATTATTTGTTTTGCACAAACTAACCCTGACCCTAACCCAGGCATTAAAATAAACAATGTTATACTTTGTTATATAATGGTGATTTCGTTATACAGCAAAATAATCCTACTGTCCCCATATGAGGACATCATTTCTTTCAAAAACGACTTCCTGTTCAAAGACAATGCTTAGTTTTCATACTCAACAGGTCCTACTAATCCCAAATAACAAGGAGTAATGCATACGAAACAAACGCAGGGTCTCTGGAGGTGGGAATCAGCTTGTTAATGACACATCCATGTCTGACAAAGTGGTGTATGTTGATGTGAGGATATCACGTTCCCACCCGAAACAAAAAGAGAGATCCTGGAATTTAAAAGAAACGATGAGAGGGAAACACAGTATGAATGTTTACCCTCCGCTACAGCTCTGGCTTCAGCTACACCAACAGAGAAAACCAACTCACGCCAAACAACAACGCAGAGGTTTTATTTCCGGGTCCAGTGCAGGAATACAATCTCAAGCTCAGAATTGAATCAATAAGCTGTTTGGGACTTAGGTAGGCCTCATTAGCCCATGTTCTCTGACAACACTTCCTAAAGACCGTCATCGTGGAAAGTTTGAATCGCTTTGAATTAACTTGATATCATCATGTGAAGAAAATGCTGTTAATACTTAATGATGACATGCTGTCATTCTTCTAAGACCCAGCTGATATGTTTTAATACTGAAGGTATTAAGGTTATGTATACTCCATGGAAGCTTTTGCAAGTGTGCATCCATTAAAGCAGCTAAATGGTGTGTATGTGCTCAGAAAGAATGACACACTTTCTCTTGCTTCAAAGGGATTAACAGAAAATATCAGCATCTGTGCTAAATGTGGGGAAAAAGAAGACACACACACACACAGATCCACACATGCACACCAGCCTACACACAAAGACAAATAGAGGAGAGTAAAATGATTTGAAATAGAATTATTTCTGGTCCAGTGCGCTAAGTAAAAATCAATTCCCCATTATAGAAATAGGATACAGAAAGGAATTAAAACTTAATGAGGTTTTCCAGCTAGAGTCCACCCACTTTTTAACCCTGCACTTGGCTGCACCACAAGACAGTGTGTCACGGCGTGTATGCTAGACTGCGCGTGTCAGGGTATTCTCTGTTGACTCGCTTGTGCGCATAAGCCCTCTCTCCTGTGCACGCCAGGAAACAAGATGACACTAATGCCGTTGCATCCTTCAAAGCTTCGCTTTCCTCGCAGGTATTCAAACTCATTTCTCACCCCCTCACACACACGCAAAATCTCACACACACACACACACACACATACAAACACGTCTCACTCTCTGCCAGCAATATCGATCTGCACTTGATCCGCAGTGACAAAAGACAAAGCTTTTCATGTGACAGGCAATTAGATGGCTGTGGAGCCTGCAGAGCTCAGCCAGGACACCGTCTGGGTAAATACTAACAACACCAGTCCAAACGCTGAGTAGAGATGGGAGGAACGGAGAGGGATTGAAGAAGACAAAGATCTGGCTCCACATGCATTCTCCTACAGTTATCTGTCTCTTCTCTAACACCTGGTATGAGCCTTGCAGCACGTATTGATTTTGGTATTATTAGCTTTCAAAAGACACATACACAGTTGGGTCTCACACCTCAATCAATCAATCCATCCATCCATTCCTCCATCCATCCATCATCTGGCTCCTCATTATCTCCATCATCATGGCTCAGATACGAACCCTGTAATATACATTATACAGTCGCAAACAGCAGATGAAGAGCAGCTTTGGATTTAGACTTCAACACGATAAAATTACCACCTACACTGCTCATTTAATTTAATACCGATGTTTGATGGCGGTATTTACAGTACGTCTAGACTTCACATGAAGAAAACAGGAACACCATGAAATACAAATTTAAACAAATAGCTCAACATTTTTGCAAACCTCCTCTTCTGAAGAGGTAGATTGGAAGACCAATATCTTTCTGAAATCTGTGTGTTAAGTTTGGGACTCAGCACTTATGAATGGGAACATGCTATGCCTGACTTTGTTTAAAGAGGAAAAATACACCTGCCAACAGCTCTAAAGATGACAAATTGTGTTTTGCTTAAAGGAAAAAAATGTTTATCCCTGCTCTAAGTGGCCATACTTGGAGGCAGGGTGAAAAACCTGCTTTTACAGCATCCCCAGGGCTGTATACCACTACCCTGCTGATCTTTCTTCAAGAAATGTGTACAAACTGTTACTACATCCACACACCTGGAGATACATGTGGCTGGATTGTTGATTTCAGGAATTCAGTACAAAAATCCTCAGATATGCATTACAGTAGAGCAAGTATGTTGAGCCCTTAATGGAAATATT
The DNA here is from genome assembly GCF_024713975.1 of Paralichthys olivaceus. Classification (NCBI taxonomy): domain Eukaryota; kingdom Metazoa; phylum Chordata; class Actinopteri; order Pleuronectiformes; family Paralichthyidae; genus Paralichthys; species Paralichthys olivaceus. The sequence continues at coordinate 3,378,680 of NC_091101.1, forward strand.
AGGAGTCCCAACATACAAAAGCTCCAGTGTGTGGGCCATTTATCGAAATTAAATTTAATCCATATAAAAACTGGAAATAAGGCTAAAAGATGGGCCCCAAACACTTAGAGGATGACTTCTCACTGTGCAGCTAAAGAACCTCTGTGGCAGCAAGGTTCATTTCAACATCATGTAGCACCACAGCACATCCTCATTGAGTCGGCTTTATCCTCTGCTGCGTGGATGGTTACATATCATCAGAACCCCACACCCAACGTGCACCTTTTGGACATCAGCTATAGGAGATCTGTTTCCAGCTGTTTCTCCTATTCCAACATCTGACATTCACGCCCACTTCACACAGGGATTAGCCAGCTGTCTGATGTTAAGGACGGAGCCAAGGATTGAACTCTGACTCTCAGTTGTGCCACAAATAGTTGTAGTGTAACATGTAACAACGTGCAAATATAAATAAAATGTGCCCTTTTACTCCAGTTTAAACAATGTGACATCTGCTCCCACTCTATGATACACGTTGAACATGGGCGTGGGAATCAGACATTGTTACGCCTGGGGAAAGGTGAGGACCCAAAGGCAAATGAAACACTTGAGGACAAAAAATAAGACTTGAATAAGAAAAAAGGTTTGGCACACAGTGTTTAAATACATCAGTTAAAAAGTTACAAGTGGTGAGGGAGGGATACAGAGAAAGAATAATGGAATGCTGAAGATCAGAAAAATACATAATTTAACTCAAGGAGTAAATAACATAAACACAAACACAAAAAGGTAAAAGGCAATTCCACAAAAGAACCACACAGATAAATCAAAATACTTCAAAAGATGAACACAGAGAATTGTGACAGGTATCAATACTATTGATATCCATCTTGGTCAGACAACACAACAGCACACAACTTCTTTGGATGGACTATTTAAAGATCTAAATCTAAAGATTGACTTAGATCTAGATGTCCTCTCAACACTTTTACAGAGAGCTCCTCAAAGTTAGTTACTTTGTGCCAGTCAGTTTTGAATGAAAGGTCTGACCTGCAGATGTAACTAGGTAAGTTTGTATTTCTATCACAGTGCAGCCTCAATGAAGACTGCAGTTTAAAACCGGGTCTTGTTTGTAACACACTTTATTACATGTAGACATTTAGAGAACAGAACTGCTCTAACTGCATCAGATAAAAACTTCTATCCTGGTTGAAATCAAACTGATCTAGACTGCTGAGTTTTGATCAGACAATTAATCAGGCGTTTCTTACCCAAAGCCAAACCCTTACAGCAGATCTGATAACAATCTGATCTCTAAAATTAGCTGAGAATAATAACCCAATTTCTAAAAATCATGTTTGATGCAGCGTTGGTGAGAGAAGCATGCAAGCAGGCCAGGTTAAGAAATACACAACAAGAAGCTTCCAAGTTATATGGAATATTTGTTCATTTTGGAGTAAAGTGTGTCATTATAAGGGTAGCAAGTTGAAAGCAGCTGCAACACTTGTAATCCAGTGGAAGTCTACTTGGCTCTGTGCTGCTCTCTGGGTTGGCAGCTGCCAGCCTTCTCTACCTAGATGCACTGGATGTTTGGCAGCTTGATGACAGTCTGTCAACATCCAGTAGGTTTTATACTGGAACGCCAAACAGACACAACAGATTGCAGTTTCATTTCCTTTTAATGAGCGAGATCGTGAACAAGCTGCGGAAAAGATCCCTCCGAGCTATCATTCCTCCTCTTATCTTAATGAATCAGTTGATTATCTCCAGTTATGACACCATCACTTCTCTTATCTAAATCCATCAATGCCCAATAGACTGCCCTGCTATACTCCACTCTGTTTACAATTAACAATCTGATATAATCTAATTCCAACTTGTGAGAGCATGAGCTCGGAGAGATATGCGTGCAATTCCTGAGGCCTCCATTCCAAAGAAAGCCTTTCTTTTCTCCAGAGAGGAGAAATGTGCAACAAAATGGACTCTAGATTTACTGCTATTGATTGAATGATGGTATACCAAATAGATGTGGCTGTAAACAAATTATTGTGGTGTCGCAAGGAGTTATGGATTCCTGCATCAGATTGTTTAAACCCCTAAAAGGTCGGAATGATGATAATGATAAATTGTGTTTAGCTGGATAGATAATCTATTCTTAATTATGATGAAATTGAATATGTTTTGGAGGCATTACACAGCGGCCCATGGCCTTATAAGATGCTATTAATGGAGGAAGAGGGAGCGTGTGAGAGGGTTTTGTTTTGCTGGGAAACAGGTCGACAGCTTTTCAAACACTGTTAGACGTGATGGGCCGTGATCCACCGAGAGCAGCTTCTGCCCACAGCTGATAAATGGAAATGCTGAGGATTAGTTGTGTCCCTGTGGGCAATGTCATCCAATTTACTGTGATCATACATGTTTTTGTGTGGGATAATTGTTACGCAGTGAGTCTATAGAGCCTCTCATATATTATTACTGCATTACTATATGACAAATTCACAAGCAACTCAGCTGTGATGGTTTGATTTACACATACAGTCAGGTTATGTAAGTCTTCTGTGAACACCGGTATCCACCGGTGCCATATTCATTTTTTATTTCATTTAGAAGGCATCCAACATCAGATATTTTTCCTGTAGAAACTAATCTTGTCTTTATCAAAGACCATCCTGTTCTATCCACCCTCCAGGATGAAGCGAAATAACCTGCAATTGTTGCAGTGATCTACATCACACAAGTTCTGACCTCAAATAAGAAATAATCCATTTGTTCATTTATTTACAATTTTAGCATTCCAGTCATAGTATTAAAACATAAATGATCTAAAAGGTTAATTCAAATGCAATGCTGCTGGAAAAAAACTAACTTAATTAAAGAGTATTAGAAGAATACACCCAAGTGTATGTACTTGCAGCTGTAATAAATAAGAATGAAAAATGTGTAGTTTAAGTCTGGTGTGCAACAGTGATGCAAGATTAATTTAGATCTGTGGTATAACACAGAGAAGTATGTGTGGCTAGGTCTTTTTCATACAGTTAAAACATATCAGAAACTGATTCACTGTGCTATAGGTTTTGCATGAGTATGTGTTCGAGGGGGGGTGGCTCATTGTAATGGCTCAAGTAGATCATGCAATGATCTGGCTGAGGGGGTTCAGGCCTATGCAGAACAGCTTTGGGGACAGTGCATCATCTTTGCATATGCTGCTTATTGCGATGACTTGTGCGATGGCCTTGAAGTTGGTTCCCAGTGTTGTTCTCCACGGCTGAGTCCTTGATGGTTCCACTGTTATCTTTCTGTTCATGTGCGGTATTGAGTCGCACTCTTTATTGTAGTCGGATGGTCTGTTTTAGTCTTGGGGCTCTATTGAAATGATCTAAGCTCATGGTCTACAGTGCATCAAGACATGTCCAAATCTACTAATAATAAGGTCCCTGCATCACATGAATGGTTCACAGGGGTTGAACCTAATCTTTCATGTAATCATGGGTGTCTTTTGAACATAATATACTATAACTCTTACCTTTAAAAGTCAGGTGCACCCGGCGACCTGTGGTTCATGAGTTTGGTTCATGATCATGTTATCCACTAATTGGAAGGTCGGTGAGGTTTTGTATCGAGAATGTGAACTCTATTGTAAAGTCTGTTGAATGGTTAATAGATCTAGAAAAGTGAAACCTTAATGGAAACCATTTACATTTATAAGGAGCTCTCCACCTCCTCCACCTCATTTTATTACCAGCACGCCCATGGGTGACCACATAGGCACAAGTGCATCACAGCATCGCACCTGGATGGGACAATGACAACTGAAACTAGAAAAGACAGTTATTGTGCACCAGGGATGCTTTATTGACCAATAGTTGCTACTTTGACCCTTTGGTGTTGCCTTCAATGCCCCTCTGAGCTTTGCTCTTGTTAACTCGTTTGCCTTCTCAACCTAGCAGACTTGGTACCTGAGAGGAGCTTCTATGTTGCAGACAGGCAGGATATCAGCCTGTAGCTCAAAGGTGTTATACCCCTGTGTGGATTCTTCATGATCAAGATTATCCTAGCTGTTATCCAGTCTGGGCAACTGTCCGTTGTTAGCAGCTCACTCATTTGTGCTGCCAGGCGACCATGGAGCACGGTTGGCTTCTTGTCAGTAAGCCAGGGAAGTTCCAACTGGGGGTTGACTGTGTTTAGTCTGGCCACATTTCCTATGCTCAGCTCAGCGGCTGCAGCTGTCGTGACTGATGGTTGGATTTCATGTAGTTGTTTAACCCTGCTCTCCTCAGGATCGGTGCTGTATCTCCATGCAGTAGTGTTCAAATATGAACAAAAGATAAGTCAATCCCCTTTAACCTTCTATTTTGTTTTCTTTAATATTCATAGTGACTGTCTCATATTATACAATGTTTGAAGACTTTACGTGAAGTGAATGAAGACAGGTTGTTTGGAGAAAAGTCAACAACCCCTCAAGCAGTAGGAACACCATGTTTGTAACCTGAAGAAACCCAGAACAACACAAGCATATTCCGTTCACCATGACGTTTCATGGGGCACAAGTGACTTGAGGAAAAGCAGTAAACAATTATACAAGGGTAAACCCCTGGATGCCAGCCTCTGTCCACACTGAAATAAAGTCATACACTACATACATAAATCACATTGCAACTCGCACATTTTTCAATTATCTTTTCATTGTTGCTACCATCCCCTTTACTGCATCATCATCCACATAAAGTGTGTCGTAAAGCCTTTAGTGACTGTGATTGTTATTAACCAACTCATTCATTTAAACATGTGGATTTCTAATAATAATAATAATAATAATAACCTTATTTGTATAGGGCTTATATCTAAACAAGGTTACAAAGTGCTTCACACAAAAAATCCATGGCAAAATGAAAAATGAACTGTAATAAAAGGTATTCAGTTCAATTTTTAGAGCCAAATCATAACATAATAAGGTCAAGACCTTAAATTTATAGAGAAACCCAACAGTTCCCACAAGAACAAGCACTTTGGTGATTGTTGAGAGAAAAAACTCTCAATTGATTTTAAGTGTGAATGATCATTTTAAAACTATGGCTATAAATGCTTTCTTACCCACAGGGGCTTTAACCGAAAGGCTCTCTGTAATAAATCAAAACAGACACACAATCACATGAACACACGCAGCTACACACACGTCAGAAGACTCGCACAAATTGATAAAGACATTTTTCACTCAGTAATTCACTTGATTTGCCCTCTAATGACCATGTCAATATGTCTCTGAGGCCTTGGTTTTAGTCGCTCACTCTCCGAATCCTGCCATTGAAAATCTATTGGCATTGACAAAAGCATGTACACCCATGATTCTTGTCCTTCCCTGTCAGCCTGTCTCCAACATTTCACAGAGAACAGTGAAAACGTTTGCCTTTCCCTCACCTCCTAACACCTACCTGACCGTACCACTTAGATACATCGAACATGGAATCATTATTGAAAAGCTTTGCTGGGATTAAACATTTCAACACGTTGTTGTCTGTTTTAAATTAGACTTAACATTCTGGAACATTATGTACAGTGCAGATCTCACATATATCAGGGAGTTGTAGATTCTTAACTAATCCAATAAGCAGCTGATGTTCCTCGCTGTAGTCTGTGTGTGTGTGTATGTGTGTGTCTGTGTGTGTGTGTGCGTGTGTGTGTGTGTGTGTGAGAGGGGGGGGGGGTGCAGAGCCCACGACGCCAGCAGCCTGAGTAAAATTGATCGAGAAGGTCGGCTCTGTAATTGGCTGCAAACCAGACTCCTTTGAAGTTGTGGTGGAGAGGAGGACACCGAACAAACCGTTATCAATTATGGATAATCCTAAACACCCTCTCCACCATTACTGGAAGGGCAGCAGAGCACTTTTTCTAAAAGACTGGTTTAGCTCCTCTGACACAAGGACCAATACAGGAAATCTATCCTGCCCAGAGCAATAACACTTTACAACACTTTACAACTTCATAACTCTGTCTGACCAAGAACTCTGTGTGTCTGTAGTGTGAGGTGCAACAGAACTCCACCGTTTGCAAAACCTTCCACACTTAATATTCAGTGAGAATTGATGAATTTATGTAATGTACGTTACTTTATTGTTATTTATACTGTTATCTAAGAATTTGCTAATTTGTAATCAAGTGCACATCTATCCCTCTATGGCTGTCTTTCTGCTGGTGCTATCCACTTATGACTTCCAACGCAATGTAATATCCACATCTGGTTCCAAACCTATAATGTCGTAAGTAAACAAGTTCACAACAACGGCAGAACATGTGAATTGATTCACCATCACGTCTTTTTGCAAAAGAAGGGTAGAAAAGGAAACTACATTTATTTGGGTTTGTTTGGTGGGTTTTTTTCCAGCTAAGCAGGAGCTCACCTCACTCGAGTTATTTTATCAACCTTGTTTCAGTCTTTACACAGTTAATGCTTCTGTGCTGCCCAGCTAAGTCTAGCAATAGTTCCACTATTAGTTTGAATCCACAAGTCCTCAGAGAGTCAAAGCGAAAGGTACAGTAGTTACTGACCTTTCCACGTCAAGAAAGACGTGTTGTGGTGTGCAGGGGGTTGTGAAGAGCATTTGCCTTGAAGGAGGGGACATTTTATAACCATGGCCATGTACAACTCTCCCACCTTAAAGTACTGACAGTATGTAATTTCGTATTTATTTATATTACAGCACAAGCACCATGAATGACACTTGGGCCTTGTCAGAAAATGAAAATAAAAGTCACATAATTGCTTTGTCTCTGTCTCACTAAACAGTTTAGTGTGAGCAGCGCTGTGGGCGAAACCTCAGAGCCCAGCCTGTTTAGTATGCACTGCAGCACTTTTACGTCTCTGCTGCACAAAGGAAATAATCTTCGCCTGTACTGTAAACATGCGTGTTGTAATCCATGTTCACTGGATCTTATAATACCTTTTATTACTGAGCGAACAAAAAACCTCTGATTACTACACAAACATCACCTAGAGAGTTTACATTGAGAATATGGTGCTGGTGAGGGGAGTGCATTCTTCTACACACCAACATTGTATCAGGTTTCTTTGTAATAAAGACAGATTTTCCCATTGCATCTTCTCTCGTGAGATTGTCTTCTGTTATTACATGTTCTACCAGGATCTTTGTGTCATTGATCTTATCTTATTATACTCACATCTGTTCTTGTTACATTGAGTTATTTTGTCATCTGGATATAGGTGGTATTTTTTCTTTCATCACAATTCCAGGTTACAGTAATAAAGAGACAGATTAGAGAATAATGGGAAGGGGATCAACAATACTGATGGGAGTCATAGAACCTGCCTGTGACATCTCTCAGAAGAATGCAGGTATGCATCCATTGTTGTGGACGTGTTGGTCTTGAAATGAGATGTAAGCTTTATTAGTGCATAGCAATCTTGAGGCAATGGAAAGCAAACAATGGTAAATTATTTGACAGTGTCTGTAAGGTTGCATTATTAAGTGCTAAGTGTTACATAGGCGGGTGCACAACACTGTTTCCTCGGTAGGGAAGTGCTCTCTCATATCTGGCAGTAGCAAACCTATCATTACTTTCTAAGGTGCAAGCATATCTGGCTCTTGGATGAAATGAGAGGGAGACCGTACCCGCAAAAGACACTCATGATTAATCAGGACTGGACAGATATTATTGATTAGTCTGTTCTATTTTTTTTTTTTTTCTTTTTCTTTTGTTCATACTATGAGCAGTTTTTTTTAGCTGGTGAACTTGAGTCCTCCACTCCTGGTCCACTTGTGGTTAAACACAAGAGAGAGTGTGTTCCGGGTGACAGAAACTTAACTTTTTTCCCTTTCTCAATTGATGAAGATGAGAAAAAGCTGTGACACAAAAGTGACTTGAGCTCTCATGGTGTTCATAGTTGAGTTTTTGTTTTGTTTACAGTGGTTTACATTGGTTTGTAGCCTCAGACTGCATGCCTAGCTTGTTTTCAGATTTAAAGCTCTTTGGTTTTTATAAGTGAAAACGTGGAAGAGTGTTTTGCGGGCCATTCACAAGAGGACTGCTGTAATGACAGGGGTGAACCTAAGTCCAGTTGAGGACGCATTTTGATTTGATTTGTCGGACCACATTCAGAGGGGGTCTGGGCCACATCAGAACCACATTCTTTCATAAGTGTGTATGTAAATGTGTCCTGGTGCACATTGAAGGACTGCCCACTCAGCTGATGTCCTCTGTGAGTGTGTAAGTTACTCAACAAGAGGGGTGATTCAGAGCACTGTATGATTATGGAATAACTTCCTTCCTTACTGTTAAGGTAATCATTTGCATTGTTGGAGGGGGCAGTGTTGGGGCTTTGGGGAGACATGCATTGCTCCTATGCATCAGTGGAAATCCCATCTGTCCTCAAAACCACTCACAATCTCCTGATGTCTCTTCCCTAAAAACCAAACTAATAAACTGGCACCAAAGTGTACAATGGAGTGATGTGGAAAAAGTTAAACATTCTATTTTTACTATGTTTATCTGAGTTAAACTGAGAACATCTCTGAGCTTAACTGAAAGCTTATGGTAGACTGAAAATACTTATTCAATTTCAAACTATAATAAATACACTTTCATCTTGTACGTATATATCCTTTTTTTTTTTTTATTAATCTTGATATATTGGGAGCTATGACAGCTACAAACACATACATTTCCTTCTCAGTGCCAAACCTATTAAACATGAAGGAGTTTTGCTTGTGTAATGACCAAGATTTAATGGACATGTATTTTGCTCCAGAGTGGAGAAATGAGATCTTATCCAGTATCACTACGTTATCGAGCAACATTTGAATGACATTTGTACTGAGCAATCTAACTAGACACAACGACATATGAGGGAACATAAAATATTAAAGGGCTATGTAATATCGACACATGAAAAACCTTATGCTGAACAAGGAATGATGTCACCCGACAGCCACAGAAACTCAATAGGGATATTACTAAAAGGAAATTGTACGTGTAACACTACTGTGTTTGATTGTTGAGGTTAAGTGTGAAGATACAAATTTCAAATTACACAATGTGTTGTTGTTTGTTACCAGTAGCTGATTGAAAAGGAAATGAACGTGTCACGCAAATTAATGAGCTGGGGGACAGTGAGCTGAGTAAATATTACCATTTGTGTCACATGACCTGTTCTTCAGATGAAATTAATCAAATGCCTATAACCAGGTCCTCTTTCTGCGTGAGCCGGAGAGACTTCCCCGACAACCACTGTTCCCAATTAACTTCATCTAATTAACACTGGCCACAATTACAACCAGTGTCTGAACTTTAGCCTTAAACGCATCCATCTTGTTAGATTTTCTTGAATAGGTCAAGCAATGAGGAAATGGAAATCAATAAGTACTACTGATCACTTCTACTGCCCACGTGCATGGAGCACACACACACACACACACACAGGGTGGTTTGCAAATTGTAAATGCCATTAAAGGGAAGCTAGTGAAACTGATTTTGCCAACACAAACTTAGGCATCATCGTGGTGTTGAAATATCAACAGACCGAAAATGGTTTGGGACACTTAGGTAAGTGTCTCTATCTACAACCATGGATGAATATCTGTGCTAACATATGGTAATTAATCTACACACAAAGTTGAGGCTAATGGGAATTTAGTTTTGCAGGGATTTTATAACTGAATAAAAGATTCAATGATGGAACAAGGTCAGGGAATCAACTAAAGTGATCTCAGTTTGTTGTAAGATTGTCGATGTAATCTGTACCAGATTTTATAGCCATACATCTAATAGTTATCAAGACTAAAATAAGGACATATGAACACATTAAACCCACATCTATGCCTTTGCTTTGTTACCACAGGGATCGAAACCTGTTAAACTTATTTTAGTTAACAGAGTTATATATCACATTCAAATGATTACGTGGCTCGTGGATCAGGTAGGAGCAACATTTGTAACACTCAGATTCTACAGGTCTTTAAAGAATTGAACAGCCAACAGCTGATAACCTTTTGAATCCTTATTGGGTTTCATTTTCTGGAGAGCATGAATGTCAAGATATTTCACTCTGAAAAACTGCTGGACAGCCTTAGTAACTATATGGGGCAGGCATTATCATCCCTTTATTCATGCTGCTATTGTGGCTAAAGCTGGCAGCATTACACACAAAGCTGTGTCCAGGGACCTCTGTCTGTAGAAGTTCTAATGCAGGATAACAATGAAATGAGAACTTGTTTCGTTTCATTATCCGATAGCAAAAGTACTTGAATAAAAATAGTGATCTTATGTGACACTGGTGTTTATCTCGCCATACACAGAAAAGAGACACTAAATCTGAACAGATGGAGTTTGTGGCCTTAAAGTCTCTTTATTTCGGGGTCTTTGACTCCACATTCCATAAAACACAGCTACAAAAGCCCTTAAAAGAAAACAACATCAAACATGATTATAAAAAAGGCAAGAAATAGGAAAGAATGAGTCATAAAATGAAGGAGTGGAAGGGTGTTTTCAGACCCAACAGTTCTGAGTTCAGAGTTCAAAGATCTTTATTGTTCCGCGAAGGGAAATTAGATTTACAGTAGAGGAGGAGGACCAGCGCACACACCAGCACGACATACAAAAGGACATTGATCACAACAGGTATAGCAAATAACCAAATAAAAAAGATGTATCTGTTCGTTAAAGGTGTCAAACCATTGGAATGGTAGCCGTAATAAAGTGCTGCTGAGCAGTGAGTCAAAGCTTAGTGCAAATTAGGCACATTTATTGCAGGTGGAACAAAGACAAATTTAAACCTTTTGCTTTTAACCCTTGGGGACCTGTATCCCCACCCAGAAGTGGTGGAACAAATTCCTCCAAGAGTGCGTAGTCAGAGCTCAACAAGACTGACACTGCCTTCCTCCAAAACGTGTCTGTGGTACATGTCTGCTAAAGAAAGCTGCTGAAGCGTGCCAATTATTTTGCCGACTCCTTTAACAATGTGGGAAAATCAATTTGTGTTTTACACTGCACAGTTTCCACACAAAAAAATTAAGGCGAATAAAATGGACTCATGGAATTATGAAATAAAGCCATCAGTGTCTTGTCCTCTGGGATGAGCTTCTTTCTCTCGCAAAAAATATTCAGGCCTAATATGTTGGATTTATATATTTTTAAATGCATATAAACTGTCCATACATTCGGGTTACCCAAATTTAATACAAGCAAACTAATAGACTCAATGGAATAGTATATGTATAGTAGAATATACAGTATATTTGTCAGCTAAACAATTTGATCTTTTTAATAGTACAACGAACCCAATGTATTTTAAATACATAATAAATAGGTGTATGCAGGTTTATTTTAAAAAATGTTTAAAAAGATCACCAGGTTTATGCATTATCAATAATGAATCCAATGTGTTTGAAATACTTAAGGTCATCAATTAAACAAAATGTATTGAGAATGCATCAACTGAGTACTATGTCCTTTTGAAATAACATCTAATTTTAACAATTGCATGTAGCAAGTGTGGACATTGCAAAAGGTAAAAAATCAAAGGCAGCAACATCCACGAAAGCCAGCAGTCATTTTAAAATAGATTATACATTACTTACAATGAGTCAAGACATGTGTTGCCAATGACACTTATTGAGGCTCAGTTCAACTCGGTGGTGTCTTGAATGCTGGCTCACTTAATTAAGCTACCATTACATTTAGTGTAGTGGAGCCTTTTAATACCCTGTGTGATGGCAAAATGGCTTCTATGAAAATGGTGGATTGAGTATAGTTTCACCAACGAGGTAATGCTTTTTTCGGTTGTCTGTTTGTTGGTTTATATATTTGTTGATGGAGGAATGGAGCATGGGCCTGGTACAAAACCACAGCATTTTGGTGTGGATTAGGTTTTACTTTTCTATGTGATTCTCTGGTCGCTTTCATTATTATAGTTCCCTTCAGATGGTCTGAACCTTGGTCACACAGATTGGCTCATTTAAGACTTACAACTTGTAGCTGCTAATGTGATTCATCTAAATGTGGCAAACTGAATGAATGTTAATGCCTTGTGGACAAAAGAAGCAGTGCTAAGGTTTTGGACCTTTGTTGACCTAAAGGTACATGATTTATATATTCTGTGTCTTATTTAAGAATTGAGGAGTTTTTGTCAGTAATACATTTGTCATCGCTGCTCCTCTCATTTCTCCGTTATGTTACAAACTGTTTCATCCAATCAATGTTGTAAATACTGTTATTTTCTTGATGTGTTAAGTAGCACGTGGCATCTATTGCACTTCAGTCCATCCTAGGAGAGGGATCCCTCTCATGTGGCTCTCTCTGAGTTGTTTTTTCTGCAGGGAGGGATGTAGTCTTGAAAAACAATACACATAGGAGAAGTACAAAGACAAAAATTAGCTTCTTTAATGGAAAAGTATATTACTGATAATGAAGTTATCAGGGAATTAATTTATGTTTGACCCTTTTTGCCTTCTAAAGCAGTGGGACCCCAGCGCCTCTCTAAAAAGCAGGAGCTAATCCCGCATAAAGCTGTTGGTCTTGTGATGCCCCTCAAAACAACACAGACTCTCTTTTATAATTGGTAGACTGATAAATCCATGAGTACACTTTGCCTCCAGAGGAGCTCAGTTAATCCATCAAAACTGATCATAAACAGAGAGTTCGTCCACTCATATATGACTCTTGGTAACTCTATCACTCAGTCTTACAGGGCGAATGGGAGAGTGCACAGATTTGTGTCACAAACACAATGCGGCACTGAGTGATTGATAGATAGAACAGATCAGGATTCAATTTGAAGAATCATACAGGTTACAAATCAAGACAACAGAGTACTCCTCTACCTTTGTTTGAGCATGCCCCAGTCGGAACGCCTTTCCAACCCAAATGAGGAATGTGAATGAGGAGTAGCAACGATGGACACTTTTTCGGAGAGCTGTTACACTATAAACTGTTCAAACAGTTTATTGAAGACGTGCCCACTCAGTTTGGCCTTCTGCCCCTTAAAAAATGACCTGCACCACAGGCACAGTGCAGTGCCCTGCCCACAATCCCCCATCTGACCATACTCCCTTGGCCCTCTTTAAATCAGTAGGCCTACAGTTAAATACAATCGTTTATTGTTGAAATCAGGAATTCTTATTGGACATTAAGTGAAACACTGTACATGTAACCAGGGCTGATTTGTAACCTGTCAATAGCTCTTCCTCTCTCTCTTTGTTCTGTTGACAATCCATTAATTTGTTTAAAAAAAGGGTTTGTTGTAAAATATTTGCAGGGAGCTGAAGTTGTATGTCCTTAGCCCATGCAGGCAACTGAGCAACACACCCACTGAGGAATCTACTGTGGTTATTGGCACCTCAATACTTAGAAACGTGAAGTGTATTCCTGGGGCCAGCGTGGGCAGAATAAAATCTGCTGGGTAATGGTTATCAAAGACACAGTAAAATTGTTGTCAATGTTGGCAGTAAGGACATCTGACTAGTTCGGAGGTCAAGAAAATGAATTGATTTGTTGTGAACATATGCAAAGACAATGTCAGACTCAGTTTTCTCTAAGCCCTTTCCTAATCTGACCAGCGATAAAATGTCATCCTTTCACTGCGGTATTCAGAAAACAATGTGGGTTTGTAGAAATGTTTTAGGGAGAACCTGGTTTGAGAAATTGCATTCATCCCATCCCAATATGACAGGTTAAAAACCGTGATGGTCCAGAGTTGAGACCAGGAGGCGGCATTGCAGTCTCACACATGGATGACCAGTGTGTCACAATGAACACGTTCATATTTTTTATTAATGCTGAACAAATCCGTTTACAAATGATAAATGCTAGCAGCATAGAATCACGCTTTATAATTACCCATAGTTATGCAGGTAATAGCCAATTGTACTTCAATGAAACTAGATTACACCATTTTAGTTGGCCAAAATTCAAACATGCCTCAAGGACTTAAAGACCTGGGGAACAGCAAATGTCTGCTATAAAATTCAGACAAAACCGAAGTTATTGTACTTGGCTCCAAACACCTCAGAAATACATCATCTAATGGCAAAGCCCTGGCCTCCAGCACCACTGTAAGTACTTTTTGATCAGGATATGTCCTTTCACTACTGGATATAACAAACTTCGAGTACAACTTTTTTCCACCTGTACCACATTTGGAAAATCGAGAACATACTGTCTATAGAAGATGCAGAAAAACAGTTCTTGTTTTTCTCCCTTCTAGGCACCATCACTCTCATTTCATAGGCACTCTCATTTCTAGTCTCATTTCTAGTCTCTGACAGGCAAGCACTGTCAGAGACTAGGAAAATATATCAATTTTTTGTAGAATCCAGAACATACCTCATAATAATTCCCAAATCCATTAATAATAATAACATAATAGTAACTTCATTTCTATAGCACTTATCTAAACAAGGTAACACAGTTCTTAACAAAATCCATGGACATTTTAAGCACAAAATCATGACATAGTGAGGTCAAGACCTTTAAATGTATAAGTAGCATATTCAAAATATGTCCTACTGTAGAAACTACATAACATATGGTTGCAATAAACAGAAGATAACAATGAATAAAGGGAGTTAAAACTACACAGTAGCACCAGAGTTACAAATCATGCATGTAAAAAATGCTGTTTTATAAAAATAAGTATTGAGCAGTGATTTAAAGATAGTAAGTGACTTGGAAAGCTTAATCTCGTCGGACAGGGAATTCCAGAGCCTCAGGGCCCTGACAGAGAAAGCATGGTCCTGCCCCCAACCTTGACCTAGGGACAGCTAACAAGGACAGGCTGACCATCTCAAATTGCGACTGGGATTGTAGGGAGTCAAGAGCTTGAAAGTTATTAAAATAATCTTAAAATCAATCCTGAATTTGACTGGCAACCAGTGAAGGGCTGCAAGGATTGGCAGGATATGTGACTTAACACAGCTCTGGAGGATAGCAGAGGACATTTAGACTTAGTACGTGTTGAAGATGATGCTTTTTCGAGTTCAATTTGAATTTCCGGGCTCATGGACACTTAGATGACAACACAACATGTATAAAATCAACACATAAAAACATAAAATGCATCCATTTGAAGAAGTGGTCACTGTTTACTACAATTGTATTGTATTTGGCTGCAACACTGTTTACCCCTGAAACTCCAAAAGTATTTTGTCGACTCGAATATTTCACCTACCCGTCCATCGGTGCAGTGGTGGGTAGATAATGAGGGAATTTTCATTTTTAAGGAGAGCAGTCTCAGTACTGTGCTGTTTGTGAAAATCCTGACTGGAATTTAAAAACAAATGTCATTATTGTCATACACAGTTGGGTTAGTAACACCTTTTCCAAGGATGTCCAAGAATTTTAGATTTAGAGGGGATGATGAGATGATGAGAGGGCTGGAAGAAGAACGCATGTGAGACAGTGGATGGGCAGGATGCTCGGGATATTTGTGATGACAGTGGTAGTTGGTACAATGTTAGTTCCGATGTCTGAATATACAGGTAGTGGATATGCAATTTTGGTCCTTTTCCACTTCCTTTAAGATTTTCTGCACAGCCTCTCAAGACTGTAACCTGTCATCATCCCATGGAGGCGTTAACAGGGGACTTCAGTCTTGTTTTAATAGGGCCTATTATATCCAATGCAGTCTGACAGAGATTATCAAAGCTATTGAGTAAATCGTTTGAATCAGATGATTTATATGAGATTTTGTCAAGAGGACCTAATGGAAAAGTTAGTTGGTAATTCTGAGGCACACTGTTAATTTCAGATGTGTGAGCTTTTAGTAGTTTTATGTGTTTTTGGTCAATGTGGACCAGGGAGTCAAATTCAACACAAGAGATAAAACATCTTCCAAAGTCAAGGAATTCATATTCAGACTCAGATCTAACGTGTGGCCGCGGTTATGAGTGGGACCAGTCACATGTTGGGCTAAATTAAAAGACTCTCTAATGTTTAAGAACCACTGCTTGGGTCATCAATGTGGATATTAAAATCATCAATGATAGATAGCTCAGTCAGAATTTAAAATGATGAACGATCAAAGTTCAGAGAATTCATGGGCAAAATTAACATTTGGTTAGGGAGTGCGATAAATCACTAGGCCGAGGACAGGAGCATCCGCTAAATTTTGAACATAGCAGCCTTAAAATTAGAAAATGTATCTGTGGGCATGGGGCAACAAGTAGCATTTTTTATTTCACCAGAGCATGAAGGGTCAGGCAACATCATCTCTCTATGAGCTCATAGTAGCCCATAGCAACACTAAAACATTTGTAAATGGATTGCATTTATATTGCACTTTTCTACTTTAACAACCGCTTAAAGGGTTTTACGCTGCATGTCACATTCACCCATACAGATATTGTATATGCAGGGCTTACTGTAACTCATCATTCACACATTGACTGAACAACCAGCTGGGACAATTTTCAGGGTTCAAAGGACACCTCAGCATGCAAACTGGAGGAGCCGGGGATTAAGCTACCAACGTTCTAGTCAGTGGGCGATCCGCTCTACTCGCTAAGCTGACTGTTTTTACTGTACAGCTGAAACAGTGGATATTAAGATATCCAGTGGCAGTGAATACACCCATTCCCATTCCCTTATTAGACTGCATGGAGAACTAAGCACTCACCTGAATAAATAGGGTATGTCTATTTAATTTCACATGAGCTTCTGGCTTCAAAAAAGAGCTGAAAAGACCACTACTGTATAATGTGATTGTTCTGCAAATTTACATTCCTCCACATTCCTTCATTTGTTTCTTTCAGATTGCTTCAGTCACTTGTGGGAATAATAGTGCACAGACTGACAGCTAATACAAAAGTAAATCCAAGTTATTACATGTGTACAGTATGTAAACAATGAAGGCATAATCACTTCCCTCAAGGAATGTTTGATGAGCAAAGTTATGGAAATAATGAAATGACATAATGGATTTTTTCCTAGTAAAATAGTAATTCTATCAGGAATGGTATTCAATATACTTCCATAATTCAGAACAGCAGTAAAATCACTGTCTAGTTTAAAGGAGTGCTCCAAGGATTTAGTGTTATGCAATCTCTCAATTTGTTGTTAAGAAACATATTTATTCTGGAGAAGAAGTTGTTTCATTATGGGTCAAGCTCCAAAATTACACGCCCGACTTACTAGAGAAAGCAAAGACTCACAGAGTTAAAGACAAAGTGCCCAGAACTGCTTTCATGTTCTGAGCTAGTTTGCCTCATATTGTAGCTCTAGAAACATCTAATAGATAAATTATTCAACATGCAACAAAACTGAATAAGCTACCTGTGCAATATAATCAACATTTTCAATGATTCCAAATTATTATTAAGTTCAAATGGATGCTATTTGATTAACACACTGGTTGGATAGACTGGACTGAGAGCAGGGACCCCACAGTACAACCTGCATGCAACGGAACTGTGATTTCCAGTTAAGGCATGATGAAGGTTTTTATAATAAACCATCTACACTACAAGTCCCTTTGCTTTGGCCTGGTAGAATACCCTTGAAATGTTCCCCCACACACAATTTATTACATAATTGAAAAGTGCTCGGCTGTAGAAATTGGCATTTCAGTGAGTGATCTGACAGTGACATGACTCCCAGTAACTTTCCAACTCGAAAGTTATCCAAAACACGCTGCACAATTTACACACGAGTTATAAAAGACCAAAGTTAAAACTTCAAACCATAACACCATTTGAACCCCTGCAACAAAAAGCAGTTTAAAATATTTATCTGAGAACAATGGCAGAACATCTCTTAATAGATTTGTACGATTGTGATGGCCAGGCCAATTTAATCTGTAATCGACAATAATACTGAACATACAAAATATAGAGAATTTCACTGAAGGATGCGTTTTGCTACTTTTGGTTCCACAATATGACTCATTATATTTCAGTTGTTAGACTTTGCTTTTCAAATGGTTTAAGCTTAATTCCTCTTGGACTATGGCTAGCAACAAATATAATTGTATTAAAAGGATATGCTTTGTAACTACTCAACATTTCAGGGATATCAACAAGTAATACTGTGATGTCCAAACACAGGGTAACAGCTTTGAAAAAAAAGAAAAGATTCAGGGATAATAGAGAGAGAAACAGTTTTTTTCTGCATATTACGTATGTGGTCTATCTCCTCCCCACTATCTCTCTCTCTTCTCTCCCCTCTTTTCCACACATCTCTCTTGATTCTGGTTCTGTTTATGGTTACTCCCAGTTAAGAGTTTCTTCTCTCCACAGTCACCAAAGTGCTGCTCGTTGTGGGAACTGTTGGGTTTCTCTATAATTTTTAAGATCTTGACCTTCTATGTAAAGTGCCTTGAGATAATGTATATTATGATTTGTCGCTATATTTTGTGATATGTTTTCATCTAAGCCTGATGAGGATTATGCTGTGTTCACACCAAACACATTGTGAATTTTCATATTCTTTGCCTGATTTGTGCTGCAGAATCATTTGTGTTAACGCAAATAAACCATCTCTGTGAATAAATCCCCTCCGGGAAAAGGGGAGAGGACTGCTGCCTCGACTGATAACTTTTGACGTGTCAAGGAAACACCAGAGGGAGCTAGCAGGATAGAGAAGTACTGGCTGAAATAACTACAACTGCTGCATTATGGTGTTATGCGAATGCCAGACAAGCCAGCGCTACATCGTGTCATACCAGTGTTTTGCCCAAGTTCAAATATTTCAACCCCTGCCGTTGCCCAGGGCGAGAGACATGAGATCGATTTGCAACTTTGCAGTGGCTTTGTATGTAATCTCATCATGCAAAAAAATGTGTTTGGTGTAATTGCGCCATTAGTTTTCCAGCCATTTTCAGAAGCTTTCTGCTGTACCAGCATCAACATATAGACAGATCTGTGGGACATGGGTCGTCTCATAAGTAAGGTCAAACTGAAAGCTGAAAGAGAGGCTAACCATGACTGGACCATGAGTCAATGTTGAACATTAAATTTTCCAAGTGAAGAATGGGCGTTTTATTATGCTGATGGTCAGTGTGAATGTACTGTATGCAAATGTCCTTCTGACATAACGTATACAAATAGGACTCTGAGAAGTTAACAACACCGATCGTGCTTCCTGCCAGTCAATCACAGAGTTCCATTTATCATTTTAGATAATATAAATCTACTAATCTTTGCAAAGAACCATGAATGAGCTATGTCTTTTTTTTTTTTCTGCGTCAGTGTCCAGAGAAAGTTGGGCTGATTCATAGCATAGCCAGTGACTGTCTACTGAGGAAAGATGTGTCTATGTCTTTGACTGTGTGTGAGGCTGGGGTCCTGATGGATGGAAGGCAGGGTGACAGGGAGCAGATGGAGCCTCTGATGGATTGCAGCAACATTAAATGTGAAAGAGGAGCAGGGCTCTTGGTCGGAATACAACAGACCTACATGCGTCATCATTCTCCCATTTCATCTCTGGCACACTAGTTGCATGACTGTGTTCTAGAGGCACTGTTCAAAAGCAGAGCACTGAATGTCACCTTTAAGACAACAAGTCGGTACAGTCACACCAGCTGCATGCCTATGACTCTTCTATATGGCTTATTTCTTCATATGTCTTTGCCTAATTATCACTTGTTTCTGCCTGATGTAAAGTAGTAGTAGAACAAAAGAGTGGCATGGACGTAATGCTGATTTATGATGGTTAGCTGCTGGTTTAGCTGGTCGACCACCACAACTGTGTCTACCTGGTCTTTCACCAGCAAGACCATGGTGCTCACCAGCACCCAATCACCAGCATACCAGCACCAAAACACAACATATGCTGGCATTGTTGTTATGACCAGTAAGTATGATGCTGTGCTTATTATGCTCACAGTGTTCACGAGGACAGTCCATATGAACACTTGCCTATTGTTGTATTCACAACCCCATAGCTCAGGATTTCTTGGAACCTCTGAGTTCACAATTTGTGATGAGATTATTTTGTCTGTTTGAAAGGACATTTAGTATATTCTAATTTTTGATATTCCCAACGGCCTCATCTTTATCCCCTTGTCATTTTACTGTTGCATTTCCTACATTACATTACCCAACTAGCTTCCTAAACTGCACCCACTTCTAGATATTGACAGTCATAGCTTTAATGTTGCTATTGCCAAGCAGCAGTGTTCTTATGGCTCAAACATTATGAGCCAATCATTCCCAATTTCCAGCATCCGGGCAGGAATTGGAAAGCCATGCCTAGCCAGCCAAAAACACAAAGGGAAAGAAAACCTGGTCAACACAAGACTCAGCAGGAAATTCCGAACACCAGCCTCTTCACCTGCGCCATTGTGAAACACCTCAGATTGGCTATTATTGTGAGAAGGGAAAATAGTTTTCCAGTTTACCCACGCACTGGGTCAATTATTAGGATCACATCCTCAATTTTGTTTCTCCTCACCACAAAGAGGAAAACAACAAACTAAAAGGATAACAGATTCACCCCCAATCAGTATTTCTATAAAGACACTGTACAATGTATTATTTTGTTATTGAATAGAATGAATAAGGAGGCCAATGAGAGGTAGCCATAAACAGTCACATGCGTGCAGCTTCTGTAGAGCACACTCTTTTAACACACAGACAAATATAAACATAAAAGATAATGATCTTATGGGATATTTTCAGTCACATAAAACTCAGCGATAATAATCTTAGCTGTCAGATTAGCAGGTTAATTAACACTTGGAGTTGTTTATCAAATCAGTAACATGCTACTCCTTCCCTGTCACCGATTTATTTGATGAAACTAGATGATTTATTGCTTCCTTGGTAAAGTTTATTGACTCAACCTTCTACGTAGCTATACATAGTTTCTATTCCCCTCCCATATCTGTAATTGTCTCCCCACACTCATCTTCGAGCAGGCGGCCTCCTCCCTCCTGAGTTATCAGGAACCAAAACAGCACAGATGTACAATATTCATGTCAAGCTTTTACTGGGTGGAAACAAAGTAGAGGTAATTATGTCAACTCAATCTCTACCACATCTTTTCTTCCATGTCACAGAGCAACAAACGAAAGGGTTGGGCTGAAATCATGGGATATAGTGGACCACTTTTGTAGCAGATACTGTAGACCAACATGGGCATTACATTACATTACAACACCATGTCCAGAAGATTTAATTATGTTGAATATTGGTGTAAGAAACAAAAGCAGTCAGATTACCTGTTAACCATAAACTATAAACTAGCATCCTAGTTTCATCTTTGGCCGTCCGTCTTACATTATTATATGAATGTGTTTTATTTGCATTGAGCACAGATTCCATGCATTCAAGTTCAGCCCAAAGGTATTTGATTCTGGTAATTTCAGGTGATTCTGTTGATCATGAATCACATAATATGCCTTGCACAATTTTAAAGGACACAGCACACAAGTTACACCATTTGAAACATAGTGATTCAAGAATTGATGTGGTTTAGTTTTTTGTTTGCCTCTTTGCGGTAGTTTTGATTTTAATCCGTAATATTAGCAGTTGGATAAACAGAAGGTCTCAAAAGCATCTGTAAAATGTTATGAATGTCAAAACACAAACGTTTCCTAAATTGCACTAAACCACAACCACTCCACAACCATAACTGCATTTAATTACTGTTACCATGACAAAAATGGTCAG
Source organism: Paralichthys olivaceus (assembly GCF_024713975.1). NCBI lineage: Eukaryota > Metazoa > Chordata > Actinopteri > Pleuronectiformes > Paralichthyidae > Paralichthys > Paralichthys olivaceus. The sequence continues at coordinate 3,400,273 of NC_091101.1, forward strand.
GTAAGCCTGCCACTAGTACAGGAGTTCATATTACTGGTACCATGATAACAAAGGTCTGGCCCACTACAATGTCTTCTTGTTCCCAGGGTTGAGTGAAGTAACCTCAAAGGACCATATTGCACTTTAGTTGAAATGGGATGTAATGATAACATTTGTTTCTACCTGTAGATCCTGACATCTGCCATGATTGCCGAGTAAGAGCTGCCTAACACATAAGTAACTTATTTTACATTACCCTGCTGCTCTAAACATAGTCCGGTAATTTACAGTCTAGGGTGTGCTTAAGCTTTCCCTAGGTTGTGCTCAATGATCCTATTTTCTATGTGTAGCATCGTGTTTTTATTTGGAAGGGGTGCTTCAGTTCTGCTGCAGGGGGATGTTCGTCTGCCCCTCTGGTCATTGAGTTTCCTGTAGTTGCCTGCTATCTGTCATCGCGGCTGTACCTGTCCTTGTAAAATTCAAATCTGCATACAGCACAGTGACACATTCGGAGGTATTCCTGGCACTCACCCAACCACGTCAGCTGACTTGAAAGCATATGCACATGTAATTTCCACAAGAAGCTACGCAGACAAAATTAAATTTCCATAACATTTGTAAGGGAACATTTCCTCCCACCACACTGATATATTGAACAGCTTATTGAGTTTGAAACACTTTTTAGGGCTGCTGAAAGGTAACAAATGGAAAGAACGCATGCTGACCATGAGAACACAGATGACATTACAACTATTCAGAGAGAAAGGGAGACGCTGAGAGTAATGAAAGAAATGAGATATTTCAATATCTCAGAACGCCAAGCCCTCCATGAAATGGAGCAATCTTCTTTTTAATACGCCTTCTGTTTTTCCATCAAGATGTCAGCATTGTTATAACCTCAGCACATTCAATTTATGTCGGATAACTTTTTGAACAGCGACAAACACATTAACATGAAACATTTAATTGACACAGCTGAAATCTAATTAAGCTGGTTTGCTCCCTTGAAGTCGATACTTGCACTGCAGCCCGTCGAAGACACCTCTATTTCCAACCCCTCGTCTCATAACAGAGCCGATGGAGCAATGGGAAGGTGAAAGAGCTACCGTCAATGGGAGCTGTGATGAGTGAAGCTCCATCCTCTTAATCACAGTATTGGAGAAGCTAGTGGAATCCTAACTGTTTTCTCCTTTTAGCCTTGAGCACTGCCGCCTACTCTCAGCCTAAGCAACTCCTGATGTGTCTCCCCAGTCTAATGAGTGTAGGGAGGATGAAGAGAGGAGAGAGGAGGGATGGACAGAGAGGTGAGGCTGGGTCGAGGCAAGCAGAGACTGTGTCTGCAGCTTGACAATTAATAGATGGCCATTGTAGCTTCTTTAAAAGGACTCCTACACGCTTGGCTTATGAGATCAGCTTTTTCTCTACAGAAGCTCGACTCTAATTAGACCAGACTGACGGCTGACTGCAAACCACGACCAACACGCTGCTGGGAATTGTGCTGCGTTCTAATGGATTGAGTAAATACCATGTCAATTAAAGGGGCAACGCATAATAGACTGAATATTCAGAGTAATTCAGTGCAGTTCAAACTACTCTTTCATACAGTCACCTATACTTGACATGCTGATCCATGTAGCGGGTGTGTTATAGATATTCAGATATACTATTGGTGTTGTCCCCTCAGGCCATTATAGTTTGACAGCAGGTTGACTGAATTCATATTCATGAATCTTCACCTCACTGTTTCCTAATGACCTGTTGCAACAACAACATTTCACCAGCCCTTGGTCTTCCTGAGGAAATGTCTGCACAATCTCTCAACTAAAGTCTGGTTAGAAGTTGTTCCAGAAGTTGAAGTAAGATTGAAGTGGCAGTTGAAAATGGAGTGGAGATGTCAGTTTAGGTTCAGGCAATGGAGATGGTTAAGCTTGTTAAGAGGTAGTTGGAATGTGTGAACTTAAAGATGTAGAATAACAACCACTGGAATAGCATTAAAAATAGACTTGCTGAAAGGAGTTCAAGTTTAGATGAAACTTCAAGCACTGTGAAAGAGTTAAAATGGCTGAAATGTCACTGTATGAGTCCTCGGTCCTCCATGAGTGAAGTGAAGCAGTGAAAATGTGCCTCATTCATGGAGGTTTTTATTTGTCATCCATTCTGCTCAATCTCACTCTGTGTTTAAAACTGATTTCACCCTACTCCACTCTAACCACTCACTGCTCACTAAAAAAATAAAATAAATAAAAAGCTGTGTTGTATTTCAGTTTTAGGGCTTAATACCATCCTGGAATCGCAACATGGCGTCATCAACTTCCTAGTGTGATTTTTTTCAACTTCCTTCTCAGCTTCCTTGGTAAAGATCCTTGGGTGAACTTCAAGCTCATGCCGTAAATGGAAGAGGGGCAAATTCCAGGAGCAGGAGATAAGGTGAAGTTAAAAAAAAAAGAGTTGCTCCATCCAAAATCCTCCTGCATGAGCTCCCTGCTCACTTGCACTCCACTTTGCTCTCACGTTGTGGGATTGCTATTATCGGCAAACCCTCATATTATCATTATCAGAGCCAACATGCATCACCCTGTAGCTTTATCCAAGAATTTCAAAGGCTGCGGTCAAATAGTCTTTTGTGCTAAGTAAGGTTCCTAACTGAGTGAAATGACCTCCAAGTATTTCAGTGGCAGCCATGAAGAAAGCTGATCGAATTCTCACAAGGCAAGGAAAGGAGATTCAATTCTTCCTACTGCATGTCTGTTTCCATATCGGACACACTGGACAATCATTTATGACAAGAAAGGATATACTGTTGAGCCATAGCATTGTAGTTTCACCACAGAGAACCCATGTAAATACAGAAACAATCAAAATATGTCTGGGACACGATCCCAAAATGATGGAAATCCACACATGATTAACTGAGCTCAAAATCAATAAATAGCGCATTGTGTTTCTTTTATTTCATATGTCTCCATTCCGGGGAATTTTTTAACAACCACATTTATCTGATGGTAAAATCTGTTCAATTGAAAACAAATGTTCTTAAGGGAGTGATTCAGTTTTGAATTGGAAAAAGTTCACCTAGGTGCTGCAATAGGTTCAACCAAATCTCACAGTTTAAGTGTGAAATGTGGTTGCTGTGGCAACTGCCACTCTCAGCAATATGTGCAAACTGATTTGACAATCTAATAATTAATGTCTTATTGGTCTTGTTGTGTATTAAAGTTCAGTGGGTCTGATGAAAGTTTCATGTATTTGGCTCTTTGGCAAAAACATTCAAGTTATCTTCAGTTGTTGGGCTGTTCCCATCCTGATAAACAACTTTAACTGGTGTCCAATGACCACGGACATGTCACCCACACTGCCCTCTGCTGTGTCGTCTCCCATTCAGGACCAAAGCCGTGCTTTACTCTGACAATGTGAATGTAGTACAATAGTACAGGTGAATGTAAGTAGCTCCCTTTCCAGGTTCAAATACTTTAGCACAGGTGCACCACGAGGCTGCGTGAGCTCTCCTTCCCTCCACACACTAATGAATGCAGGGGCAGCCGGCCAAATAATTGCATCATCACATTTTCTGATGATACAGTGATTTTAAGCTTGTTACACAGTATTAGATTGACACCTTTAAAGACTGGTGCGACAGTCATCATCTCATTTTACACATCAAAAAGACAAGGAGATGATATTTGACCCCAGAGAGGGGAGAGTCCATGACCCGGTCATAATCACTGACAATGTTATCGAGCAGGTGAGCACTTTGAAATAACTGGGCATAGCTGGACTGTAATGTTAAATGAACTGCCCATGTTGACTTCCTGTGTGGGAAGTTAGCTCAAAGGCTGCACTTCCTGCGCAGACTTAGACTGAACACAAAATATTTTTTTACGCTGCTGTGCTAGAAAGCATAATAACATATGGAATGGCAGCATGGTCCGGTACTCTCTCAGTCCAGCTAAAATCTAAAATTGAGAACATGGTAAAAACTGCTATTTAGGTGATGGGCAGAAAGGACTACCCCTCCCTTAAGACCATCTACAAAGGTAATGTGGTCAGACTGGCACACAGGCCCCTAATAACCCGTCACACATACTGTTCTCTGAATTTGACTAGTTACCATCAGGCAGAAGTGAGTATATCCATGAGTTATATCCTTTTAGTGTTTTATGATTGTTGTTGTTTGTTGAACAATGTACTGTAGCACTTAGGCCAATGACAAATTTCCTCATGGGACAATCAAGGAAAATTGGATTTGATTTAAATTGAATTGGAAGAAATAAATAGGCAGATTAGGAAAAATAAATAAAGCCTTGCTTCAGATTATGGGCAAAACCTCCATTGCCTTAAATCACACTGTGCAACATATCACTGCAGAATGAATCTCAAGGAGAGGCTGTTACATCGGCAGTTCCAATAATTTAGGTCTATTGCAGAATACAAGATCAATATTATTTTATTGGTAGTATAAATGGTATTGTTGGTGTATTGGTTTAATCAATTTGATGTGCATTGGTTTTCAAGTTATTAATGATAATGAGGATTTCTCTGGGGGACATTTTGATGTAGAAATGATGAGCCCAAGACACAGTTGGGAAGTATGTAGCTGAGGGGTGGAGTTGTAATAAAACGGGTTTTAAATATGAATATCACAAAAAGTGACATTAAATATTCCTGATGATACTATGGGATTGAATTACCAATTCCATTAACCTTGGTATAGTCAAAGAATATATGTTTGAATGAAAAGTGTGCTGTTATAAGTCAACCCCTTCCTCCTCCCTCTTGCTTCTGCTTTTGTCTTTTCCCTGATACTTAATAAGACATTATGTGTTAAAGCTTTTCTGCTGTTTCCTTTACTGTCTTACTCTCTCATCCTCCCTCCTCCCTCTATCTCTGGGGAGACAGCAGAAAGCAGAACAAAAATTTATTTTTCCCTTTATTAGTTCTTCCCCCTACACTCCATGCTGCCATACTATTTAGCATAAGAGAACAAAGAGACCAATGCATTTCTAAGAGTCCATCAATGAAACAGTTTTAAATTGCCTGCGTGGCGGTATATATCTTTGAACGTGTGTGCGTTTCTGTGTGTGTAGTTCTGCGAGTCTGCCTGCGAGCTTGACTGCATGGGTAGGCGGGCCCAGAAGATGAGGGAAAAGGGGCAATGACTTACATTATTCAAAAATGCCAAGACAGAGGGCCAACATATAAGATGAGATTTCATATTTAAACATGTTTTGACCCTGAATCAAAAAGTCCTTTTGAAACACTTTCTGACTGGTGGGCTTCAGAGTTAGAAGACAGGAGGGCTGAAGCTTGTTGAAAACTCACAATCTTAACTTTGTTACATCTATGAGTCTTTTGTTCAGCAAATCAGTCTATCAGACTATTGGCCCAGAAAAAGGAATGCAACAGCATTCATGGGTAATATATAGATGCTGTACAGAGTGATCCCAAACTGTGAACAGGTTATATGAATGATGCTGCAGTTTGGAGACTTAGTGTTTCATTAGATGATGGTCCATCACTAGAAAAAACACACAGGGGACAAACATCACACCATATTACATTATTCTACAGAACTCAGGCCTGACTTTGTCTTGAGCGCGATGATTTCATTAATCTTGTACACAGCATTAAGTCTCACAGCACCTATTAAGCACCTTCTGTGCAGCCAAAATGTATAACCTTTATGTTCCCACTGCGCAGAAGGCTCAGACAGTCACAACAATTGTGCACACACTGAATGCTGACATTAACACCCCAGTTCTGTCCAGTAACGAGTTTACTTAAACCAATGCTACTTAATGCAATTATGCTTTGAATGGAAGGAAAGTAATAAAATGGGGTCTTTTTTGTCACAGTGAGTCACAACACATAAATACTACTCACTACATGAAAAAAGGTTTGCAGATCTCTGAATGGCAATTGAAGCAAAATACGAATGCATACTAATATTATAAGCAATGGAATTGTATTCTGTTGATGTATGGCAGGTATAATATTACCCATGTTCACCATGTTTGTTATTATTTTACATCAGCGAAATGAGACTTAACACAAAGTAAAACTGTGCCTGATGGGAATTACATTTGTTTTGCAGATATTTGGTAAACTAAAGGTTAGAACTGGACTTTGCCTCTTTAATGAAGAGTGTTTAATTTTGATTATGGGCTTCTTGTGTATTTTATCTATTCCTGTGTTCATGTTTGTGTTTGGAGTTGTGTTCTTTCCTGTTTTATTTTGAAGGTTTTGCTCCTTGTGTGTTTCCCACTTTGTCCTGTTTCCTGCCCCTGTGATTGTCTGCACTGGTTCCTCATGTGTTTCACCTGTGACCAATTACCCCTGCCTCCCCTGTGTATATAAGTCTCTGTGATTCCATTTGTCTTTGTCTGCTCATTGTCTTTCATGATTGTCTCACCACCCTGTCGTTGGTTCTCCTTCCTCAGCCCTTGCTTTTATTCTGGTATTCAGTTGCTTTTTCTGTTTAATGTTTTCTTTTGTTTTTGGAGTTGTTAGGATACCAGTGCTTTTCTGTTTATGGACTTTTCAATATAGTTTTTTTTTTCTGTGAGAACCTTGCATTTTATTAAAGGACACCTTTTGGTTCACCACACCTTTTTGTTCTGCATTTTTGGGTCCAACAATAAATATTTACATGAAGATGTGGAACACAAGCACCACATTTTCTCAGAATCCATCCAATAGTTTGTGAGACATTTCAGCCTCATGGTGGCACTAAAGGAAAAGTCAAGCGATCTCCAAAGTCAGAAGGGTTCATCCTCTGCATACAACATATGTTTGCAATAATTGCTATAGTAACCCAATAGTTGCTGAAGTATTTCACAGTATTAGATACATCTTTAGGTCAAGCTGTCAGCAGGGACTAACACATTGACTACCCTTTATGACAAATCTTTTAATCAAGGAACTAGTCAAAGTGCTGACGGCCAGCTGAAATTATGAACATCCTATTGTGTAACAGTTCAATCTTTCATCATTAAGACAATTAATCAGGAGTTGGAACCCCAGAGCACAGCAAAGTTGTTTTCTTTTATTTTTTAAATGGATGCTGAAAGAGCCAAATTAAATGGAATACTAGCCACTGTGAACCTCAAATCAATAAATAAGAGTATTTACTGTAAATGCAAATCACATTTCTCGGAGTCTTGGCAACGGTGCTAAATGGACTTGATAAACAAGGTCAATTAAGTGCAAGATGTAATTTATTTTTTGGCATTTTCTGACTTTCCTAAACAAAGGGGTTGCAAATTGGCAGTTATGCTGCGTTTTTACAATTTCATTAATTATACAATTAACACCAAATACTCATAATATACAGCTTGCTGGCATCAGTAAACTGTCCGTGGCATTACTGTCCCTCTCTCCCTTACTCCCTCTCTGAATTAATTGCACAGAGGCATCCTGTGAGATGATAGCCAAGTTAAATGGCTTGTTGTGATAAATCAGTTTGGTGCAGGCAATATGAAGCAAGTTCTATTTTTAACCTGCATTTGAGTTCTGATAGCCCACACTTTGATAAATGGACAATTCCGTTCCAAATACCCTCTCCGACCAAACAAAAGGAGAAAAGTCAAACAAGCTGCTGCAGACGCAACTCAGCCCTGAACAGGAGAAAAGCCCAGCTTATACTCTAACCTCCAAAACCCTGTGACTGTCAGGGTGCCCTAAAATCAAATTGAGTTACCTCTGAGTACTGCTAAGCCTGGGAATCTAATATTTATCACAGTGCTAACGTGGTGACTGAGAATAAATGATGTCAGATGGAGTTGTGCAGCAGCATCTGATTTTTATTACAACGAGCGCACCATGCAATGACAAATCCAAAGCCATTTTATCTCCTGAAGATCTCGATGACAAATGCCTGGCTGGATATCACATATCACTGCAATGGGTGTCTTTTCAACTCAAAATGAAATGGCTAGTGTTAACATGGTACCATATCAGTTCAAAAAATGACTAAGTTGCCAAACAACAAGTCCCTTTAGATGAACAACACTTGACTGTAGCATCAGGTTTAACATGTAAACATTTCCTGTACTCCTCAGTTTATAATTCTGTCAACGCACATAATTGTGTTTGGGTCACATTTGACCCATTTCTAACAACAACATTTCGTTGTTGAACGCCATTGAAGGTACTCTGGTAAAAGCTTGGTTACTTGTAGTCCTCGGCAAAACAGAAAAAACTTTGAGGGAAAAATGATGATTTGGGTAGTTGAAAGAAGTCAAACAAACAATTGTGTTAACCCATCAACCGACTCCAACCTTTTCTCACACGGATTGCTTTATAATATCACGACTTTCACTGTTTGTCCACATTATCACTACAGCCACTAGAGGATGATGGTTACCCAAATGTCCACATTATCACTACAGCCACAAGAGGATGGGGTTACCCAGAGGGTTACCCAAATGTCAACATGCGATTTTGGGGTTTTTGTTAAAATTATGTTGCTGCCTCGCTTTTATGAGGAAAGCCTCTAACATGCTGGTCATGAAGGTAAATGAAGAAGTCTCTTTCAGAATCAGCTCGGTTCACACTGCTCCTCCAGTGTGTCTATCATATCTGTCAATCACTCTAAGCCACACACCTTTTGATATGATCAAATAACAAAAAACTAATTTATATTAAATTGGCAACTTAAACAATATCACCATGATAAAACCTGTAAATTAACCTCCTTTGGGGGAAAAAAGTTATTTCAATAATTGCCTATGTTAACAAGAAGTGGGTTGGATTTATCAGCAACAAGCCATATTCTTGCCTATACAGTCTATTTTTGACAGGTAGCTGGAGATTACAAGAGGGAGGTGGAGAAATGTGAACTTTTGACAAGTTGGGTGAACAATTCTTTACCAAGATCTTTGCCAATTTTTACACATTTAAGTTCAGATTGTGATTTGACTAAGACCACTCCCACATTTATCACATTTTTGACAGTCAACTCAATCAATTCAATGTTATTTGTACAGCCTGTATTCACAAATAATAATTTGTCTCATAGGGCTAAACAGGGTGTGTCAACCTCTGTCCTGCAACAAGAATAAGGAAAAACAAACAAAAAACACCCTATTAATCAAGGAAAATAAATGTAGAAACCCCAGAGAGCCACATAATAATAACAATAATAATAATAATAGCTTGAATTTATATAGGCCCTTTCAAGAGACAAATTGCAATATTTAAAACATGAATTAGAAGAAAGAGTTACAAACATAATGGACAGGTGTGTCAATGTTAAAAGTATTTATACATAAGAAAATGTTTGATAGAGATGAAGAGAGCAGTTATGCCAATTGAAATGGAGGAGTTATTGCCAGTAATGGCACAATATGTGAGTAGGCATACTGTATATCAAGCAGTCCATGATCGGCTGTCACCAAGATCCACAATTCACCATGATGATCCTCTATTAGGATCCACAATCAGCTGCCACCATGATCATGATTCACCATTCGCCTTAACAAATGGCATGTGCATAAGAAAGCTACTGGCACAACCCAGAGTAAGACTTCCTATAGAATTAGACTTTAAACTGTGAACTTGAAAAGGAGATCTGCTTTAATGGCGAGCATTAGCATGGACGTATGGGTGGAATACTGAGTGGATTGTGGGTGCAGAGATGGAAGACTTAGACCAATGAAATTGACAATTGTAACCCGGCCATTACAGTATTCACATTTCCTTTGTGTATTAGTATCCATTCATATATTTCCTTGTCATGTTACAATGCATCATGAACACACTCACACTCAATTCTCATCACACTGCTGTCTCAGTCAACTGCTCTCCCTCCTTCTTTAGCCCGCTTTTGACACTGCATACATTACAACTAACACTTTCCTTTAAATTTGTAATGTGTGATGTAATTCTGTGGGATACTACGACTCAGTTTTGTGGCTTCATCAGTTTCTGTCACATGTGATTACTTTTCCTATAAAATCTCAAAAATGGGTGGTCGGACAAACAATTTAGAATAATTTGCTGGCTGACTTTGTCTTCATCACAAGATAGAGCTAAACTGTATTGATCCCTGTGGGGACACTGGAAATTTAATAAGGGGTAGGCGATGACAGGATACAGCAAAAATTGGAGTATACTCCAAGCAAGAACAAGGAAAAATGTATTGCGGTAACCAAGGCCCTACAGTTTTACACGTCAGACAATGATATCCTCAGTAATGATTCTTCCCTTGTGAAAATGTTATGAGAGAGCTGTGTAGGAGCAGAAGCTTAATAATGAAAAGCTTCAAAAAAAGAACTCTGTAGATATTTAAAAACAGCACTGGGGAACTGATGTACTACAAAATGAAAATGATGAATGAAAGAGAAGGGAAAGGAAGTTTATTAGACAAGGAAGAAGACAAGAATCATGTACACTGGGACATCTCCAGTAACTTTTTTTAGTAGTTAATTTGATAGGTTGACCATCATGATAAATAATCTTGGTCCACAGAGTTTACTTAGCTATACATAGACCTGCTAAAGTAAAAACTGCAGCTGAACATACTGCATTCAACTGCTAAAGGGATGTTTATTCCCATCACCAAACCAAAATAAGAGATAAACATGGCCTGAATAAATTAACCAAGTGGACACAAACACCACTTCAAATAAATGACAATGGTGCTCCAGATTTGATGAATATACAGGTAAACACTTTGATTCAGCAAATTTACCATATCATTTAAAAGGTGATGATATGTCAAGTTTGTCATCACAACATGTTTCCAGAAAACAAAAATAGATGAGACTTAACACATTTTAGAAAATTCTCTCAACAACTGAGGAACTGAAATGTTCTGGGACATAGACACAAGCCTGATATTTTGAAGAATGCCAAAGCAAACAAGCAGCCAGTATCAGCTGGTCATGAAGTCATGACATATAACAACTAAACCCAGACAACCATCAATACTGTGTTAATATTTTACTTACAAAAACTTAGTAAGGTGATAATGTGTGACGGCTTTTTTGTGTCATCACAAGCTGTAATCACAAGCTTCGTTCAACGCACAGCTTAGGTGTTTCTCTCCAGCACTCGGGAACAAATCAGAAATATGTTAAAGCCAAAGGTCAACAGAAGCATCCCATTTAAAATATCACAACACTGCAGTCATCAAAACATGTGATTATGACCTTCAGCACATCTCCCGGCAAAGGAAAATAAAATGGAAATAGGCAAAACAGCACAGCTTGTCTGTAGGATACGGCCATCAGGCAGCGGAGGAGGAGGAAGAGGATGGAGGATGAAGGGAGGAAAAAAAAGGAGTGAAAGAGATGGACTGAAGAGACTCAAATATTAAAGGAAGTCAGAGAAACATTAAAGTGGTGAGTAAGTTTCCTTGCTGTGAAAATTTTGCAACAACCTTTGCAGAACAGAAAAATGTAACTGCTTACTTGGAAAAGTCACGTGATTGCTGTTTTATTATGCTTTGTATGCAGACATTTGCAGGAAGCAGAGATAATAATAATAAATAATAACACATTTTATTTATAGGCAGCTTTCAGAGCACTCAAGGTCACCTTACAGGGCAGACAAAAACAATATAAAATAAAAATGGAAGACAATCATACTGAAAAGGCCTGTTTAAAAAGATGAGTTTTTACATGTGATTTAAAAATGGAGAGAGAGTCAGTGTTGCAGATGTCTGGTGGGAGGGAGTTCCAGAGGCCCCCACCGCAGAGCGGCTGAAGGCTCTAGATCCCATGGTGGTCAAACGGGCAGGTGGTACAGTGAGGTGAATGGGAGAAAAAGATCTGAGGGTGCGGGAGGATCAGTCAACATACAGGAGTTCAGAAAGGTAATCAATGAGGAATTTGACTGGGAGCCAATGAAGCTGCTGAAGGACAGGAGTGATGTGATTAATGGAGGAGGTTCTGGAAATGATGCGAGCGGCAGAGTTCTGGACTATCTTAAGTTTATGAAGGCATTTATGAGGGAGACCAAAAACAAGGGAATTACAGTAATCAATGCAGGATGTAACCAGGGTGTGGACGAGAATGGGGGTGGTGTTGGGTGTGAGGGATGGGCGGAGACAATTCATGTTGCGTAGGTGAAAGTATGCGGACCGGGTAACATTATTGATGTGGACTTGGAAAGATAGAGTGCTGTCAAGGATGACACCCAGACTCTTCACCTGAGGGGAGGGAGAAACTAAAGAGTTGTCAATACTGTAGGATAGATTGTCTGATTTTGATAAGGTGGATTTGGTGCCAATAAGGAGAACTTCTACATTGTATTGCTATTGAGTTTTAGAAAATCACAGGAGAACCAAGACTTTCCAACATGTCCTATAGGCAGTCAGAGAGGGAGGTTGGGGGTGGGTTTGGTTGAAAGGTGGAGCTGGGTGTCATTCAGCAATGGAAATTAATGCTAAATTTACGGAAGATATTTGGAGAGAGAGGGTAAGTTAGTATGGGAGTTATTACAGCTGATTTGAAAGACGAGGGAACCAGACCAGAGGTGAGACATGTATACGATGACAGTTATTAGGGAGGCTAGAGAGGGTAGACAGGATCTTACTGGGGTAGTCGGAAGAGGGTCTAACTGACAGGTTGATGGCTTCGATTTCTGAATGAGGTCAGAAATTTCAACAGCAGAGGTAAGACTTGAAAGTGAACGAGAGAGAGGGGGCGAGAGTGTTTCCAGCCCTGAACCAGGGCTGTTCATTCAAAGCTTAACACTTCTGTGAGTTGCCAAGCCTTGATGAGGACACACACACACACACACACACACACACTCCTTATGTCACATAATCTGTCACACACAGTCAAAAACAAGCCTTAGAGTTGTAGTTACACAAACATGCACAGTGTGCAACAAATAATGTATTAGTATGACAGTAACATTGTAGCAGTCATGTAAAGAAACACAATCTTTGTTTTATATAAACAAAAAAAAAAAAAAGTATTAAGTTTGTTACATGGAGATAACATTTTTCTGTCCTATGCAATTATATAGTAATTTCAATAGTTATTGTATGTTCTGCCCCTATTTCTATTTAGGTATTTCCATATCCATTTTTCCAGTTGAGTGATTAATTTAAAAGCCTTGGAAGGCCCTCATCCTCATCCACACAACTACTGGATGTGATGTGTGACATGTCCTCAGGCCTGTCCTGAGAAGGAGTTTGTTGGGCATATGTATTTGGATAAGTGAAAATAAAGGGCTCCAATGGGACATTGAATACTACACACTGGGCTTTCAAACAGCTTTGTCATGCAGATACTGTCATTGTATAGTTAATATTAGAGCTGTTGCTTTATCCCGATATTAACAATAATAATTGTTATGTTTGCCAAAAATATTGATTTTGAGTGAAACAAATAATAATGTATCTTGGTTAACAGGCCCTGAGAAAGATCCATGTGATCAAAATTTGTAATTAATCAGTGTGGTGATGGGTGTGTATGGCATTAACTGTTTTTCCTCAAGACTTTTTGGGGACAAAAGATCAAGCAAGAAATGTGTGTGTTGCCTCCTACTCATCCACATTCAACTAAAAGCCATAAAGAGGCATCATCATTTTCTATTCCCTCTCTGCTCACATCATTTGGCCATAAAGGACATACGGACATAGAATAATTCATAAATGCAATGAAAGAAACAAAGTCGGCCGATAGAGATTGATCCACCCTCTAACTTTTGCAGCAATAATCAAAGACCACACGTCACTTTACTGGTAATAATCACCTTTTTTTTCATCCTATGGGAAACATGAATGTTTATACCGAATTTCTAAGTAATCCATCAAACAGATGCCGAGATTTTTCACTCGGAACTAAAGATGCCAACCTGTTGGTGGTCCTAGATGAAAAGTCAACAAACAAAGACTGGGGCCAATATCTGAACGAAATTGCTCCACACAGAGCTACGATTCTGGTGCAGACTGGAGGACATCAAATGATTTGTAGCCTTTCAAGTCGAAAATGGCCGATACATGAGGCAAACACATGGATACACAACCCTACAACAGACTGTACAAAATATGCATTTCAGACCTATTCAAATCTAACTCAATTCACAGACAGGACCCTGTTCTTGACTGTTTCATCCCCAACATAAAGACAGTCTATGATGGCTCCTACTGAAAGGTTGCAGGAAGCTGCTGCGCTTTGCCCTTCAAGTCTGGCTCAACTCACTCAGCCTTTTCTCTTGAAAAAACTAAAACTACAGTCTAAAATACTTCTGCCACCTATGATAGATTTCACATTCTTGTTGTTTTACCAAGTTACATTTTGTAGTGTGTGTTCACCTCACACAGGCTGTAATGGGGTCATTACAGCTCCCCAAGGCTGGAGGGCAGAGAAACACCCACTGGTACTTGAAGGTTCATGAGGACCACAGTTGAACTGGCTGTTTTTATTTTTTGTCTCCTCAGCTGAGGGAGAGTCGTAAATGCTCAAAAACACATGTTGTCAATTGAAGGGCTAGAACGGAAGTAGGCAAAGGCAGTGTCCAAGTGTCACACAAAGTTCCAACCTGCAACCCTTTGGCCCACTTTATGTCGTTGACCAAAATCTGTGTGATGGCTAAACAATCCACACTATACACTGTGTCAACTTTGCATTTCGTTAACAAGCAATCAGATTCTTCAAATACTATCATACCATCCTGCTGCCTGTGCTAACATGCTCTGTGGAGAAAACCCACTCTGGCAGGGAATTGTACACTATCGTCCAATACTTGCGGTCAGCGCCATATTTTACAGAACATTCACAGTATTATGAAATGAACAACCAAAATATACAGGCTTATTATAAGGAGTTATCATTGTACATTTGTGAATGATAATGTTTTCTTGATGATATATTTTCTATGCACTAATTACTGGTCTTGTACTGAGAACTAATATCAAACAATGGTTTCAGTTTGTCAGGGTTTGCTAAAACATTCAATGGTCACCTCACAAAGTATGTGTATGTTTTTCTTGAACATTATATGTTAAAATCAGCCAGTCTATAAATGTGGTACAAACATTAATTTGGACTCAAAGTTGAACCAATTAGATGTTGGTGCCTTGAGGTCAATGGTCAAGGTCACATAATATCAAGTTACAGAGGACATGATATATTAGGACTGCCTGTCAGGAATTTAATTACACCTGTCACAATGCACAGTGGTCTCTCAAATCATGTTTTACCTTGTGAATGTGCAGGAAGACCTCACGGAAATTCTTTCAAATTTGGTGAACATTTTAATTTGGACTCATGGATTAATTGCTTAATTTTCAGTGGTCAATGGTTAAGGTCGATCAATCAATCAATCAAACTTTAATTATATAGCACCTTTCATGCAGGTTAGTGCGATTCAAAGTGCTTCCCATGTGATTGACAATATGATAATTAGACTGACGTGAAAAAAAAAGGCCAATAAAATTGTGGACCTTAAAAATAAATCAAGAAACTAGAATAGGAGAAACCAGGACAGAAGGTCACAGTGATCCTATCTGTATCAGCGAAAAATGTATGTGGACAGAAACTGCACTGTTTGGCTGAGGCATACAACTGCAATGCATTTATTTTTTTCACAACATATGATCAGACACTAAATGTAAAAACAGCAAGATATGCTAAACTGCAACGTCCAAGTCCCCCCCCCCCCTTAAATCCACAGCTGGTTTTACACTTCTGAATATATACAGATTAAACAACGACGACAACATCTATTTTGCAACCATCAAATGTTTGTGAATCCAGCCATGTATCTATCCTTCTTCCACGTATCCAAGGTCAAATTGATTCTAGTGTTCTAGACCTTCTTCTACTTAGCCAAGCTTTTCAACTCCCGGAAACCAAATGGATAATCCCTCTGGACAGTTGTAGGTCGACCCTGGCAACTCCTACAAGTTGGGCCTGCCTGAAAAGCTTCCAATGCAATGCACTCAGCCAACCCCTACACTAATGATGACGTGTCGGCAGATGCCCAAACTTCACACCTTTCAATGTGAAGGAGCAGCAGCTCTACTCCAAGTTCCTTCGGTTAAACCCAGCAACCCTGTTGAGGATACGATTATTTTGAAAAAAAAAACACTACAAAACATCCACAGCTAAAGGTGACTTCATATTATTAATTGGTTATAATGTAATTATTGAGACTTGTTGCTGTCCCCTAGTCCTACTTTCTGTGATAAGTATGGGTAGCTTATACAAATGTGTTTTCAACAAATTGGCATTAACTTGGTAGGAACCACAATGACTAAATGTAATTTAATATCAGATGGACTCAACAAAAGGCAGAACAGCAGTTGCTTTGTGGACATTTCTGTGGACAAGTTTCAAGTTTTCTCTCAATGCAGCCAACATCATTGTTGGGTTAAGAGATTCTGCATGTGAATATGAAGCATCTGTGGGTTAGGGACTGGATTTGGGGGCATGAAGCCTTCTGGTTTCCGTTTCTGGTTTGACCAGCCTCAGCAGCTTTAACTCTAACGGATGGCGCAAAGTCCTCTCATGCACCCACTCTCTCACAAGCTTCCACCAGAACACACACTAACTCATTATATCTCACACGCGCACACAGAAACACTCACACACAGCTTGTTATCCCGTAATCACACACATCTGTTAGTCGTTGCAAAGCTGCCCTGCACAGTGTTGATATTCAAATGTGTACTTGCTGCTGTCAGAGTGCTCTCATTTGTCAAGCAAAAGGTGTTTAAAGGAGCTGATGGGTTGGCGAGATGTACGAGATCATCCCCCAAAATTGCTGAGTGATGAAATATGCCAGCAGCAGATTAGGTGTGTGTAGAGGTGGTGGGGGTGTCATCTGCTCTATGTTGGGACAGGCCATGTTTCCTGAGATCTTGTGGCCATATCCAGTCAAAGCCAATAAAGATTTCATATTGAAAGAGATATGTTTTCTATAATCATAACACTGAAATGTATGTAATTATGAATAGTATATAAGTTAATAAGCTGATATCAGGCTGACACTGGGTTTCTCATGAGGTTGATATGAACCAGTGGAGTCATCTTTCTCACATGATGGATATGATGCAGGTTGATTGATTCAAATTTAATTCTAGCATTAATCAGGAGCAGTGGAGCAGACTGCCTGTCTGTTGAAACACCTTAACCTAATGTTACACTATGATGTGATTAAGTATGTAGGTATATACATTTATTATGTGAGTGAGCCTGAAGGCCTAATGATTCTACTCCACTGAGAATGCAGACCAAGTAAGGAGACTCTCCTGTTCTCTCTTTTTTCATTAATGAATCATTTTATGATTTACTCCAGTTCTACAAATCAGGATTTGTTCAATAGTCATGAGGATCCGTTTGTGTAATGTTTTCTATGGTTCTCTATAATTTATTGATAATATAAATGAAGCAAGAGTTGAAGTTTGAAAGATTTGGATGTTTATATGGTAACAAAATAATTCTACTGAAACACATTTGTTACGCAAATGTGTTTCAGTAGAATTAGGAGTAGGACTAATCAGGATATGTCCACTGCTTATTCTGACTTTTATGACTCCCCTAATTGTATGGATGAACTCACAGTATAATAATAATCACAGTCCACTTTTACTCTCTTTTTTTAGTTATTTGTTTGTAATGTAACCCCTCCCTGCACCTGGTACTTTAAGACAGTGTTAGATATCAAACAGGAAAATGAGGGTCGACTTTACTCTAGACTTGATGAGGAGACTGCTAATATTTACCTGACTAATTTTTGATTTAGACCTGTAATGTCTTCCCCAAATAACAAGGAGGCATATTATAATGAAGATTCTTCACATGACAATTTCTCAAAAAAACAAAAGGTAAGTAAATTAAAGTGAATACTGCATAGAAATATTACAGTAACTCATACATCATTACTCGAAGTTGGATTCACCATACAGTTGTTTTAGATACCTTTGTTTGTTGTTTGGACCACAGTTGAACCAAAAAATATTAAATAAAAATAACAAAACCTCTGAGATCTCAGGTATTGAAAAGCAAATGGTCCCAAAAGTTCAAATGAATGGAAAAACAGGCCGAAATAAAAAAAATAGTGCACTCAAAGTCCTACCACAAAATAGAAAATGTACAAATCCAGCTGTGCAAATAGTAGTGTCCAGCAAGAAAGATGGACTTTGCAAAATGTTTAATGCAACACAATGTTTTCTCTCCATTTTCCAATTACTTTGTAGTATGAATTGTGTAATTGCAGATTTACTCCAGATACATTATGATGATGGATAGAGCCATTGCAACTGTGATAAACTGATTCACTTAAAAATGTGTTAGAATGGTACCACCAACATTGCCCTGAAGGGTAAAACTGTGGAACCCCCTCTTCTAGGATATTTGACACTTATAGGGACAGTGTGTAGAATTTTGTTATATCTAGTGTTGAAGTTACATGTTGCAGCTGAACATCCCTCACCTCACCTTCTCCTTCCAAACATGAAGAATAAACTGTGGTAACCTTTAGCTGTCATAAAAACTCAAAAGGTGTTTAGTTTGTCCAGTCTGGACTAATGTAAAAAACATGGCAGCCTCCGTAGAGAGGGTCCCCTCGATGTAAATATAAAGTATTTAAATATAAAGGGTCTTTTCTGGGGTAAAGAAAACTACAATTCATACAATTTAGATGAACTGAACTATTGAAAACATCATGAGGATTATTCTACATCAAATTTCTGCCAATAGTTCACTTTCACCTAAATCTTACACACTGGAGCTTTAAACCGCCATGACTCATTACACCTAAAACCGTAAATTTACCTGTGAATAATAATGGTCATGAATCAGGTTCATATAGACCCTTTCTCAACATGAAACAATGCTGGAAAACCTTCCTGTCAGACCCTGTCCTATGTGACTCACTTAAGTATGCCAGTAGAGCCTAAAACCTGGGTACAAAAAGCCACTTTTGTTTTCCATCCAGGATACAAACCCCATCTGTATTTGTTTTATTATGACCACACATTCTATTGACAAAGCCTCTGATAGTACAGGCACATCCATTTTGTATTTCTCCAAAACAGACACACAGATATACATGAAGAACAAACAAGAGAAATACAATTTAATAAAATATAACCTAACACTAAAACCTACCCAGCCACCTTTTCCCCTGGAAAAGACTTCCACAGCATACTGTAAATAGCATTAAACTAGTATACATTAATGTTTACTTGTCAATGCAATCGATGAGACACACATAGCAACACAATACCCGTCATAGCTTATCATTCTTTCTATTTAGCAGCTGCTGAAAAATGACAGTTGGGAGGTTCATTTGTATGCAACACTGCATTGCATACCTTTTTTGTAACCACACAGCTGACATGATGCATATTAGTGAGAACCAGCAGTGAACGCATGATGCCATTGTAGATAAACAGTTGGATACAAAGTTATGGGACAGTGTATTTCTGAGCAATGGGAGCTAATTTGATCAAAATATGAGAAGGAGAGTTTTTTTTTTTTTTTACCTTTGAATGTTTAATTTGCCAAGAGCCTTCTGCTAGAGGCTTTGGCCATTTCCAATGTAGGATGAATCAAAGGGGAATCAGAGCGGCAAAGGACACGTTTACTTTCTTTTTAGCAAAATCAGGATAGTTCAGGGGCACTTCCAAAAAGGGCAATGAGTAGAAAGGATGCAATACAGTATCTGCAGCTGTCAAAAAAGAGAAATCGTGTCAAATGTGAACATGGCCAGAGGGGATGTACTGGATGAGAGGAGGTAGAAGCATATAAGAGTCTATAGTATAGCATATAGTATGACGCTAGTAACAATTAGTGCATTCAACATCTATGATGTGTCTTGCCCAAGGACACTTTGGCATGCAGACGGGGAAGACTGAGGATTGAACTGCTGACCTATTGGTTGGAGGACGACCACTCTACGCCATAGCCACAGCCACCCATCCATGTATTTGATCACCTGTTATTTCTCTCTTGGTAAATGGCTTAATGGGTCAGATCTTAGAATGAGTGAATGTCTGGTCTTGTGATATATGATCAGCCATGAGGGGCCATTGCAATGATTCTTTTTAACTAATTGCAAACAAAGAGATATGATGGAGAAAGTTGTTGTGGCAAGTTGTATTTAGTGGTAAGACTTCTCAAAGTCAGCAAATGTCCCATGCAAAGATAAGGGTCTGAAGGAGAGGATAACTCTGTCAGTCCTTTGTTATTCTACCTAAGTGCGTTGGCAGAGTAGACTTATGATGAAACTATGCTGAGCACTCTTTGTATATTTTTGCTTCCCAGCCCCAGTAGTAAAGCATCCAATTAGATAGGCCACGTCGAAGATGAAAGGGCATCCTCCACCTGTATAAGCTGTTGCTCAAATGCTACATATTTCCCTGGTGTATAGATCTCTTGAGGTTTTTTAGCATTATGGCTAAGGGTTCAATAACTAGTGCAAACTACAGCAGGCCTTGGCAGGTTCTCTGGGGCGGTGAGCTGTATGCTAAGTGCTGACCATTTCTGTTTGAATGCCGGTGTGAAGACATAATTCGAAAAGACAAACCCAGGAAATCAAATTCTCACAAATTCTTATTTGTTTCCAGTAATTTGAGAACTACCCCCATTTAACATTTTCAGAGGATTTTTCAGTCTAGAAAGAATTACACGGAGTACATAGATGCCTCCATAATTGTCCCTGTTCCGAGGAAACCCCAAACCCTCTGCCTGAACAGCTACCGCCCAGTAGCACTGACCTCCACCATCATAAAGTGCTTTGATCAGTTAATCCAATCCTTCATCACCTCCTCCCTCCCTGGACCCACTTCAGTTTGTCAACTGCATGTGCAATCTCCCTCACCCAACACACTGCCCTCGCCCACCTGAACCAGAGGGACACACATGTGAGAATGCTGTTCATTGACTACAGCGCAGCGCTCAATACCATCATGCTCCTGAAGCTTGTCACCAAGCTCAGAGACCTTGGGCTCAACACTGCTCTCTGTGATTGGTAAGTTTAACTCCAATGGTGTTAAACATGCAGCAGATGAATGAGCTGAGAGGTGTAGTAGTGTGTGGAGCTGGGGGCACTGATGACATACAGATAATCATTCAGTGTAGCGTTTGGCCCTTGAGACACTTTCTCTTGGATTGCAGGGGTTATTGCTTGATTACACACTAGCACAAGTAGTTAACATTACTGACAGGCAAAAATGGTTTAGCTCTAAATGCATTATTTGTTGTGTTACTGCCCCCGTAGAGGATTAAATTCATGTATATGACTTGGAGTCTCTGTGGGGGTTTCGCTGACTTCCAAACACTAACAGCAGCAAGTGTGAGAGGCTACATTTGGCCAGTGTGCCCGACATTTTACACTCAGTGCTGCATGCAAAATAAGATGGATACAACACATGTACTTTACAACAGTCTAGTCCTCCAGACTACACGCTGTCATTTGAATTAATTTTTTTTTCAAATGCTTCGTCAAATTTGTGCCCTCCCATTGTTGCCAATGCACCACAATTTGCAAAATGGCTGAGTCACATTCACAGTGACATTTTTTTTTTCTTATCACAGAACTATTTTGACTGAATTATTCTTTTTTTCACAACTACCTAACTATTTGAAATAATTGTTTCAGATCTAACTCAACTTTAAAATGATTTTTTTTTCCACTCCCGAGCCAGACAATTGCAGTTGTGATTGTCATCTATTGAATGGCTTTCAGTAGAGAGTTTAAAGTGTAATCTGTTTTATTTGCATATCTCATCACATGGAGAGTCAGGACTGGGGAGGTATCGATGTAGATCCATACTGCGTGTTTCCATGAATACAGGAGAGAAAAGCAGGACAATTAAAGTAACTGTAATGACATGGCATCTGAGATGGAAAATTCATGAAAACAGAAACGTGAAAAAAGTATTGCATTGTTGCTGTACAGCAAAATTAACTATTTCACAGAGAATCATTAAGTATTTCAGATTCAAATTGTCATTTTCTGAGCAATGAGGGCGCTAGAGGCTGACACACTTTACACAGAAAATGCAAAAAGCAACGCTGTAGCCCTTTATATTATAATCATTACTATTCTACAGATGATCTCTCTTAATCTACATATTTATAGATCAGATGAGGAGATGATATCAACCTTGTTACTATATGTTTAGTACACAGCTGGAGTTAGGCCAGGCTCACCTCGTACAACATGAAGACTAGGAAGCAGGGTGACACCTCTAGCCTGGTTCTGTCTTCCGCCTGCAGTGCTCATTGATTAACATGTGGTTACATGAGGTCCGTTTTATTCACACACAAACAGAAACAACATATTTGGTGACAGCTGCTTGGAGATTCCACCAAAGAGGTAGAATGACCAATGTTAAAAAATAAAAAATAAAAATTACTTTACCAGTTTGACTGCACATCTGCACTCAGCACATTGACTGCATGCAATGTTCTTCATACTGTGTCTTTGCTCATTTGGAAGACAAGACAGATGGACAAACATATGCATTTCAATCTTTTTCCCCAAGTCATTCTGACACCCCGTCCTTATGTCTTCCTGTCTCTTTCAGCTGTTGTCTGTCAGCTTTATGTCTTTTTCCTCTTCACATCATCCCCCCATTCTGTCCAGACCATTTCCTCCCCTCAGATTCTCCTTCATCCCCGACAGCAGTGAATGTATGAGACACACCCCATGTGAATCATATTTCGACAGGGTCTGTCTTATTATCCGCATGTCGGTGCAGAAGAGAGAGACAGGACACAGACGATGATGTGCGACTGCAGTTAATGGGGACGAGACAAAGCCAATAGAAAGACTTGAATCACAGGGCTGATCCATGATGTTTCCATGATATTGTAGGTTCAGGACCTCCTTACGACCTTTGAGACAGACCTGTCTGTGTTTATCCGACAGTACATGCACCTTATCCGCTCTGATCCACCATCACCGGTAATATGCTCAGACACAGCATACAGCTTTGAAACATCAGCCTTTACAAAGCTGTTGTTGCACTGAACTTAACTTCATGAAATAAATATACTTTACTTTGACCACGATCAGGTAATTGCAGATCATTTAACTTCTCCTTAATGTTTGAGCCCTATGAGGGACAAAACATGACATAAGTATAAATACACAAATACAGGAGTAAATAAATAAAAACAAATAAATCCAAAATATGAATATAATATAATTTTTATTATAGATTCAAATTGTCATTTGATGTATTTTTAAATGTGTTTATGCATTTTAACATATTTGTATGTATTTATGCATTTCTACATCTATTTATTTCTATAATTCTACATTTATTTATTTCTGTATTTCTACATATGTATTTCTCTCTCTGTATATTAATAAGGCAGGCAGTCCAAACATCAGTTTGAAGCCGGATTGGTCAGCTCTGAAAACCAGACAGACGCAAATGATTCCCATGAAATCTGACTCAAGCTAGCCAGGTACACTTGTTGTTTAGACACATGTGTGGGACTTTGTGCAGCACTGACAGCAGCGTGATGCATGTAAGGTCCACAATGCCTGCTGGTTAGAATTTATATCCAGTGGCAGTGTATGTGTTCATTTCTGTGTTGCTATTTCATGTGTGCCATATTTTGTGTTTCTAATGTGGTGATTAATACAGAAGAAAAAAGTTATCCGTTCTCTCCATAGAGGATGTGATGAATCTCCTGTGTATTTAAAAATGTCACATATCAATTAACACTATAGTTTAATTTAATAAAATTTTCATTTGAAAGAAAGTTCTCAATCACCGTTGTTCATCGTGTTATTTGTTAAAATAAAAACAGGGATTTCCGAAACATCCATTTCATCTGCAACGAAAAAAACAAACTGCGAGATCTGCTGTTGTTCTCGTCTAATTGACACTACGAGAAGTAAAAAGTGTCCAACTTGACGTCTGTGTTTTTTCCAAACCTGCAGCCGCTGTCAGATCACGTCAGAGGATCAAGTCAGACACAGTCAGACCAAGTGTAAATCGAATGTACCTAATAAAAACCTCCAGTTTAGCTGAGCGGCTAATACCAAAGTACAAGCAAACCGTCCATATACCAGTCAAGTCAAGCCAGTGGTAGTAGATCCGATAACACTGTTACAACCAATCCGGCTTTACCTTGTTAGCATACGGAGATAGAAATACATAAATAAAAACATGTTGAAATACATAAATAAATGAATATGTAAATTAAGAAATGCAGAAATTACCATTATGTATTTATTTATCATTCATTTATGTGGTTAATTATTTATTCCTGCATTTATTTATTTAGTTCTACTTGTGCCCGCAGAGCAATCAGGCTATTTTATTGATACAGGCCACAACTATTACAGCAAATTGGTCATGATTTGAACTGGTGCAGTGGCTGTTCTAAACCTGCCTGTTTTTAATTGGCTGTTCAATTGGCTTGCAGTAATGCTCTGGAGTCTACTTCAGAAATATTGCTTATCTTTAGCGGGTCCTCCTCAAACAGTCCTGTTTCCAACTGCTGCTGCAGTTTATCTGAGAACGTAGACGACAACATGTTCAACTCCATCCGCAGAATGACATTAGCATAGCATTACTGAAAATCAGTTTCTTTGCTCTCTTTGACCAAACCTTAGTTTTGTTTTAACGGTAACAAGTAAAATATGGGAATACATGTGCTGTCTTTCACACAGGAGCAAGTCGAAACTCCTGATTGGCAGAGTAGTGTGTAAATACTTGATAGGGTTTTTTGATGACATATTCTTTTGATACTTGACAGAACATTTTAGAGGGAGTATTCCTTTGATATTTGATACTGAATTTTTGGTATGGTATTTGTTTAAAAAAAAATGAAATGTGGCAGAAATGTCATGCAATTATTTATGTGTGTTATCAATAATATAAGCCTTTCAAATCCTTTCAAATTCTATATTGCAATAAAGTAATTTGTCGTTGCCGTTTTAGTGATTGTGTGGTGAATATCTCCTCTCAAAAGTGGTGATGACGAGCAGCAACATGTTCAACAGTCTAAGCATTATTCACTATTGATTCACTAAGAGACATTGCTGAGGGGGAATGCAGCTTCACATAGTCCACAAAAAAGGTTACAGTATGTGACAAAATCAATGACAGACTCAATGTACCACACTGATGTGGAGCAGTGAAGTGCAGCAAAGGTGTTCGATTGGATTCATATCTGGTGACTGGGGAGGCCACATAAGGTACATTACATATCATTTAGGTGAGGCTTTTATCCAAAGCGACTTATAAATGCATTCAACCATGAGGGTATAAAGCCAGAACAGCAAGAATCATGGCAGTAACACCAAATTACAAATTGCTACATTGTAAATGCAATATACAAGTGCAACTTTGTTTATATAAACACCAGAGTTGAAGATGGTTATTAGACATCATCTTCTTAACCAAGGGGTAGTCAGAAGAGAGGTGTGTTTAGTCTGCGGCGGAAGATGTGTAGACTTTCTGCTGTCCTGGTGTCAATGGGGAGCTTGTTCCACCATTTAGGAGCCAGGACAGCAGACAATCTTGATTTTGTTTAGGGGCTACCTGTTCTTTGCAGTGAGGGAGCAGCAAAGAGCAAAGAGGATAGGCTGGGGTGTAAGTTTCAGCCCTGCCCGATCCGTTAGCAGCACGGTACGCTGTAAGTTCACTGATATCATCATTATTTTAATTATTTTGCTGAAAATGCCCATCAGAAGATTGTCAGCAATATTCTGTAGCATTCATGTAATGGTTGATTTGTAATAAGGCCTAATAATGGGCCAAGAAAACATACCCTACACCATGAAACCACATGGACTAATCACACAAGGCAAGTTGGCTCCATAGATTGATTCATCAGACCAGGCTAGGTTTTTCTATCTTTAACTGTCCAGTGTTGGTGAGCCTGTGTCTCTGCAGTCCCACGTTTCTGTTCTTGTCTGACAGGAGTGGGATCTCACCATTCTGTGCAAAAACTTAAAGAGACTACTGTGTGTATGAAAACCTGATCTGTGTTTGCATGATTTTATGCTGTCTTATGATTGACTGGACATGTGATCAGGTGAGTGTATTCCAAGACTAAAAACCATCACACCAGCCCTGATCCTGTCAACATGTTGACGTTCCAGTCCAGACTTCGCAGGTGTTAGCTCTTATTCCAAGAGCACTCACTACTCATGGGTCGGCCCATATTGTAAACATAGCCTTCATTTTGATCTCAGCTACACCTGTTAAAGCCCTGCATTGCTGTTATGAGACTGACAGTGAGTCATAAACGTGACAGTTAGTACTCGAGGAGGTGTCCCTGACCACACACACAAACACACAGTGAAAACAATACCAGCCACATTGTCCAGGCTGATAAAAAGATCTAAATGGAGTCATTATCAATACTTGAGCTTTTTTTTATATCAGTTTGTTTGACAGTCAGTTATCAGTGCTGATCTTCAGGTTAGTGTGGCACCCTGTTTTTAATCAAGGAGCGGGCTCTGTTACAAGCTCATGTGACCTGACTGATCGATGTGGTCAGTTGTAAATCTTGAACATGTGGACTACAAGCTCCCCACCAAAGGAATATGATATCCTGGCCCAGGAGCAGCTTGGTTCAAACATACATATTGGAAATTACACTTCTCTAAGATCTAAATTTGAGAAAACGTGATATTATCAAACAATATCATCTAGACAGTATCAAGGCATCAATGATGACTGAGTTCCATAATAGTTGAATATCTCAGGAACACTCTTCCCCTTCCTCTAAGAATGAAGTGAGTACATTTAATTTGTGTGTATAGAGTACACAGCTGGAACTGGGGAATAGCTAGCTTAGCTAATCACATAGACTGTGGACAGACAGGGCCTGGGTCAGTCCAAAGTTGTAAAATACACCTAGCATGCCCCAAAGCTCACTTGTTAGCATGATGGAACAGTTTATCCTTTCACCCGCTGCTGTTGTGCAGTGTCTGCGGGTATGGGATGGCTTTTCATATACTGTGTTTTCATTTCCTTGATTTGTAGAGGTGATAGGCATATCTTATACTCAACACTACTTACATTCCTTATGTGAAGTACAGAGTGAAAATTCAGTCAGGTGACTGACTAAAGGGAGATCAATGGGTGAAATCAGGTGATCAGTCAAATGAGCCTGGCAGCATGACACTGCCACAGAGTGAAGTGCCTCATTATTTCATTTTTTTGCTTTTTCTCCTATTGACAAATACTAATGTACTGCACGCATGAAGCAGCAGTGCGTCAAAGGATTGTAATAGAACAAAAGAGGGAAGAAGAAGAAGAAGGTTAGTGGAGGGATGGGATGAAAAAAATCCATGGTGGTTGGAGTGGGGAGCATGGTACGTGTTGGCCGTATTTATGGCCGGGCTTTTATCACCATTAGAGCAGTGATGGACACTTGCACAACTATCCCACCCTGTGGATGGAACGCTCCCCTACAAAGCCTTCGATGAGGAGAGGGGAGAAAAAGAGAAATGAGAAGGGGGGGGGGGCGTAAAATTGTACAGGCTGTTGCTTTCAGCACAATAATTACCTTTCAATAATCAAAAACACAGATCAGATGTGGAATTGCCTGGTATATAATCACTATCATTGTCTCCCTGGAGTGATCCTACACACACTGTCACACACACATCTGCTAAAACACCACGAGGTTTCACCAGAGGGAAATATTGCTTCAAATATGCAGTGTGGTGCCAAGACATGCAGGGAGGAAAGGAGGGGAGGCCTGTGGATGGCGGTGTCGATGGTCGAGGAGGGGGGTGTGCTTGGGTCAGTACTTCTTTACAAATCAAATTTCAACACATAGAGAATCAGAGAATTTGTAACAAGCTATCTTAATCAGTCACACTTGGAGAGACCAATGCATGCCAAAGAATGAACGCCACACAAATAAAAGTCAAATTCACAGCAAAAGATGTGTTTACAAATTATGGTCTGCTGTATTTACTTTGCATTTATGAATGAACTCACATGTCCACATTGATGTGACTACATTACATTGATTCTGCATGTGCAAGCCAATCTCCTGTTCTGCCACACACCGAAGGTTTTACTACATTCACATCTTGTTATGTCTCGTCAATTAAGTTAAGTTTATTCATGTTCATGTTCAGAGTTGTGTCATGCCTGAGTTTAGTTCATGTCTAGTCTTGTGTGTTTTGAGCACTCTATGTTAAGTTAAACTTCACTCATGTCTAGTCTCGTCGTGCACTTCCTGTTTTATTTTGTACTCACCTTCTCCCTCTGGTTTCAGACCCTGACTTCCTCCCTTTGTGTGATTTTCCCTCCTTGGTGATCGTCTTCCCCGCCCCTGATTGGTTTCACCTGTTTCCCCCTTCCTCATGTATAAATAGTCCTCGTCTCCCTTTGTCCTGTGCCAGTTCCTCTTGTTCTGTCCATGAGAGTTCATTTGAGTGTCACCGTTAGGTCTAGTCAGGTTTATGTTCTTCATCCAGTGTTTGGTCCTTTTCGATGCACAGTTCTGCAAGTGTTTATTTTGTATTGTTTCATATCCTCCTAGAGAGCGGCTTTTGTTTGTACACCTTCTTGTCGAGAAATAAACCTTTGTTACATCCACTACTTTCATCGTGCATTTAGATTCCACCAGCATTCGTGTCTGAGGTCGTTGCACATCTAGTGACAGGGCATGTTACCGAACGGTTATGTTCATGAGACAGTGATATGGAACAAAGAAGTATCTATCAGTTGATGGTAAACTGTGTGTCCACGAAGGGATGAACATCAACAACCACAATAATTAGATGGACTGTGACATTCTAACCATGACTGATTGGTGTAAAGGAAACTCACCAAACCAGTTCACCACCATCAGCCTGCCAGGTTGGGTGCAGGGATTCAGGCTATGTTTCTTAAGCCTTAAAATTTCCAGTGCTGGTTAGTCTCATCTTTTTGTTGTTGGCTAACACGAGTGGAAACTGTTGTGGTCTCTGCTGTTGTAGACCATTCACTTCAAGGTTGGATTCGTTCTGACATGACTTACCGTTCACCACAGTTGTGCTTATCTGAGTCACCATAGACTTTATGTTTGCTCCAACTAGTCTGACCTTTCTCCTCTGACCTCTCACATCATCGTCCACAGAACTATTCACTGTGTCTGTTGTGTTTTAAAATCAAAAGAGATCAGATCAGAAATACTTACACCACCCTGTCTGACACCATCATGCCACAGTCAAGGTCTGAGTTCACATTCTGTGTGATCTTACCATAGAGTGAATTTGGGTGATTGTAGGTTTGGAATAGATTCTGACAAACAAGTTAATGAAGAGCAGTTAGGGAAACTTACAGAATTGTGAAAATTTGAGCCACATCTGACATCCTGGCTGTGAGTGTGTAAACTCTAAGTACAACTAACTACAGTGCATTACTATACCCGTGCTTTTAAACAAGCGACATCCTATTAGCAACTCAATTAACACAACACAGCTACAGGGGAGAGGGCAAGAACATTTTCCCCTCGGAATTGGAACACCACTCGCTACGTCGTCAGCAGCTAACCTTTGTTATCACAGTTACAAACAGTATCAACTAACATCATTATATTTAGTCCTGTCTATAGACACTTCTTCCCCACACTGAAAAAGTAAAGCAAAGCATTACAAATATTTTGCAGGAGATACTGTATGGTGGTATTAGACATACTGCAGTTGACCTAATGGTTAACAGGATCTCTCCACAGCATCTAAAACTGTGGCTCTCTCCAACACAGGCCAGTGTCATTCATGCTCATCTAAATTCCTGCGACACACTCCTTATAAAGTCAAGCCAGCTTTCTTTACAATTCCTTTTTCCAATATCTGCCTCTGTCTCGCAGAGCTTTAATAACATTTGGAGATATATGCTGGCCCAGAAGAGGGAGGAGCGCTCAGGCAATAGATACTTTCAGAATTTGAATTGAGATGTATTATTCACAGCCTTCGCTATAAGTTTAAAGATATTGCAGTTTATCTTAATATCAACTTGCCTCAACTTCATTACCCCAGTGCTTTCAGATGTGATTCCCTTTGGCATCCTGTATGAAAACATTTGTCCAAGAGCAGGAGCTGCTTCTTCACAGGACAGGTTTTTCCCTGTCTAATTTAAAGAATGGCACATTTCATCTTGGGGATTTAGACACACTCGAAAACAGTTTCCTTCATGAAAATGGTATTTTGGAGGCGGTACTCATGCTTTTAATGATGGACACTTGATGGTGCAAGTTAAACTGCAAACTAATTCCTGCAGAACTTTCTGATGTCATACACATGGCACACTCAGGCACCACGTAACAGCTGTAGATGGTTGTAATATTTAAAGCTCCACTTTGAAATAAGTCTGTGAGTGGGTGTAGTGAATTAAATATATACATGTATACCAAGGCCTTGTGTTATTGCTCTGTATTACACTGCTTCACAAGATAACACAAAGGGCACAACATAGAGCTGGTGCTCTTTTCCTTGGTTAATATATAGCCTCACTTTCATAATTTTAAACCTCACTTTCATAATGTTAACTAATTGAGTAAATCAATTACCAAATGCCTCAAAGTTAATGATGTTTACATGCTTTCCATCCAAATATTTCAATTTTGCAGCTACAGCCAGTTACTAACACACTTTAAAATACTGTGCAACATTTAACTAGATTTAAAGAAATTGGCACCATATTCATATTAGTTGAAATCCCTGGCACCATATTCATATTAGTTGAAATCCCTGTCTATAAGTGCAATGGTTGATGCATGGGTGGTGAAAGAATATGTTTTAAGGTTGGAGTGGTCAGAGACTTGGTACAAACATGTACAGTGTGTTTCTTTGTCATGGTCTATTGTACTCTCTCACTGTTTAACTGTTTAACTCTGTCATGTCTCAGATGCTGTTTATTGCCTGTCAGTGGATTCTCCTCTGCTGTTATCAGATTATTAGAAATGCATTGCTGGAGCATGACTGCGAGAGGCTTTCAATATGCAGAATGAATTCTCAGCATTCAGATCTAATTAATAAATGGATTTGATTCATAAACAGCCCCTGTCTTTTCTGTTGAAGAGCCAGGGAGTGCCCTAGATCCTTTGGATTACTGAACAACCACTCGCCCACCGACTTGGCCATGTGAAGCCATCTATGGAAATGACGACATTAAAAAGAGATAATGACCGTGACCAGTAGTGTGATGTGTAAGGTAAAACAGAAAAGAAAGTCTTCCTCAGGTGACTGATAATGGGTTAGGACATGATCAGACTGAGTCAGCAAGAACAATCCGTTGACAATTATATCGGGAGGGATATTATAGTAGAGTTGTGGTGCAAGAAGCCCTCCTTACGAAGATAAATTCTTGACCTCTTTAGGGACTGTGGATGTATCTTTCTGGCATCGTTTGGTCCACTTCTCCCCTAAAAGGAGTGAAGAATCTTTCATATCAAGGGGAATTAAAAACATCATTTCAGGGCTGTTATATATATCGGTAGACACACATATCACACTAACCTCTCATCACAATGTGTGGAAGTACATCTCTTTGGTGAGGCATCTGATGTCAGATGGTAGTGATGACGATGATGATGCTACTCACAGCTGTTTTGCCAGGTTTGGGTTATTATTATTCTTAAGCAAGACTCAGTTTGATTAGTCCTGTTCACAGCAGTAGGGCATGCTAACCAAAGATTAAAACTTCAGTGTATGTGAAATTCTTAGGCGGTAAAACAGTTCATAGAAATTGAGCCTAGGGAGGTTATTGTACGTAGGTTTGAGGTCAACGTTGCTTTGTATCTTTCAACTTATATGTTGTCTGGGACATCAGCTGGTTCCCCTTAACACAAAATGTACTTTTCATGTCCTAAAAACTTACTAAAATCCTGAAGATTTGACACCTCACCTGCATGTATTCTGAAAATTTGCTAACTGGATTTTTTTTCACTTTGCTGTTTTTTCAATATCTTGTGCCATATCAGTAATATGCTCTACAACAGTTCTCCAAGACAAAATGACACTTTTACTCCCGCCAAAAATATTTATTATGATAATGAGTGTCCATTTCTCTCAGAAATCATGACACTTCATACCAGCTGTAAACAGCCTGGAGGCCGGACATTTTTACTCCTGCCTGAGACGGATGGCAAATCAATATGTTTTTCTGAGTGATGACCTTTCTCATATAGAATAAAACATTTCTGTCCTGATGGGAGGGGTCTCCATCACCACCATTAAAACACCAAATGAGGGAATATCCTCTGGAAGAATATTCCATCTCCCTAATTCAGTTCAGAGATTTGGGGATCAATGAAAAATAATATTGGAGCTGTTTCGATGACACATACCTCACTAACCTAACTATCTTATCTCTGCCTTGTCAGGTGACCTTGACTGCTCTGATAGATGCCAAAATGTATTACTATTATTATTATTGTTATTATTACCTATGAGACCACTCTCCCAAGAACTTGACAGTGGTTGAAAATGATAAGCAGCACTGTCTCTGGATATTTACCCCACTGAGCTGGTGTGGGATGAACTGGAGGGAATGTTAATGCAAAGGAACTTACAAGTGCAACACAATCTGCTACAGTGTATGGACAAACTGTCTGAACAAAATATGATTTCAACTGTAGAAAGACAAAATCACCAATTTGTTGTTTTTTTTTATTTCAGAAGCTAAGAGACACTGAATTGTGTAAATCAAATGAAAACGCTGAGAAGCTTTGGACTTTTTGACAAACTGACTCATTCCTGAACAAAACATATCATTTTTGAATAGGTCTCCCTGCAACTCCCTAAAATAAATCAGCTATCTCGACAGTAAATTTAATAAAATACAATACATTTAAATTGTTTCACATACTCAAGATATTGCATTGTAACAAATCACAATAATCAATAATCATTCTGAAGCTTTGTGAGGTATTGTAGATTCAAGCCTCAAGAACCAAGAAAGAATGTGAACCAAGAAAGAATTGGATATCATAAACAAATGAATACAAAAAATAGGACACTATGTGCATGTGTCTTAACCAAGCCTGGACCAACCATATGCATAACAACAGCCATGACTGAGCTGGGTTGAAACCAACAGGATGACAGTTATCACCATCATTATTTTTGATTTGCAATGTGTTAAATCTATCATTGTCTTTCATCATGTTAAACCTGTGGAGATACAGTCAATTTGTCTATATAAGTGCAGAATTTGACAAACAACATTATTGGGATTGTAAAAAAAGTTGTTGAATACACCTCATGCAAGCAATATAGACACTACATGTGTTTATATAGTTTAATATTTGCATATAATATGTCATTAATATAATATGTCATTAATATTTACCTCTGCAGGGTCATATCTGTAAATAAATTATTTTTAGCCTGAACACAATCATTCAAAAAGGTCTGACAACATGTTTTGTTTTTGTTGAATGTTATTTTATTGATATGATAAATGTGATGTGACATGAGATTTAACGTGCGTTTATTCATCAAATGTATATTTGCAGCATTGCAGTGGGGCTGCTTGAGGCTCATTGGCCTTGGCTCATTTTCTGTGAAGAACATGTTAAAGAACAGCCCACCCCCTCCCCTCACCACACACACACATTTGTATTACACAGATGCATGTGTGCTGTTCTGATAATTAACGTTCAAGTCAAGAAAAAAATCTTCATGTCAGGATGAAGACATGATTAAATTCATGTCCACACAGGGGTCGACTGAATTTTCTGCCTTTCACTTACAAAATTATTTTGATGTTGTACCACATCAAACCACAATTTGAATGTAAGAGACTCAATGTGACTATCGTAATTTTCACACAGCCTTGTCTCACTGAGTCGCCCTGGTTTACACATCTTTAATATTTCTGTTTACTGTCATATTTCCGTTGACACATGTTACATGGTGCTTATCCCAAATATAGCAGACTTGGCACAGGATTATAACGCAGTGTCAGGCACCATAGCTTACTTTTGCCCCGATGCACCCTAATGGGCTCATCTAGCACCACTCAGACTTCCTAAAAGACATTTTCCTGTTAGATACTGTTGAGAACTTTTGTTCATTTCTGCCACTATGGTGTATGGTCCAGAGAGCCAGTGGGTTCAGGGTCTTCAGGGCAGTTCTAGGGGCCCTTGAGGTGATTCTAGGCAACCTGGGAAACGGTTTACCTCTTCTTTGTCCATTCAACATATCAAGACTTAATTCTTAACAAGAATGTTCTTAAAGCCTCTCCAGAAATATCTTGACAAAGCAAAGCTTCTAACTTAGAGTTAGTTTACGACAAACTCTCAGAGTCAATGGCAGCTTTACTCTAATTGTATGTTCTATTTCAGGATGCAATTTTTATCCTGAAACAAATTGCTAAAAAAATGTGACATTTAAAAAGAGTCCGGAGGAGGAAGACGAATCATAAAATAAAAGTGGTTGCTGCTGGTAGTCTGCCTGTCATTATCAGGTGAATGATTTAAAAAGGAATTAATGACATTGGACATATCCCTTCAACTGTGAATATATTAAAAGTGGAGCAGGCCTGTAGTCATCTTTCCTTCATAACTCAACGTACTGTTGGGCTGTTCTTATTTGCTCACATGTAACACCCCCTCCACCCCAGCATCCGATAGCCTTCAACATTTCCCAACATTCCTTTGCGACAATTTTTGGATACTAATTCCCAGATTTCACCCCATGCAATATTGATGATCAGAATTTTCTCTTACACATTTCAAATGTAAAACCTGGAACACATCCCTTACACAATGATCCCTCATGACTACATGAACTCCCACACATAGTGTATTTTATGGATAGATAGTATTCTTCTACGCAGGGTCTACAACAAATTTCAGTCAGGTTTTTTGGTCCACTCTGGCGGTGATGACAAATGATCTGTTCTTATGTTTAGACTCATTAATTCACACCATTTCTGCTGCCTTTGACACAGTCAGTCACTTCTGACACGTAAACAACAAAGCATACAAAACAGCTGGAAATTTAAAGCCAGCACATTGCAGGGATTCAGAGGAGTGCAGCTGAACCTTTGTATAGCCAAACTGAATCTTATCCACTGCACAGGAGACAATCCTGCACTCAGATTAAAACATTTTGGAGAAGCACCTGTGTGTCACTGTTTATCAGAGGCAGGGGATATGACCTCGTGTGTATTTAATTGTTACAACCTGAAAAAAGGTATTTATTTCATGTGGTTTTTTTGTTTTTTTTTACTTTCACAAGCAACAACGACATTAAGGATGATGAGTGAGTAGTTGGTCTGACAAACTAATACCTGGAAGCTGTAACTGCTTAGTTACAGCTTCCACTAACTATATTTGGACTGTTTCATATGCAAAGATGATGAGACGCTCAAACACTGTGAGGTCCCTAACACCTCTGCAGTTGAACTATAACCCTAAAATTAATTGATAGCATGTTTTAGATGAACTGTGAAGGAAAAAGTAAGATTTACAAGTTATTGCATTTGTTTGAGTCTTTTCTAAATTAGTAAATAGAAAATGTAAATGTGTAATGTTTGTGTTGAATATGTTTGTGTAAGTGTAGTATCGGATCTCCTACTGCTGATACATGGCTCTGTAATCAGTTGAGCTTCCTATGTTTTCCCTGCTCCCAGAGACACATTATCCTATCAAGTAGATGTGGCTGCCACAGGTGCATGTTGTCTCAGGACCAAATTGGTTTGCATGTACCCGCGTCACAGACACATTGTTGGTTTGGAAGAATGTCAAGGTGGAAGAAAAAAAAAAGTTGATTCACTGGAACAGCAGGGGGGATGGGCATGTGTTTATCAAATTTCTGAGAATTAGTCTTTCCCAAAGAAATGACTGATCTACATCTGAAGAATTAAACATATTTACCAGGAACTCATTCCAATTTACAGTAAAGCACAAGAATAAACTGTAAGAGTTTAGATGCAGGGAGGTTAAATCAAAGGACCGATTTGGAAATCTTGATGTTTAATGGTTAAAATCTCCATTTATCATCTTAAACATGTAGACAGAATTAAACATCTCACATTAAAGTGACTCATTCACCTTCTTCTCTAGCTGGGTGGATTATGCATTCACGACCTACTTGGAACTATATAAACTAAACAGTCAGCTGGTAGAGCCATGATCCATTAATCAGACTGAAACTGCTTTCAACTTCCTGCTACAATCTGCTGTTCTCTACCTTTCTGTTGCTTCCTTTATCTCTTGCCCTTTTTTCCCCATCACTACTTTTGCAGTAACGTGTTACTGCACTAAATTCCAAGGAGACAATGGGTGCTAAATAGGTAATTGCGTTTGTCTTTCTTTAGTTAAGGAGTGCCATGAGGTTTTAAATCAGTAAAATGAAAGATTAGCAGCAACACTGAAAATTGCATGTTTGTTCTTATTTTAGGATGTACTTGTTCAGAAGTACAACATATGGGAGGAGGTAATGGAAATGTTGAGAATTACAGTTTATTTGCAGTGTTCTGGCTACCTTGTCATGCCATATAACTGCAACCTTCATCCCAAGTCTGCCTCTCCACTGCTGACTGTCAAGTTAAAGGCTAAAGACACCAAAAATAATACTCTCTAATAAACCTGATTTATTACAGCAGACTAACCACTGCAGCAGAAAACAAAACTTTTAAAGAGAAATTCAAACATAAACTAGAAGGGCATTCTTAGAGCACATATCTCTGCCAAGGCTAATGCCCTATCTTGCCAATATTCAAATTTGTACTGCCAGGTTTGTAATGAAGAGATTTTTTTTTTATACTTCTCATAAAAAACATTAAAGATCTTAAAGTTGATATTTTGCCCCATTGTTGTGTTGTATAATTGTGTGCGGTGACATTTGCTTGCACTATTGTGCACGTATCTCAAAGCAGCATGCAATACATTTCTCTGTCTCACAGATATTTTCACTCCTAGGTCTGTGAACCCAACACCCAGATTATGTTGCGCATGAGAGCAATGATTGTGTCCATGCATGTGCACTCCCACTACCGCCATGGTTTGAATGAATTCTGTTGAAAATTCTGCAGAGAGAGGAAAACAAAATTTCTTGATCCTGCTCCAAAATTAAGACGAGGTAAAGCCACTACCTGAAACTTTTCACACAATATGTTTTTCACCGGCCTCCCTGACTTTTAAGAGAAATTGCAGTACGCTGTTATTGTTATTATTATATTATTATTACTTTTATTATTTCTCAGGGTCAAAAAACGCCAACAGAGAATGGCCTATTCAAAAGCCACAATGTACTGTACCCTGTGTTGGTGCTGTTACAACTACAATGAGCTCAAGTGAGTCGATTGTAACACTTTGTACATAGTCAATTCACAACTCACATAAATGTGTTACCTTGGTTGAAAATCAGGGCAGAGTCAATAGGTATACAATCAATAGAAGCAAACAATGTCACAAAGGGTATCGTCAGGCAGGCAACCAGCGGGTATAGAAGAGTCATGAAGAAGAAAACAAGTGACATGACCATAAGTCAGCACACTAAGCAACACACAATAACAATAACAGATGTAGAGGATTACTGGAGAAAGGAAACCATGAGTTAAACCATACTCGCCGCTGTTTCTGATTCTTGACTGCCTTGTGTTTGTGGTGCTCTGAGTCAGAGTTGGTTGAGAATGTGTGGACTCCTATTATTGTTACTGTTATGATAATTTTCTTATTCTAGAAAAGAAAAAAAAAGACCTACATTTTGACCAAATGGTTCCAAACATGTCATCTCTTCAACCAACATTTACATCTTATTTGAAGTCCTTTATGCGGATCAGATTATTTGAGACACATTTGCAGATTAAGGGTTGGTTAATACTATTTT